>NC_089737.1:13343403-13677778 GCF_035083965.1 Branchiostoma lanceolatum | reverse complement strand
CAGAGCATTTTTCATAACCCACAGCTTCACTTCGTACAGCCTGCAGTCACATTGAATATTATTTCCTGCCAGTTTGAAATGAAAAACTCTCTTCAGGCCGATCGCATCTTCGCTCGATACGGTTGTGATCATGTTGTTCCACAAGTTGAGATTGCGGATGTTTTTCAGGAACCCGATTTTGGGAGGGATACGAGAAAGACAGTTACCCTCCAGGTCAACGATAACCAAATTGTCTAGGCCAAGAAAAACATTTTCATCGACGGAATGGATCTGGTTTTGCTGTAAACGCAGTATTTTCAGCCGGTGCATCCCACTGAATGTCCCAGCTTCCAGTTTTCTGAGTTTGTTATTACTGATGTCAAGAATGGTCGTACTAGATAAGGCTTCGAAAGACCTTCCTTCTATGCTCACTATATTGCTTCGAGACATCTGTAGAAGTTTCAACTGCGTCAGAGAGGGGAAGTCGCCAGTCGTGATAATTGTGTTTTTCGGTGACTGGATTATCAGGGTTGATACAGCTGATAGAACGTGTGTTGGAAAATAATGGAGAAATCCACTTGCCGTACAGTAGAGTTGAAATGGCGGATCGCCCATACATGAACACTGGGTCAGTTCAGGACAGGTCCCGGGTCTGTTAGAAGCAACTGACCCGACAGATGAAATGATCAGTACAAAACAAAGCATCTTTGTACACGTCAAGTTTGCCATGTTTCAGAATTTGGCCTTCTTTTGAAATGAGATTTCAGAAAGGTCTGAAAACGGGTGTAGCAAATTCGGAGCTAAATCATATGCATGGGTTTTTGTTTGTTCAGCATAGTCGGAAAACCACCGTCATAGGTGTATTTTACAGTAACTCACCAGTTGATACGTGTATTTATATGGTCGGTATAACCGGAGCTGGTATTAGATAGATGGTACGTCTACCATTTTTGTCACTTAAACTCAACTCACAATGAATGAATAAAGTGTTTAGTCAATGAAGATTTGAGAATCTCTGTTGCACGTTGAATAATAAAGTCCTGCCTTTATGCTGGCCTACTCCTACATGTACTTCACCTCTCTTGCTGTTGTCTTCAAGGTGATGATATCCGCAATGACGCCTCCAGGAGTAGATATGAAAGAGCGCAACCGAACCCTGCTCGACCTTCTCTTCTGTTCAGCGAAATGTGTCGTTTCTGAAGACCGTTGTTTATTTGCCACAAGATGCTCTCTTTCTGAAGTCCTAACTTCATCTACTAATTGGGAAGTCCCCGTAGCTCAACACCATGGGAGCAGCCTCACAATCGAGCTTCTGGTTCCAATCAATTGCTACCTGTGAGACTGCGGCTCAACTTGGTCAGAGCGTCTCGGTTGGGGCTGCACCCGTCTTTCGGCAGGGACGTAAAATGGTGGTCCAGTGTTCGAGAAGCTGCATCCAGCACACTAAAGAGGAGGACTAGCAACCACTCCCTGTAGAAATATACCCTGCCACTAGAATTGCTGCCCTGTGTCACAAGGCACTACAAGAGACTGAACGAACGAGTACCAACAGTTGTCTGGTGTGCTCAATTCACTGTATTATCTTTAAAATATGTTTTATTAATGTAACGTAACTGACATCCGTGTAGAGGATGTAACCCACGTGAATGACTACCTGTGCCCGTCTTTGACCTCGAGCATCAGACATATAATTGGGTGTAGTTCTGTAAGCACTGATCCAAACAGGGGGTCTGTTCAAGCCACAGTTACTAGAACTAAATGACATTTTTAGTCAGATTTATGTTTTTATCATCTTTAGATATCATTTATTTCTTTTAATTGTCTCAAACGGACCCCCACTTACTTTGGAACAGTCCTTACAAAACAACACCCAGTTATATGCCCGAGGTCGAAAACAGGGGCACTTGCCACGTGGTTCACATCCCGTACACGGATGTCAGTATATTTAATTCAAAAAAATATCCTGAGCACACCAGACAATTACCAGACAAGTATCCATTCGTTCAGACCCATGTAGTGCAACGTGACACACAGGGAAGCAAGTTTCCTTGCTGTTTCAGTAGCAGGGTATATTTTTTCACAGGGAGGGGTTGCTAGTCCTTCCCCTTTGACGTGCTTGAGACAGCTCCTTGAACACGGGACCCCCATTTTCATGTAAGTCCCTGCCAAAAGACGAGTGCAACCCCAATCGAGATGTCCGGCCCAGGATTGAACCGGAGTCTCCCAGTTATGAACTAATTGGAATCAGGAGCTCAATTTTGAGGCTGCTACCAGTTGAGCTATAGGGATTTAATAATGGTTTATTGTCAAAATTGTCACTTGTCCAACAGCTTGCAGCCATATACCAGTATATGGCTGGATTGACGAACGGACATCACAACAAATAATGCAGTAAGCACGTTAACATTACGCAATACTGATACATATATAAACAAGAGTCCGAAGACCCAAAATCTTCATGAAATTTGTTTTTATATATGATGTGTTTTATTTGCCCTAGTTACATGTTGTATCTGTTGTTGCCGCTGGTTGTTTTGTTTTATGTGTAGAGGGTATCCACGTAGTAGAAACTAGAAAGGCAACATTTTCGGAAAAATGCAGGATATTCCCCTCCCATTACCTACACCTCAAATATGACGACCTTAGCATTTACTGTAGTGTAAGGGAATTCTGAAGTTTCTGCATAGATTATGCAAACGAGGTCTGCATAAGCATAATGTATGGTCATGTGTGTTCACATTTCCTAATCAGGTACCTACATCTGAAAAATATCATCCGTACCTTTTTATGGTAAGGGATATGGATACATTATGCATACACCCCTTATTAGCATAATTTATGGTCAGGTTTTCTGACCTTTCCTAGAGGTACCTACATGTCAAGTATGAAATCCGTAGCCTTTGTAGTAAGGGAAATACAAGGTTATACCTAGATTATGCAAATGAGGTCAGCATTAGTATATTTTAATGACAGGTGTATTCACCTTCTCTAAAGGTACCTACATCTGAAATATGACATCCGTAGCTTTTTCAGCAAGGAAAATACAAGTTTATGTATAAATTATGCAAATGAGGCCCTTGTCCTAGATAAGAGACCAACAGATTCGACAGATGCGACCTCAAAGCACATACCCACAATGGAGGAGTAGATAATCCTCATTACTTATGCAAATTTGGTCCAAATTTGCATAATTAGCACTTCAGTTTGTACATCTCTGTCCAACCCACCTGCATACCAAATAACATGAAAATCTGTCGTTCCTGTCTTCAGTTATTCTCGTTGGAAATTTTTTACAAATACGCCATTGCAGTTCCAGTGACACATACCAGGGGGCCCAAAATTGACCTTGACCTTTCTCCTTCCAGCACCTACCCACATACCAAATATCATTACAATCCATCCACACGTTCTTCAGTTATGCTGATTTTAAGCGTCCGGTGACACAAACATACACACAGGATAACACACACACAAACGCATGCAAAACAATATCCCCATGAAAAAGTATTTTTTCATGGAGATAATAATATAAGTGTAGTTAAATATACGTTTACATTTAAAAATCTAAGTTAGTTGAAAGCTACTATTGCACTAGGTGTGATCGTGCTAAACGTACTGAGAAGAACTCGGACGAAGGTCACAGAGTACAGACTGCATTCATATGCAGGTGCGCTTATTGTCTAGTAGAGCGAGGGATTTAACAGTCTGACGATATATGGGATACAGCTATTATGAAAACCAAAGATTGTGTCCAGGTTGTTGCATGTTCTGGTCTGGCGTCCGCTGATCTCTCCACGAGGCAAGGGGAGCCAATCCCGGTAGGCGGTAGAGTTTAAAAGTCCGCGCCTTTAAACTTCCTGTAGCTGTTCTCGTCTGTACTCCAGTGTGGGGAGGTTGAGTTGAGTACAGGCTTCTGAGTAAGAGATGTAATGTTGACCTAGAATTGTGCGGCATGCCCGGCGCTGGATGTTCTCGAGTTGTTTTGCTTGAGTACTGTACTACTGGTTAGACCTGGACTCCATGCAGGTACTAGATACAATTACTAGGTGAAGATAAGGCTACAGAGAGACAGCATCTCGTAGCAAATAAACAACGGTCTTCAAACGGCATCTTTCACTGAACCGAAGAGAAGGTCGAAAAGGGTTCGGAGCGGGTCGTGCCCTTGTATATCTACTCCTGGAGGCGTCATTGCGGATATCATCACCTAGAAGACAACAGCAAGAGAGGTGAAGTACCTGTAGGAGTAGGCTTAATTTTTCAACGTGCAACAGATATTTTCAAATCGTCACAGACTAAACTTTCACTTTATTTATTCTTTGTGAGCTGAACTAACTAGACAAAACGGAGGACGTACCTACTATCTAATACCAGCTCAAAGAAAGAACAAGAAATAGCCAGTACCAGAGTTACAAACCTGAGATTGATTTTCCTAGAACTATCGTAGAGTGTGATTCGTTATCACCAATTACAGTAGGGACTGGATAGCTTTGAACAACGCTTGGGGCTAGATGTGCAAAGATTAATTAGGTGTGTCAGGTTCAGTGTACTATAAACCAGCTGCTGCCGCACCGCGTGCCTGCGAAGCTGGCGTGTTACTCCGAAGGGCGGTTATACCGGCTATACAGATACAGATAACTGGTGTGTTACTGTAACTCCTAAAGGCGACTATACGAAACAAAAACAAAAACCCATGTGTGACTCGCCATGATTTAGCCTCGATTTGGGACATCTGTTTTCATTCCTCTCTGTAATCTTATTTTCAAGAAAGTAAGTAAGAAAGAGGGGCAAAGTTCTAAAACATGGCAAAGCCAACGTGTAAAAAAAGTGCTTTTTTTTTTTTTTTTGTACTGATTATAACATGTGGTGTGTCAGTAACTTGTAACAGATCCGAGACGTGCCCTGTGCAGACCCAGTGTTCATGCACGGGCGATCCGCCATTTCAACTCTACTGTTCAGCCAGCGAATTTCTTCATCATTTTCCAACACCTGTTCTATCAGCTGCAAAAACCCTGATAATCCAGTCACAAATAAACACAACCATCAGGATTGGGGACTTCCCCTCCCTGACGCAGTTACGTGTTTTACGGATGTCTACAAGCAATATAGTGAGCATAGAAGGAAGGTCTTTCGAAGCCATGTCCAGCACATCCTTTCTTGATATCAGTTATAACAAACTTACAAAGTTGGAAGCTGGGACATTCAAGGGGATGAGTCAGCTTAAAAGCTTGCGTCTACAACGAAACCGGATCCATTCCGTCGATGAAAGTGTTTTCGTTGGACTAGACAATTTGTTTATCGTTGACCTGGAGGGTAACTGTCTTTCTCGAATCCCTCCCAAAATCGGGTTCCTGAAAAACATCCGCAAGCTCAACCTGTGTAATAATATGATCACAACCGTATTGAACCGAGATGTAATTGGCCTGAAGAGAAATTTTCACATCAAACTGGCAGGAAACAAAATTCGCTGTGACTGCAGGCTGAACGAAGTCAAGCTGTGGGTTATGAAAAATGCTCTGGGTAACTGGGAAATCCCGTGCATCTCTGATGACACTGGGCAAATGAGTCTGTGGAGAATCCCTCAGAAAAACCTGGTTTGCGATTCGCCTGAGGTTGTGGTTGTGCCCTATAATCAGAGTGTTCATGTTGGAGAGAGCATTTCTCTCAACTGCCAAGCAAATTGTGAGGAAGATTTGACTTTCTCCTGGACTCTACCAAACGGTGAGGACACACCACCAAGTTACGTGTACTTTAAAAACTACACTCGTGCAAGCAATACGTCGTGTAAAGGTTCGTCTCTGGTAAGATTGGAGTTAAAAAAGGTGTGTTGCTCAGTTTTGGAGGTTGTTGTGGCTGATGATAACGCATCCGGCGTATATACTTGTACAGTGGCAGCCAATCACACACGAAGTGCACAAGCATCCGCTTTACTTACTGTCCTTGGTGCTGAATTACGTGTTACACCCTCAAGTGGAACAATGGAAGAAAACAACACAATACCAGAAAACTCGATTGTCCCCACACGCGACAACGGAACATTTCTAATACTCCTTGGAAGTCAGAATCCTGGCCTATCAACAAAGGGGCTTCTCGTCAACATGCTCATAGGATCAGTAATCGGTATGGGCTGTGCTTTTGTCATGGCTGTTGTTTTCTGTGTCAGAAAGTATGATATAGATTTAGTCAGACATAAGCAAAGAGAGGCTCATGGCAATACTGCAAGGAGCAATAAAAATGATGACCAACCCTCTGATGCTGACACCACCAGAGAAGGACAATATGAAAATGATGAACAGTTGTATGAAAATGATGACCAGTTTTATGAAAATAATGACCAGTTTTCTGCTAAAGACAGAAATATGGAAGGGCATTATGAAAATATTGACCAATGTTATGATAAAGACAGAAATAGGGAAGGGCATTATGAAAATAATGACCAGTTTTACGAAAATGATGACCAGTTTTCTGATACAGACAGAACTAGAGAAGGTCATTATAACGATAATGACCAGTTTTCTGGCACAGGCAAAACCACAAGAGGACATTATGAAAATAATGACCAGTTTTATGAAAATAATGACCAGTTTTATGAAAATGATGACCAGTTCTCTGATATAGGCACAACTACGGGAGAACGACATGAAAACGCAGACCAATCTTCTGCTGCAAACTCAGCAATGGAAGGCCAATATAAAAATGAAGATTTTCGTCACCATGGATACGAGACAATCCCAGAAATTGAATCTGTTCCATCAATGGATGAAGTATCCAAGGCCGGTATCCAAAACGTTGCACATTTTGACATTGATAAACACAGGAGGGTTGGGCACCTCCCCAATAGAACAAGAAACAAGTGCGATGACCAAACAGTCGAAAGTTCATGTAGTGTAGAAGAAGAAGGACATTATGACAATGATATGAAAGTGAGAAGCGCCCATAGCGCAAGCAGAGAACCTTTAGAGGACAGGGCATCTGACGATGATGACATTTCAGACGATGTTTATGTAACATTTCCAGAAACAGACAATTCTCCAGAATAGCAAACTAGGGTGGATCAAGGTCTTCTTCCGTCGTGTGGGTATGATTACTAGTAAACAGCACTGTACATAACCCAACATGGCGTAGGCCATATAGAGCTTGATAATGAGAAAGACCTAAAACGTTAACGTTACTCCTTGGCTCTAATGAACAATGAACACTCAAGCATTTGCCACAATATTTACAGAAGAATTTAGAGAAAAATTGCTAATTTTGAGCAAGTAATAATTGTAGACAGATGGGGGCATTCTTGGCTTGTAATGTACAGATATGTTTTGGTAAAATTGCCTTCTGAATGAATGATATTTTCTGGGAACACCAATTTACTTGATGTCATGCCTTCAATAGTTAGTTGCCCTCTCCCATACACTCCAAGATTGCCATGTAGATATAATGCAGTCACACAATATGATCAGTGTAACGTGCAAAATAGCAATACCATTTACGCACCTGAAACCGATGAATTATTCATACGATGTATTGTGCTAAAAAGAGCAACACGTTCATATTGTGAAAGTGAAAATGATCTCGAACCACTTAAGCTCAATGAAGAGCTCGTGGCGGAGAAGACAGGCACTATGTGCAGGTTCATTGCACGGGGAAATTCCCCTAGCTCTTCCTAGGCCTATATCTTTCTAAGCATGTCTTTCTAGGCCTGTTGGAAGAATATTAGGTTTTCCTTCTCAAAACGCATTAGAAATGTCAGATGTTTAAAAGATAAATTCTTAAGAGAAAATTATGCTTCAATGCAATTCTGTTTCGTCATTCACTGTAGAACCATCGGACGCAAAACGAGAAAAGAGGTAAAATTTATTGAATAGAGAAGCGGGCAACATGGCACATACGGAAATCCTCTCTCCACCAAAGAAAATGAATACCTTCACCGAGTTCGCATGTTGTTATATCAATTTGGTTCTTGTATTTTCCTGTGGATGTGATCTTGTTCAAGCATGTATATTACCTTTCTCTATATGTATTCAAATTGTGCATTATAAAGTGAGTACCTGATGGCATGTGACAGATGTGTGGAGTATTTTTGTCACGCTCCCTTTGGGATACAAGTTTCCCCCTGGGACAGAACTCACTTGCTCCATCTGTTACATGTGTCACATACAACTTAGACAACTGTCACGCATGGTCAAGAATATCCTATACCTAGAATATGTTTGAAGACACAACCGATTGTACTTGTGAACGATCATCATCCCCAACATCATTCGACGTGCTTAGGATGCAAGATGGTGATGCGCTGGTCTCCCGTGAACAATAATAACAAACACAATGGAGAACAGGTATATAAGTATGATCACTTTGAAGTTTGAATACACAAAATCAACATTTCTGGGGAAAACACATATCCGTATACGTCAAAAGCCACGACAAATATTATGGTCAGACGTTTCAAGCATTATCTGCCGTCTGTCGTCAGTGGCGGAACCAGAATATGGAGTTCAACAACTATTTAAAGCCCCTGTTAAGCCCCGGTTACGCATAGCGGAACTTGCCCACCACAGTAACCGACCAAAGTTGCCGGATGGTCGGGAGCAGTCCGACCAGTTTTAGGCCACGCCTATATTTTTGGGACGACCATATGTCCTAACCACCCTTGACTGAGCCCAGATGCTTTCTAACTTACTCCCAACCATCCCGACCACTAGCCGCAGACTGCCGAATCTCTCGATTAGCAACCCTTCTGACGAATCAAAAAGGCTATAACCAGCGAATTTCAAAAGAGGGGTCATTATTGCTTTTAATGAAAACAATCAATGGCGATATGTTGACTAACACAAGCTCAAACCCCGAGACGACCGAAACTTCGTATGCAAATGACTGACGTGATGTACCAAATCAACTTTCACTTTCATCAACTGCTTTGATACAGTCTCACAAAGGTAAAAGCGTCCATGCAGTGAGGACGTCGCTGAAAATCTCTTTGGGACAGTCACTATACAAACCGAGACCGTTGGCGTTCCCTGTCTCAGCTATGGCTAAAAGTGGAGCAACCGGACGTTATCATGAAGAGTGCTTGGAGGAAGAAGAGTTTAAGGCTCGGTTTCAGGATGCTCGCAGTCGCTTTTCAATTCGCAAGAGATCGCCTCGTTCAGACATGTCGGGGTCACATGCATCCTCTCCTGCAAACATATCGGGGCTACATTCCAAGTTTGGGTTTAAAGTCGAGGAGCTGAAGCCGAAAGGAGGTGGGGATGCCGTCCTGGGTTCCTCCATCCCACTCATTCTACCGAACGATCTGAAGTACAACGTGTCCACTGGTAAAGTCGAGAAGGTGCAGGGCGTCCGCCGGGGGAGCCTGCGGATCGTTCCCGAGGCCCTGGACCTACTGGAGGGGATAGAGGAGCCCGTGAGTGTCATCTCAATCTGCGGCCCCTGTCGGAGTGGGAAAAGCTACATCCTATCCAGGTAATATCACATTTAATATGAAATGTCAGACTTACTAAATTCTAGGACAAATTGACCAGGATACATTTGACGATGCCATGCATATGGTAGCAAAATCACTGGTGTAACTAGTATTTTGTCGTAAAGTTCTTCTTGCTACACATGGTCATTTCCCATTTTAACTTTTTTTGCTGGTAGTCATCTGGTGCAAACATTCTTCAGTAAAGGCCGAATGCACACATGCGATATTGCTTTATCTGTTTTAGAAGGAAGGAAGAGGTGGACATGTTTTTATTTCTACCCTGTAATTCAACTTTTGTTGTAAGTTAAGTTAAGTTAAGTTAACTTGACTTATGGTCTCCTTATGGTATCATTGAATTCGAAATTCATCAGCCTTAACATTAAAGATCACACTAGAAAAATAGTCTACGAGTCGTTGTTATTGTTAAAGCCTGCAGAACAAATTGGCGAAACATTGCTATGGCTACACTGCTGACGTCAATTGCAGAAACGATTCGGTCCCCATGGGTGCAAAAACACCATGGGAACTGTAATTCCGTAGTACACGCAATGCAACCCATTGTTCCCAACATTAATCAAAGTGTAGATACCCACAATGGCACGGACAAACGTGATGAACAAATGTATAATTTTAGTCCTTTTGTTTAGTAGTAAACCAACCATTTCAACAGGACAAGATAATGTATTTTTTAAAACTATTCCTCCATTCCGGACTAATCTACTTGATACTAATAGTGATATGTACAACATCACAAAGCCATGCCCAACAATCGAAGTGTTATCCAACCAGAAGACTGAACCTCCGAATATTAATGAACTGACGTCACTTTGAAAATCAAAATGGCGCGTTGACTTTCATTTTCATCCTCTGACCTCAGACCATCTTACAAAAGTAAAAACGGCTGATAAGTGGTTTTACAATGATCTGTAAGTCAATTCACTTATCAACTTCACGTACCATTTAACAAATTTTATTTGTGTTCTCTATGAAAATTGATCCTCGTCAAAAAAAAAACATGACGCTACACGCATCTGCTTTGGCATGCGGATTTTAAAATGATGCTAGGTTGTTAGATTTTTTATGATGTTTGAATAGAGGAAGGGTGAAGGTGAATTACGATAGCAAGACTTTACCAGGCAAAAAATACTTTTTAATACCATCGGTGTTCTAGGTTGCTGGGTTCGAATGATGCATTCGAGCTTGGCCATCGCATGGACCCCCAGACGTTTGGCATCTGGATGGGCACCAAGGTGATGCGGGGGAAGGACTTCACTATCGTGCTACTGGACACTGAAGGAATTGGTACGTGGTATTGTTCAGAACTAGTCTAGAGTGTTAACAGGTGATCGAAATCCCCTCTACTTGTACCAGTTGTCTCCCCGCACAAAATACATAAATGAATAACAACAGGGCAAAAACGTGCAGATAACAGTACCTATTACAGTAACCTTGAATAAAGGAATGGTCTCTGAGTAGGACATAAGTACAAAATCAACATACTGTCCATGCAACAGTTAATCCATGAGCATGAACGTCGAAATGTGTGGTCAGAAGAAAAAGGTAATGTTTGCTTACAGCATTTGATTGATGAGTCTGGAATTAGCCTGAGGTGTCTGATTTATGCTGGGAGGGTATTCCCTATTTGGACAATTCTCGAGAAAATAGAGTGCTTAGAGGTCGTTGTATGACATCTTATTAGGGTCAATTTGTCCAGAGAATGATCTCTCAAGAAAGGGTGTGGAAAGGTTAAGTAATCGTTGATGTCTATTTCGTAATAGCCTAAGAAGCACTTAAAGATGAACTAAATCTAGTATTTCACGTCTATTTGACAATATGGTACGAGTGAATTATTGAGAGTGTACTTGGTTCCACGCCTCTGTACATTCTCCATCCTTTCTATTAGTTCTTGAGTGTGAGGAGACAATACCGCAGGACAATAATCTAATATACTACGAACAAGGTACATACAAATGTATAGAGAGCTTTTTTGACAGACCCTATAGGTATGGAAGCCCAAAGACCATTTGATGAAACCCATTGTTGAATTGGCTTTAGGGATTGTAAGCTTCCCAAGGAGCACACACACACAAGCACGTCTGCTCACTAGTGTATTCTGTTGCCAACTGCGTCTACATCTGGTAGGAGGGTTTGACTGCATCCGGTGTAGAGTTACTAGGATTAGAGTGGCCAATATAAAGTATCACATGTTTCACATCACTACATCCCTCCTTTCCTCAGACATGCATTATACAATGTATATAGACTATCAAACTCATGCATTACTCAATTACTGCTACTTGTTAATTCCATGCATTATCAACTATGCTTCAAACTTTAAATTTATACTAGACAGTCCATTGTCCGTATTCATTGTCCGTATCCTTTTCCTGGATCGTGGAGTTTACTTCGTTTTTTCTACTCATTATAAGTTCAGTCTCTCAGGCGGTTTTACCACTCGCCCCGATCGCGTTACGTAACTGCCTGTCTTTGTTTCAGTCTCTGCTTCCTTGTCTGGTGTTGTTGACATTTCCTCACACGTAGTTTCTTCACAGGTTGTTTCTTCACCCGTTGTCGTTGTCGCTGCCTCTTCCGCTACGTATTTCTTCATAAAGGAAACGTTTCTCTTTTTCACTTTCCCGTCCGGGTCACGAACTGTGACTTCCCCTCTGTCTCGTTCGATCACTTCATATGGAGTTGCTTCGTATTGCGTGGAGAATTTGTCTCTCTTCTCCTGCTTCACCAACACACGATCGCCCGGCTGTAGACTACTTTCCTTCGCTTGTCTTTTCGCATCAGCGTAGTCCTTCCCTGCGGTTTTCCTCTCAAAGTCTCGGTCTCGCACTTCTTCGTTTACCAGCTTTGGTTCCCTTGGCAATTCTGGCAGTTTAGATCTCATCTCTCTCCCAAACATCAGCTTGTATGGAGTTTCTCCCGTAGTTGCTTGCGGAGTGGACCTGTAGGCTTGGATATGTTTAAGAATCTCTCGCCTCCAGTCTTTCCCTTCCACTCTCGACACTTTGATCGCCTTCATCAGTGTACGGTTCTGTCTCTCGACTTCGCCGTTGGCTTGCGGCCACAGCGGCGTTGTTCGTTGATGCTGTATCCCTTGCTCTCGTAGAAACTCGGCGAACTCTGCGCTAACGAACTGTGGACCGTTGTCAGTACGTAGAGAGCATGGATTTCCAAATCTTGCGAAGATAACCTCCAATGCTTCGATGACCTTTCGGCTTGACGTTGACTTCATGATGGCAATCTCGTAAAAGCGACTGTAGTAATCCACGACGACTAAGACAGTCTCCCCTGTTGGTAGCGGTCCCAACAGATCTGCTCCACAGGCTTGCCATGCGCCTGTTGGCGGCATTACTCGTGCCATTGGTTCTGGCGGTGTCTGCTCGCTGACTACCTGGCACCCGTGACAGCGTTTGCACACTGCCTCTGCATCTGCTTCCATTTTGGGCCACCAAACCTTGGTCCTCAGTCGGTTCTTCGTTTTCTGGATGCCCTGGTGCCCTTCGTGCGCTAACTGCACGACGGTCTTCCTCAAAACCTGCGGAATCACGATTCTCGTCCCGCGTAGTATGAGCTGCCCATATGTGCTCAGTTCTGTCTTCACATGACGGTAGGACATCACTTGACATTCGTCCCACTGTCCTGTTTGGATACACCTCCTGACCTGTCTCAGCTCAGGGTCTTCTCCCGATGCCCGTTCTATCTCGCGTGGCGTTAGACTGACTGGCGTGCTCGCCTCCACAACGCTTCTGACATAGTCATAGTTCTCACTTGACTTGTCCCTTGACTTGCTGTTGTTGAGCCGCGATAGCGCGTCAGCGATGTTGGTCTTTCCGGGACGATAGACGACTTTATATGGGTAAGCCTGTAGTCTCAGCACCCACCTTTCCACGCGAAATGATGGCTTGGACTTAGTTGCGTATATGTGTTCCAATGGACGATGATCCGTCTCCAACTCGAACTCCCGGCCAAACGTATACAGATGAAACCGTTCGCACGCCCACACAAGTGCCAACGCTTCTTTCTCTGTTTGGCTGTACCGTCGCTCGACTTCCGACAGTTGTCGAGATGCATACGCGATCACTCGCCACCTCTCGTCTTGTAGCTGCAGCAACACAGCTCCCAATCCTACAGGCGACGCGTCTGCCACGATGCGCGTCTTCCCTGTGGGTCTGAAGTACGCCAACGTCTCCGTACTCGTTATCAGCTCTTTCAGCTTCTCGAAACTCTTCTGCTGCTCTGAGCTCCACTTGAACTCGACTCCCTTGCGCGTTAACTTCTGCAACGGCTCGGTCATGGTCGCGAGGTTAGGTATGAACTTGGCCACGTAATGGACTAAGCCTAAGAACGATCTTACTTCTCCGACCGTCTTTGGTGCTTCTGCCTCTCTGATGGCTGCTATCTTCTCCTCGCTCGGATTGACACCGTCTGGAGTCACTACGTGTCCGAAGAACGTTAGCTTTGGCACTCGGAACAGGCACTTGCCAGGGTTTACCGTTAAACCGGCTTGCTGTATCTTGTCCAGCGCGTGATGTAGCCTCTTGTCGTGCTCTTCATCACCTCTCCCGTGGACGATGACGTCGTCTGCGATGTTCTTGACTCCCTCACATCCGCGGAGTACTTCTTTGACCAATTGCTGGTATTTCTCCGGAGCTGATGATATCCCAAACATCAGCCGCTTGTACCGATACAGGCCTCGGTGCTCGATGTTTTGGACTTGGGATTTCCAGGTCCATGTGCGATGATACTCATATTCAATGTTTAAATACACGACTTCAGACGCAGTAGGTGCCAGTGCTGGCCAGGACGCCTCTATCCTGGTGATGACCATCCTGCTGTCCTCCCAACTCATCTACAACTCACTCAATGTGCCGCATAAGGGAGATCTGGAGAAGATGCAGTAAGTAGATTACCCATACAGCTCACACAAACAACTTTATGACCAGAAACCTCCCATTATACAGACTTGTGTTTCAGTGAAATTTCTTATTCTCTAACTACGGTACAATATTTTGTCATGTGGTACATCACTGTACATATGTATATAGAAGCACTGTTTTTTCTCTCTCCTTTTTTTCAAATACCGCCAGGTGCTTCGTCAAGCTGGCTAAGGGAATCACAGTGAGAAAGGGAGAGGGGAGAGACGTTGCAGAATTCCGCGAGTTCTTCCCAGACTTCCTGTGGCTGCTGCGTGACGTGTCTCTGAAGATGGAGGATAAGGACGGTAAAGACATGGACCCCACTGAGTATTTGAAGAAAAGGGTAAGACATCTGCAGTGAGGTACCATTGTCATCAAAGAATGTAGATGAAAGACAGTGCTCTGATCTGACAAAACATGGGTATAAGAATAGATGTGTTTTGTTTAAAGACACTATGAAAGGAAAGGTTTGATTACTATACCGAACAACTAACATATCAATTATATCACACTTTGACGATCGATCAATTCTACTCCCAGGTCCTTAGTCCTGATCCTAATGAGTTTGAACAGTCAGCCAGTGACAAAGTAGGACGGGCCATCCTTTTGTTCTTCTCATCGGTGGAGTGCGCCATCTTGGAGCGGCCATCTGGGGACAAGGACGTGATGAACAACATCGCTCAGAAGACAGACAGCCTGAATCCAGCATTCAACAAGGGCGTGGAAGACCTCACCAAGAGGCTGTTGCTGAAGTCACGTGCAAAGAGAGGTTACGACAAAGGCTCAACTGTTAGCGGTGAGTTTAACAACTGTTAGCACCTCTCCCCTTCTATCTTCATGACAAAATGAAGTTTACCCCTGCATTAACCACCGTACAAATAAATAAGTTAAAAGCCTGTCTCAAGTGCTGACTGTTTGATTTATCAATCATACATACACGATTTTTTCAGGTGTGGCCCTCAGCATTATGATCAAACAGTACGCGGAAGCGGTCAATGACCCCAACTCCATCCCTGACATGGACAACACCTGGAAGCACACAGTAGAGATCATGCGGAAGAAGGTCATTGATGAGTTGGTCGTGGAGTATAACCTGGAGATGCAGGTAAAATCTAACATCACTACTCGTGTCATAGATACTTTTCCACTTTTCTGTCACATGATATATTTCGCAACTGCAATAGAGAGAATAGACAAGATATACGTTTTTCACTTTTCCTCATTGTAATGAATACTAATGATATCTGAATATAATCAAGATATTGTAAACTGAAAGCTATCGATGTTCATTACTTATATTCACTTTATTCTGTAGACCCGGATTGCTGAAGCCACTGGAGATGGACAAGTTCCAATTGAGGAAGCGGCAGAAGATCAAAAGTAAGGAATTCTTTTGTCAAATATAAACACGTTTTGCACGAGTTGGGAGGATGTGTTTGACTTTTCACTATTTCCAGTTTACACCATACAAAACTGCAAAATACCATGTATCACTTTTATCAATTGTAACCAGAGCAAGCTGCTAGGTGGCCCAAACCTACGCAACTTCTTCATTACATCACAAGCTATCTGCCAACAAAAAATCAAGACCATAGCGCCTCCAGGTCAAAAGATACAAAAAACGGAAGTTCTGCTGTAGTACCAAGGTCACATACCAGGGGGCCCAAAATCGACCTTGAATTTCGGCTTCCCAACACCCGCCCACATGCCAAATATCATTATAACCGATCGAGAGGTTCTTGAGTTATGCTGACAACAGTAGTCCGGAAACACAAACAGACACACACACAGACAGACAGACATACCCAAAACTATATATCCATTTTTCATGGAGATAATACTAAATCAACAAGAACATGGTACCATTTTCCCACACATACTGCGTGCAATATGCTGCATCTTTATTCGCAAATTAATTTATAGTAATATAATATGATATGCATTTTTCAATTCTCTATTTAGAAACCATCCCACCCAGCCTGGCATTATGAACTTCCACCACGAGTTGTTCAAGGTACTAACAGACAAGCTTCTGAAGAAGGTCGGCCATTTTGGTAGCAGCTCAGAGACTCAGGGAACTGATGAGAGCGACGTTGATGTGGTGAACCAAATGCAAAATCGCTTGGGTAGGCAACGTTGATCAATACCTAGCTGCTGTATCTGGCTAGTTGTCCAAGAAGTAAATCTCTGGGGACTGATGGAGACTATAAACGCAATCAATGGCAGAAGTGTACATTATAATGTGAGATTTGGGACTGAAAATTTCAGTCAAGCCAGTTGCACTATAAATTACTGAGCTGCCACAACGCCGTCTGTTAACCAATGGTCCTGGGATTTTGAAAGAAAAATGCCTCTAAATGTGAATTTGCGGAATGTATGTAACATTTAAGGAAAACAACCGTCCTTTAATCGTTAAAGATCACAGTGACATGCTAATATGCTTAAGTTGAATATTACAAAATCAATGAAGCTGTTTTTTCCCTCGTTCATTGCAGTTCAAAGAGAGGAGCGCACAGTCATGTATGTGGCAAAAGACGGCAAAACCTATCAGCACAAAGGTTTCGAAGTTACTGGCGGGGAGCTTCTCCACTACATCCAGAAGAACAGAGAAATGTCCAAGATCTTCTGCCAGGAGCTCTATGAAGGCCTGTTTGACCCAATAAGGTATCTCAATTTTTCACTTAATTCTTTGTAAAGATCACGTCTGATGATAAACCTCCATTCAGAATGGCTTTCAGTTGGTAATGCAGTTTGTCAAAATTGGGTATGGGTCTTTACTAAATCATTTTTTGATTGTTATTGTGTGCCAGAAAACTTGTGAAGAATCCTCCGGCAGACTATGACTTCGATAAGTTGATCAAAGATTTGGACCATGCAACCCAGCAGTACGTGAAGGATGCACGTGGGCCTGAGAAGTGGGCTGTCCTCCAGAAGATGACCAACAGCGAAAATCTGAAGAACAACTTTAAGGAAATAAAGGGCTATCAAGACAAGGTAATTTTTTTTCTTTATTCCAATGAGCTTTAAAGTATTACACGTATACAAGCTCTGGAATGATGGACTTGCTTGTCATCTGCAGACTCTGACTGATGGATAACAAGACTCTTTTTTTTACAACCAGGATCTTTTACAACCGAGAGTTCCACGACCTCATACCTTCGCCAAATGAAGGTCCTCATTAGCATAATTCTAACATGTCTGTTCATTTCAATGTTTTTTTTTTTACGGCAGCTGATGAAAGCACGGCAGAAGGCAGAGGAGGAAGCGCTTGCGGCTAAGGAAATGGCCACGGAGATGCAGGAGGTATATAAGCAGGCACAGGACATGCAGAAGGCCCAGGAGGAAACCATGAAGAAAATGGATCAGCAGCACAAGGAGCAGCTGAAAAAGGTACTTGAAATGAATACCAAGCTTAAATACCAATTCATCATGAGCAATAATTTGTTCATGGTTTTGCCCAGCTGCATTGTTTTCAGCGTCTTGAGCCCACTTTTGTCCTCATTGTGCATTAGAAATGCTACTTATAATGTCTGATACCACTGCAACCTGTTTGATTTTAGTTGCAAGAACAAGAGAAGGAACGACGTGAGCGTGAGGAGCAGAAGCGCCGAGACCTGATGAAGGCAAAAATGGAAGAAATGGCGGAAATCGCAAAGGTAAGGGAAACCAACAATGCCATAGCATATCTATCAGATTTTATTGCACATGAATTAACATGTACAGATGATGCGACATGCGCATGGACACAGCCCTTATGGTCACTGTACATGTGTTTGGGGAAGTTGAACTAACGTAAACTCTAAATGCTGATCTTTAAGAATCGCATTATCATGCTATATATAAACGCCAATTTTTAACCATTTGCTGCCAAATTTCTTACCCAGATACGCAATGAGCTTGAAGAATCCAAGATGAGGGAGATGATGAAGGAAGTGCAGAAACAAAACTCAAAGAAGGACAAGCAGCTGGAGGAAGCGTTGGATAAGATGAAAAAATTAACAAGAACACCACCCCCATCTCCTCCTGAACCCCCATATGAAAGTTAGTAGTCCTATTCCCATAATATCTTTTACTTGACAAGAACATCTAAAGATATCATATAAAGCTACTTGTGTCCCTCATTGAAAATTGTGCATTATAGAGAATGTTATCTCAATTATGCAAACAGATTTCTCTTTGGCACATATACTAATAGTCTAGTCCACCACAAATAATATTGTTCTGCTAACCTCTCATTTGTCAGCTGCATTAACGCAACTTGTTCCTTCCTTGCAGTCGATGGAGCGTTTTGGAGGATGTTCAGGGTGTTCAAGTTCTGGTAGTAAGTGCACCTTCTGGTAAAGGTAATCAAGCTCTTGCTGCCGACAGAACTTACCGGATATCTTGCACTGAACAGCTTTTTTATCGGTTAAGAACACATTTTGTAATTTGCCTTTACGTTCATGTTTGAATCACAGTTTGATGTACAAGATTTTATGAGGTGTGCTTATTCTTTTAGCTATAAGTAGAGGTGCATTCAGAATATAGATAGCATGTGTCAATTAATGATGAAATATGATCAAGTAAGTAAGAAACATTTATTGAAGATCCTCTAGATATGTGCATGCAATTGTATCAGATTTATTTATTACACGGACTTACATATAGTATATAACGTTATATGCTTTATGTAGCATGGGGACATTGTCATCATCAGGATGGGGTGAATTTGTGATCACTTAGAAGGCAAATTCCTCACGAACGATTCCAGTGTATGCATTCAATCCCGACATTTACACAGAGTCTCTGCTGATGAACAACTTAAACTCCCACGTTACCATAGAATTCCTTATAAAAAGATAGCAAAAGTGTTCAGCTACATTATGAAAATTAAATCATAGCAACCAGTACAGTGTGATCACATTAAGTGTAATTGTTGCTGATGTGGGCTTGACAATAACGACTACAATTGGCTTATCAGAGAGCTATTGTTGTGTGTGTGTTGGTGTGTACAATAAACGGATCTCATTGGATCATTTGAACAATGCTGTTGAATACTTCTTATTTTGTTACTAGCTAATCAATCATACCACAGTGACAGTTTGCAACCATGCGGAGGCCAGCTACCCTTTCTACGTACAGAGAGATCAAGCATTAGCTATTCATGAAATGTCAAATACCAGCTATTTAACAGAGTAGATTGCAACGTCGCCTCCCAATGTAGCTTAGCTTACTTTTGTAATTATTTTGTTTAACTCTGCATGAACTAGCCAGATGTAGGGTGCAAATATACACAACGTAAGTGACACAAAACCCTTGTCAGTATAAAGGATACGCCTTGCTCTAATGTGTTTACCAGAATGCGATCCATGCATGAATCTCCTGCTGGTTAAAAAATGGACTGGAGGGGGTATTAGAGCCCCTTTTTTGACCATAGGACGATTGAACGAATTACCTTCTTGTAAAAAAAAATGGGAGGGGGTGTTAGCCAATCTTTTAGTCAATATAATGCCATTGGAGTCAAGTGCATTTATGATAGACATGATATAGACTGAATTGTAAAAATAATGACTTGTAAATACATATACCGTGCCCAGTTGGGTAAATATATCCAAGTGAAACCAAACATTAGCTGCTTTCACTTGAGTAAGACGGTATCAAACCAGCAACACCATGACTGTGACGTTTGAGTTTATTGGCCTTCGATTACGGTGCGTGTTCACAAAATGAAAGGTGCAGTACAATAGCGTCTTCTGGCGACTTGCAGTTAGTTTTTCAATATCTTACAAGGACAGATTTGAAAAAAAAAAAATGAAATTCCACTGTTAAGCATCAGTGTTGATTAGTCTCTCTGTTTCTGATGGCTCTCTTGTGTTCCTGTACTTAATCTTGTAACGAGAACGTCTGTTTTGGAACCAGGTTGAAACAGCCCTCTCGAAGAGGGCCTGTTCTTCTGCAAGGGACTCGATCTCCGGTTCAGTTGGGTACTTTGTTCTTGAGAACACGTCATGTAGAGCCTTCTGTTGGGACTTGGTGAAACGGGTTGGCTCTCTTTTCACTGTGAAATACACATGACAAAGATACAACTTGTGTAAATGATAAAATATCTTTTTATTAATGATTGTTACTTGATATTTTGTGTATGTACTCATCTATCTGTTCATTTATTGATCCAAGCATTATTGATCCAAGCAAGCAAGCAAGCAAGCAAGCAAGCAAGCAAACAATTAATCAACTAAAAAACAAACTAACCAACGAGCCAACCAACCAATTAATTAGCAGCCAACCAGCCAGCCAACCAACCAGCCAGCCAGCCAGCCAGCCAGCCAACCAACCAACCAACCAACCAACCAACCAACCAACACCAGCTAACCAACCAACCAGCCAGCCAGCCAGCCAGCCAACCAACCAACCAACCACACCCAACCAGCTAACCAACCAGCTAACCAACCAGCAAACCAACCAGCTAACCAACCAACCAACCAACCAACTCACGTTGTTTGTTCTCTTCAGCCTTCAGCCTCTCAATGTTGTTTTGTAGATTTGGTGATGCCATCCACTGGTGAAGAACTGTGTACAATTGTTTCTTTCTTGGTGTCAACTTTGACCATGGCCTTGGGTAATTCAGCAATTCTGCAAACGTGCTAGGCGATCGTCCGAGCACCTTTCTTGCGAAAATCTGCTGGGACACATAATGTTTCTGCAGAATTGTGCGTAGCTGTCTTATAAGTTGAGCAATATCCGTGTAGTCAAGGGCTGTAACCACACATGGTGTACTTTTTCTCTGTGTAGATGATTCTGGTTGTGAATCTGTTTGGATGACAGTTGGTATGGAATCACCATCTTGAGGTTCTACTACATAATGAGTGGTTTCGACTGATGTGTGTTCAGATGTGAGTCTACTAGTTTCTGCAGCTGATGAAAATTCCTCTTCCTCCTGCAGCAGTCCCTCAGTTGCTCTTTTTGTCTTCTTTGCTTTTGAAGCTGTGAACAAAATTACATGTCATAAATGATATGAACATTTCACATAATTGCCCTGAACATCATATCATGCTATAACAATACATAGATTCAATATAAACTACACCGACTCATTCTAGCCAAATAGGGAGAATACTTTGCCTGGAGAGTGACCCCATATGGTAAGGGAAACCATTGGCAAAAGATAACCTATGGGAGCTAAACTCCCCTTGGGAAATTACTATATCTGACTATATTTTACTATTTTTCAGTCTACTAGTCAGTGGTAGAGACTATATTTTTGACACATTATGTCTGTCTTCCATAAAGCTTCACACATAAGACCTACCCTGATTTTTCCTGAGCTTTGTCAACTCCTTGATGTTCTTATGAACTACACCAGGACCCATCCACTCCCACATGGTCCTATACAGCTTCTGTCGGGGTGGTCTCATCTTGTGCCAGGCGAGCGGGTAGTTAAGCAGATCCGCGAGGGATCCCGGACTTCTTTTCAAAACCTTCCTCGCAAACGTTTGGTACGAGATCTTGTTCGCTTTGAGGATCTGTTTAAGTGTTAATGCGACTTTGTGTGGTTTGACGCAATGTGAGAAAGGCTGGTTGTGATTGGTGCAGGCTGTTTCTGTAGGGTCTTCAGATGCATCGTTGACCAATGGCGTTGCTTCAGACATCTTGTAAGCTTCACTAGTACGTGTGATTGAGTCTTGAGGATGTGTAGAAGAAGAAGGTGCCTCAGCATCTTGAGAAGCTAAGGAATCTTGGATCTTGGAATCTTCAGGAGTGAGGATTGCTTCCAGCGCTGCTTGGTTCTCTGTATGGTTTTCTGATGGGGCTGTTGGAACAACAGTTATTTCTGATTACAAAATTAATTTACATAATGCACAACGGGTAGATAATTGTGATATCAAAGTATGGATAGCTTGATCATATCAAATTGTTGTTAGATGTCAACAACAGTATTTATAGAGGAGCTATTTTTATGTTCACAAGAAACAAACAGAAATTTGTATATCTTACGAGTATAACTTTGTATATCTTATGCGTACAATATGATTGCAATGCTTCCTCCCAGCTACTAGTAGTTTTAAGGCATGAATGATTTGCATACACATACATTGATATTTTTCATTACACAAGTATGTACATTACAATGCATGTGAAAGGCGCTAGAAGATTTGAATGCTGTTTAAGCATAGATGATGCATTGTATGACACTAAATGGCTGTGTAAAAGTATATAATATACTATTCACATAACATGGGCAAAGTCTTCAACACAACATAGCTCACCTTTCCTATGAGATGCATGTTTGCTCTTGTGAGTAGATCTTTCCTGCCTCTTTCTTTTGAGCTTGTGGTCACTCATCTTATCTGTAGAAATACATGGAATACAAATGAGAATTTGGATATTCAACATTGTGGGGTCGTGTGGCACAATGGCAAAAAGTTTGAATCTTACCATGTGCATCTTGTTCCCTTGGGAAAGGTACTTTACAGAACCTTCCTCACTTTACTCAGGTGTAAATGAGTACCTATCCTAGGTTAGCTATAGGGATGTCCATCGGATAGGATGTTAAATGGAGGTCCTGTGTTTGGGGAGAGCTATACCCCACGCACATGAAACGAGCCACCACACCATTCAAGAAAGAGCAGGTCAGTTGACCTGATACATGTCAGTAATTGCTGATTCTAAAATAGCAGAAAGACATTATGGAAAAAGAAGAAGTATTGTTCACATATCAATTTATGGTTGAAGCATTCCTTTTGATTGCTAAAATTACAGAGTAAGATTCTGAAAACTTCATGGATTAACTTACACCTTTTCCAAGCTGTCCTCAGCTCCTGAACATTGCGATCGAGCACGTCTGGCTCCACCCACTGCTTCATGGTCTTGTACAGCTTCTGTTTGCGAGGGTGCATCTTTTCCCACGGTCGGGGATTGTTCAGCAGAGCTGAAAACGTTCCCTGTCCTCGCTGTAACACGAGCCTTGAAAACATTGCCTGGGTCAATCTTTTCTTTACCAACGTGTCTCGGAGAGTGTTTGCAATCTGCGCTGTGTCTAAGATGTCTGTGGTGTCGTCTAAGACGTTGACAGACAACTCCTTCTGGTTTTGTTCATCCTGTGTAGTGTAGGACAGTGTGGGTGGGATGTACACAGTGTTTGCTAAGGAATAAGATGGCGCGTGTTCATCCACTACACATGTTTCTCTCACTATTGTGTTATTGTACGTGACCTCAGGTGAATGTTCTTTGTGCTTTTGTTCAACTTCTTCAGTTGCGTTTTCAGATGTGTCTTTAGCTTCTTCGATGTTGGTGGAGTTGTCTGTAGATGGGTCTTGAATCTTCTCACATATATAAGTATCTGTAATATAGAAAGAACATATAAGGTTACAGTATTAGCACAGACATATTGCACAATTTAATATAAATAAGTTGCTTAATTAGAAATATATTCCTGAGAAGAGCAAATACAGTGTAGTTACAAATCCTTACGAAAAGCCTATAATGATGTTTCAAGAATCTTAAGCTGCCATTATCTAAAAATATCTCATCTGTTTAGATTTTAAAAACCCTTGTTTCAAAGGTCAAACCCGAACTTACATGTATGACAGCTACACTATAGTGTTTTCTTTCAGCTGTCATACAAATGTATAATTATGTACTGTAAGTTGGTTTGTCAGGTCTTTTCATGTTTGTATTGATTCTTTTTAAAACCTAGAAATCAAGTAGATACAACATGCAAAATGTTGTTCAGATTCAATGATGCAGCATATACATTACCTTCCCTTTGTAGTTTCTTGAGGTCTAAGACATTGTGGATGAGTTTCTCGGGTGACATCCAGTCCTTCATGGTACTGTACAACTGTCGTGTTATTGGCTTCAACTTCTCCCAGGGTTTGGGATGATTCAGTAAGTCTGCAACGATCCCCGGCAAACGTCTCAAAACATGCTTCCCAAAGCACTTCTGTTGCAAGTCATTCATGTGGAGGATCTTTCTTACATTCTTAGCTACATCTGCAGTGTCTATGGTATCTCCTGGAATGTTTGGTTGCGAGGTTCTTCGTTTTGTTGTTGGGGGTTTTGATTTGGGTTTAGAAGCTTGCTGGGTGGCTGTGGTTGGTGTAATGGAAGGGAGAGCGTCTGCAGCTGACAGTGCAGCATGGACTTCATTGTCAAGGTCATTTGTGGTCCCATTGTCAAGGTCATTTGTGGTATCACTGTCAAGGTCATTAGTGGTATCATTGTCCAGGTCATTTGTGGTTTTGTTGTCAAGGTTGTTAGTGGTGTCGTGTGGTTGTGCAGTTTCTATGATTTCTTCAGACACAGCCCAGCTATGAGGACTGCCCATATTTGGAACAGATGGTTCTGGGTTCTCTTGGTCACTCCACTGGCAATTGATGCCATCTGCAGACAACAAAAGGAAACAAACAACTAGTACTATCTGCTGACATTTTGGTGACTGTCGGCCCCTTCATTAATGATTAATGTTACATACATCACTTAAGTAATGTATGAAATTTCAAATACACATTAGCATCTTTACAAAATAATGCATATATTTAGTATACTGTAAATGCAGAAGTGTTTGCGGGGATTTAATTGCGCGGTAAGGAGAAAATGGGGTGTTCGCGTGGTTTTAAGTTTGAGTTTGAAACAATAGTAAAAAGCATTACAGTCACATAATGGACACACTTTTTGTGCTGGTTTTAAGTTCGCAGTAAAGAGTTAAACGTGAAAAGTCGAAAACCGCAAACATAAAACCTCTGCAAACATTTCTACGTATTTGATTTCTAAAAAAAATGCCTTACTTACAATACTCCTGCTTCATGACCTCCTGCAGCACGTTGGTCAGGAGTTCCTTGTTGGTGGAGTCGGGGCCACAGTGGATGTTCCGCCGCTCAAGTTCAAGCACAACCTCATCCAGGTGCAGCCTGGGAAGCACGGCCAAGGTCACGTCTCTGGACAGACCACACGACCTTGACTCTGATGTGGTCATCTGATGATAGATATGTAAGGTCAAAGGTCACTACACAATGAAGGATACTTAGTAATAGTATAGCAAGTATAGATTATTACAATGAAACATTATAATGAGCATTCAAAACAATAGAATCACTACTAGTACATGTCAGTCTTTATACATGACTAATATAAAGTTTGTCCTTCTTTATGATATATTAGATAACTTAGCAGATAACGTAGACAGTATCTGGCCAATCTGATATAACAAATATTATTACAATATCATAATAAATATGATGCTGATAAAATTTTATTTACTACCTCACAAATAAGGCCCTCTTATTATGGCGATCAAATGGAACACAGGAAAGAGACAAGAAAACTTAGTATTTTCTGGGGCTTGGTATAACGTGATATCCATTACAGTATAATATCATAACTCAGTACCCTCATTTACTCCCTTGGTAAACGTTAACTGGTGTATATCAGGGACATTTTTTACGCCGAACGAAGAGTAATGTAGTCCAACAAGCTACATGTAAATACTGACCTTTGGAAAGGTGTGAATAGGCCCCAAATGAGTCGGGTGTGCGTGTGAAACAAATGTTTGTTGTGGTATGCTAGAAAATGTCATAGGTCAGAGATCAAAGGTTAGAACAAGAACTTCAGCCTTTTCCAAGGATATAAAGAAGTTTTTACATGTTCCTAGGATCAAGTGAAAAACGGAAAACAATATGGTTCAAAACGAACTGAAGAAAGGCACTTAAGGTGTCAATAGTGACATTGTTTGGGTCAAGTACAAAATAAGGACCTGGGATCGAGTACGAATTGTTTCACTCAAGTCAAAGGGGTGTTTTTGTTATTTTATACTCGTTCTATTACAAACCTTCAAAGCATACTTTCTATCTGCACCTCTAACAATATCTATGTGTATCATTAGTTAAGTAACACATTTTGAGAAAATTAGGTTTTCAAAGAAATCCTGTCGATAACTTTAGCCTTGACCCCTGACCTAATCTCGTGCCCAGGGCGGAAGTTCCGGTTCGACTGGTGGCGTGCGTGGCGGTGTCGTGGCTTAGATGTTTACAATCTAAAGATCGGATTCTAAGATTTCAAAGACCTCTGCCGTTTCTGCTTTCAAGTCCAGGTGTTCAGCCAGGCAAGTTAAGTCCAGGTGTGTAACTTTAGAGCAAGGAGGTTTTATAAAACCTTCTTGTTTAGAGACAGTGGTTTTGTGGTGAGGATGGTTTGTGACCGCTCGAAAAAGAGAGCATGCTGCGAAAATAATGTATGCCTAAAACTTCTGCCTGCTTGTAAATTTGAGGAACATACTATCATGTTGCCAACAGGCTGCGCACTGATTGAAGATAGTTTGTGTGTTTTCAGACGTAATTTTTTTTGTATACTTTTTCTATCACAAGCCCTCGGGCAAGAACTTACAAATAAAACTCTATTATTCCAGCAAAATGCGGAATCTTGAAGAACCCAAGTTACGTGGCCTTTCTGAAGAGGTGACCCTCGCTGTGCTCCCGAGACTCTACATAGAAGAACTGATCTTAGAACTCAACAGGCGAAACATTGACACCAACAACAACACCAACAACAAGGAACGTTTGGCCAACATTCTTAAAGATGTGATGGTTCTCGAGTACAAGGAATGTGAGGAAGAAGACAGAAGTCCAAGCCCTGAAGTCATCGATATCACAGACTCGAGTAAGACTGACGATAATCCACAAGCGTTACAGCAAAGTCCATCTACTGCCAACAAACCAACAGAGGAACCAACGCTTTCAGCAACTGGTGACGGCCCAGCCTCAAGGTCTGTCTTCAGGATCGCTGATTCAAATATCGGTCTCAGAGGAGAGTACACTGGAAGTACCAGTCGGAACAGCACACCCATGCCAAACAACAACGACAACGAGTCTGTAGTTTGTAGTATGATAGATGTAGACGCACCAGAGAAGTATTTGGACGGACTGTCGGAAATATTCCCGAGATCAGAGCGGCAATCGCCCCCGCTTGAATCTGTTGTGGACATCACAGATGAACAAGACGATTCAGACTCTAATGTACGGCTTGTTAGAACCCACCAAAGCTTGAATGAAGAAACTGACGTCTATCCAGTGATGCTTATTCAGAGGATACCCCAGCAAAATGGGGCTTCAAGCGACCAAGAGGGTCCAGTATTTGCAGAGGAATATACATCCATTGGTCAAAACGACGCCAGTGAGCGAGACTCAGATTGTGAAGTAATTGTGAGCGAGTCTGAACACCAGAGAATAATGAGGGTGATATCTCAAGCAAAAGCTCAAGTTCAAAATCATCTGGCAGGAAAGGGCAGGAAGAGTTTTGTATGCACGGAGTGCGGGTTCGAAATGTACAGCAAGTTTAACTTGCTCAGACACCAGCAAAGAAGGAAACACACTGGCCACAGGATAACAGTATCTGATCCAAATGAAAGACGGGAAAGCAGCAATGTTGGAAACACCATGGTAAACGGTATGACAAGGAAGGGTAAGAAATGTTTTGTGTGTGGAGTCTGTGGGATAAAAACCTCCAGCAAGTACAATCTGATCAGACACATGAAGAGAAAGAAACACAAGGTTGGGCAAGCGGCAGCAGCGATGCCGTCTTTGGAAAATGAAACTCTGCAAGAGCAAGAGAGCAATGCTCCGGTCCTTGCCACAAGTGGTGAAAATGATCATGAAACACTGGAAGAGGATGAGAGCAACGCTCAAGCCATTAACAACAGTACTGCGGAAAAGGAAACACTACAAGTGCAGGGAACCAATGTTCAAGTCCTTAACACAAGTGTGGAACAGGAAATGCTGCAACTACATGAGGGCAACATTCCAGGCCTTAACAACAGTGTGGAAAGAGAGACACTGCAAGTACATGAGACCAACATTCCAGTCCTTGACACTAGTGTGGCTACTGCGAAGGGTAGAAAACGCTTTGCCTGTGACGATTGTGGGTATAAATCATCTCAAAAGTCCAATGTTCTGAGACACAAGAGGAGAAAACATTCTGGCCAAACAGCGACAACAACAACAGAAAATCTGTTCCAAGAGGAAAGGCTTGCAGAAAACGTGATGTCATCAGAAAAGGAAAGTCTGCCCCTGCATGATAGCAATATCAATGTTGAAGCCGTAGAAATTGTGGACAGAAGGGCCAAGAAACTCTTCATATGTGTGGAATGTGGGTATGAAACGCCTCTAAAGGCCAATTTATCACGACACAAGAAAAGAAAACATACTACTGGCAAATCAGGAGCAGCAGCAACAACAGAGACACCGTCTCAAGTGGAAGGACTGAACAGCAGTACACATGGAAAACCCAAGGGGCTACAAATCAAGAAACTCTTCACGTGCGTGGAGTGTGGGTATCAGACGCCTCTTAGGCCCAACTTAGAACGACACAAGAAAAGGAAACATACTGTCCAAATAACAACAACAGAGACACTGTCCCAAGAGGAAGGATTAGACAGCAATGTAGAAGGAGAACCAAAGAGGGTACAGAGCAAGAAACTCTTCACCTGTGTAGAGTGTGGGTATCAAACACCCTTAAGGGCCAACTTAACACGACACAAGAAAAGGAGACATACTACTGGCCAAACAACAACAGCAACACCACCACCACCAACAACAGGGACACTGTCTCAAGAGGAAGGACTAAATTGCAAAGTAGAAATAAGACTCCAGAAGATGCAGGTCAAGAAACTCTACGCTTGTGTGGAATGCGGGTATCAAACCCCTCTTAGAGCCAACTTAGAACGACACAAGAAAAGGAAACATACTGTTCAAACAACAGAAACAGTAACAGCAAGCACAGCATCAACAGAGACACTGTCTCAAGATGAAGTACTAAAAGAAAAAGAGCCTGGGGTGACAAAACAAGTGACGTCATCTAAAAGAAAGAACGTCTTCTATTGTGAGGTGTGCGGTATTCGATGTGCAACCAAGTACAACTTGAAGCGACACAAAAAGAGACATATAACACAGAATTCCCATGAGCCGTCTGAAAATGGTTCTCGGAGTCTGAGTGAGACATACACTAGTACTGATTTTGACAGAAATGGCCCCGAAACACAAAACAATATTGAAGATTGTGTCAATACAAACGATCCTACCAGTGTCGATGCAAACTATCTTGTACCTGTCAATGCAAATGATCTTGCAGGTATCAATGCTAACGATCTTAAAAGTATGAATACAAATTACCTTGTAAGTGTGAATGCAAGTGATCTTGCGAGAATCAATTCTAACGATCCTACGAGCGTTAATACAAGTTCAAGTGTCAGTACAAACAGTCGCAATTGTGCAAAGTACACGTGTCCACTATGTGACTACACCTCAGCCTACAGGGTAACTATGAGGTTTCACAAACAGATCCACACCGGCGAGCGTCCCTTCATGTGTGGCACGTGCGGTCATCGAACGACTAAGAAGGCGTTGCTCGCGAAACACATGAGAATCCACACGGGCGAGAAGCCGTTTGCTTGCGAGCAGTGTGACTACAGAGCAGTGCAGAAAGCTCATCTCAAGCGCCATGTGAGATCAAAACACGCCACAGATAATGTTCCACAATAGATGTTTTGCTGGAACCCATTGCATACTGGGATGCGCAGGGCACCATGGTTAGTGTATAAGGCAAATACATTGTTGCCATGACAACATAGCCTCCAGCTAGAAAAATACTGTCAAAAGAAGACTACATAGGGGACTTAGAAAATCTGGTCTATGTGGACAGGTGGTCACTATAGACAGGATTCTTAATGCTTGTGTCAACGGGGACATTATCTAAGGGACCACCAAAAAGTGGTTACATTTGCCAGGTAGTCCTTATTTGACGTGGTCACTTGTACAGGTTTGACTAGTAGAAATTGGTCAAATAGAGGGAATATTGTGTCAGAGGTGCTGGCTGACTATAAGAGTGAACATTTATAGGAAAAAATATTCTCATGACATTGGTAAAAAGGGCTATGGCACTTTCAGCCACACTGGAAAAGGAATGAAATGGAATAAGGCTTGTATACTTAGTATATATAAGTCAAAATGCTATTTTTGTGAAAGGGCAGACAATATTTTCCAATGAAAGAAATGCCATGCTTTAAATGTACCTTTTCTACATTCAAAAAATTTTGTTAATTATAACAAGAACTTGTTTTGTAGTGACTGACTGAGTTCTTTTGTACCTTTATAAAGTGTCTTTTGCACTTTTGTGAAGTGATTAATACAAGGTAAAGCATACATCAATAGTTTGTAAGTTTTCTATTTGATGTATATAGGAATATGTTGTATACTTTATGTCATTATAATCATGCATCATTAATCATTTGTTACAGTGTTTTTGACATGAATAGAAATGGTAAAATTCAATTGAAATATTTGATATAATCTGTATAATTTTGGTTGGGGACATATTATTTTTCATTGGCTTTTTATTATTGGTGCAGAGTTTGATACAATTTATTGCAGAATTATTCCTGATTTAATATTATTATTTTATATCACATCTGAAGGTGTAGGAATGATTTGTGTGTTGCTAAGGTGAAGTTACTGCTTTTTGTTGCCACTGTAAGAGTGTTTACAGCATATGGAAAACCTTCCATACAATATTGTTATACATACATTTGAAAAATTTGAGAGTTACTTACTAGTAATTAGTGTTTCCTTGTTACTTGGGTGTTGGTAATTTTGATTAAAAGCAGACTCTTAGCATTGTTGCTTTTGCCATTCTTTCTATCTTGTTCAATTGTTGAGCACGAAAGTTTATATCAGTGTTTGAGCTAAGCTAACTATGCCTACACATGGTGATTTCGTTTATGGTAATCTTGGAGTAGAGACACTTCTTCATTAAATCAATATTCACCAATCAGAAAACTTTTGAAATATAGTTTTAAAACACCTACCATGGGCAATCAGAAATAAGAACGCAGTTTAATTCTGTTATTGTCGGCCCATACAGTAGGCATACAGAATATTCTGCTCGGGGTCGTAGCCAATCTTTTAAAGCTACGAAAAGTGCCATTAAGCGTGGCAGTCAATTATTTCGACTAATCAAGTACTGTAAATATTTTGTGTTTTTGAATCGGGTCACCCACTGTTTTCCCTATTGGTCCCATTGGGACATTAGCAGCATGATTTGTGAAAAAAAGTCGAAACTGTAACGCATTTGAGAGAGAGAACAGATTAAGAATAAGAAATCCAACACTCCAAAAATCAACCTCCTTAATTCATCTGACGACCCCGTACTAAAAACCAACGATGGCTAGCTAAAGCAATCAAGTTGCATCCTCAAGGATACGTCTTTTCAAAACCAATCACCCAAAGAATAAAGGGTCACTAAACTGACGATAGGACACGAGACCAAATATGTGGACAGACAACGGAAAGTTGCACAACCACCCAGGCCCTTTCAAACACCCATCCCTTTTTACAGGGCCCCATATACCTGACATTACTTTATACTAGTGTTGACTGTTGTCACATGTTAACATAAAATTCGAAGAATCACAAATGTGACTAATCTAACATTCAAAACACCGAATCAATCTTATGAAATGATTTCTAGGTTAGAGAATATAGAGTCAAAACGGAACAAAATGTCTCACTTCGAGCAAAAGTGACCAAAATCACTTAAAATTTTGACCTCGTTGTATTCAAATGAATGTTTATCAAGATAGTGATCTTGACACTTGCGGCTGTCAAGTTTTCCGTAATGGTGGAATTTATAATGCTGCATTTCAATAAACAGTATCTCTAAATACCCTTTTTTTTAAACGACGGATATAGGTTCTAGTAACCACAACGGATAAACATGAATTGGCGTTACTTATGGGGCCTTGGCTGTGCAGACGATTATCGTCTGATCCAGGTTAAGGTCGCGTGACCTTTAAGGCGTGTAGCTGTGTCTATTAATCTAGCTCTGTGTGTGACGGAATTTGATCTGCTTTTGTATTCATCGTACCGCGATATTGTACTTTTCCCGTCAAAGTTGTGTCGACGGTAGGCTTCTGAGAAGGTTGGAGCAACTTGTGGATTAGTTTTAGCTTTTTTTGTCAAGTTTTGTGGCAGTTGAAAGGCCTCCAAACCATCAACAATATGCCGAGTCAAGTAGCCCGAGGGAGGAATCATTCCAACAAGGATGGTAAGTACAAATGCTTTGTAGACGTTACACCCCTTTTCTACTAGAGACTGCGACTGCTGAGCGATCGCTGAGCGACCAAAAGTCTAACAGATCGCTCAACGAATTTCATAGATAAAGAAAGCTTTTCTTTCTTAATATTTTTGCGGTTTGTTTGTTAAAAAAATCATACTTTTATGTCTTGCACATATTCGAATGTGGAAAATGGGTTACACAAATCCAATTGTGGTCGCTGCACGGTCGCCCAGTGATCGCCGTGAAAATGGGTAAATTGCTTTGTAAACTTACTTTTCTAATGCAGACAAACAGAAGTGTACGTTTACAATACGCTCGTATATGATCACAAATATACTTGTTGTCAGTAGTTCAGTGTACTGGTATTTGGACATCTTAACGTCATTGAAATGTTAGGTAAGTTTGGGCCAAGGACAGAGACAATGACTACTGCACTACTAACAACAAGTAGAGCTTTTAATTGTGATCATATATGATAAAAGTAGGCTTGCGTCTGTTTCAAACCGATTCTTTACACGTCAATTTCTTCTCAGTATAATTACTTCTAGTCGATTAAAGCAGCTGCAACGCCAGCAAAATTATACAGAAGCTTTGTTATCGCAGCGCAGAAAAACGGAAGCCTGTCTACTTCTATCATATATGATCACAAAAAAACCTCTTGTTGCTGCTATGTGCCCTGGTATTTGGACGTTACAGCTACTGAAGTGTTACATGTAGGTGAGTTTGGGACAAGGACACAAAGACAATGGCACGACTTAACATTACACCAACTATTTGCACAATCTCTTCATGATGATGATCCACTGTATTCTGCGGCTCGGAGGTTGTGGAAACAGCCTCCGGCTGCATTCAGTCTTTCTTCTCTTCATAATAGAATGGATTGTGGTCCACCAAGATAAGTTCCTTTTTACGTACATTATAGAGATTGCAGATGTACATGTATTCGCACATAATAGAGAGCTCCAATTCCATTCAGCAGACTTCAACATTCCTCATTAAAAGTTACGCAACTACCTCATAAAGATGACACTGGCTGTAACATATGTTTTGTCTTGTATATTTAGATAAAATATGACGTGCATTTGACATTGTGGAGACATAGTACTGTACATTTGTACGTAATAAAGATCCGAAGTCAACTTAAATCAAACATTCCTCTAAACTGTTACAACACTAGCTCACAAAGATAGCACGTATTGTAACAAATTTTGCTGTTATAGATCTGGATCGTGCATTCGACATTGTGGAGTCAGAAGTGAAAACCTCCTGGAAGATCGTCGCCATGGAGCTCGGTCAGACGGTGGACGAGATTATGGTGTTCGAAAAGCAGAGTTTGAAGGTTTGTTTATTTGTTTGTTGAGTGATGAGTTTATTTGGACCCACAATCAGCTAAACAATGTAACTTGCAGCTATTACCGATTAACATACATTAAAAAAAAAAACTATATATATGTATACACAACACATAGGAAAAAAATGTTTAAAAAAATGACCAGTGATAAAAAGTCTACATTAGGTCCTCTTTAATTCATGTGGTACTCTTACAATTTCAAGCTATTCCAGGTGTTAGAATCATCATTCAGATCTCCATCAGTGAAAACGTTCAGTAATCTTTCTGGAGTCCACATGAAATGAAATAAAAGAATACAGACGTAATCCCTGCTTCTCCTAATGGGTCAGTGAAGTCATACTTGTCACGAGCATTGATTCTGACCTAGGGTGAAGAGATGCTGCTACAATAACATTTAGTTCAGTGCTTAGATGAGTGCCCCCCTGAGGCCTTGCACTGAGCGAGTTCGTTAAGAAAATCAACATTCAAACTTAAATGTACAGAAAAATTCACACAAATTTGAATTCTAGGTTCCTGACCAGTGCTGGAGGAGTCTCGAGTAGTGGAGGCTCATGGAGATCACAACAGCTATTTGCACAATCTGTTCATAGTAGAATGACTTGTAGTATATCAAAGTAAGATTCATCAAAATTATGCAGAAGCTTTATTGACGCAACAAAAATATTCCTCATAAAAAGGTGACACAAATAGCTCATATTGTCATTACGATAGATAGTAATACATTGCTCTTCTTGGCTACAAATTATTGCTTTTAAGGAACTATGTTATTTTTGTCCTCTACTGTCAATTTGTATGCCTTCGAATGTTTAAATTGCAATGTGTAAATATGAATGTGTAGACCACAGGAAGAATAGCCTCTTATGAGACTAAATGTGGATCTGAATAAAACTCTCACTCAAACAAATTAGAAATTGCTATACAACAGATCTAACACAAAATCTGAATACTAGGTTCCTGATCAGTGTAGGAGGAGTCTCGACTGGTGGAGACTGATGGCGGGACCGAAGGGCGCCACGGTACCTAACCTCGTACAGGCGCTGCGGAGATGTCGGCTGGACTGGGTCGCTGGTAAGGAGGATTCATATTTTACCATTGCGAAAAAACGAGGAGAAGTCGAACATGTCGAATCGATGTGAGTTTACAATTCTTGTAGTTATTTGACAATGTATTTATAGATGTATCTATAGCTATTTACTATTCTTTTGTTGTGACGTGACCTGTACTTAACCCAGTGGGTATATGTGTACAATAAAGGCCTTCATTCATTCATTCATATTACGATGGCCCAGTTTACAAACGTGATTTTGAGTCGTCTTAGAGTCGACTCAGGACTGAGGCCACTCAAGTAGTGTTTTCCTGTTGGAAACCCCATTTGAACAACCAAAGCTCCCCACTCACAGCCTCGACTTTAAGTTAAAAGTATTTGACATTTTATGCAAATGTAGTGTTTATGATTGAGAGAATATGGAATAGGAACATTTGGCCTGCTAAATTTGAGTTCAAACAACCATGTAAAAATCAGGCTTCAAATGGGTGGATACAGATGGGTGCTCCATTAAAGTGGGGAGGGGGCGACGATGATATGAGTCATAGCCCCAGGGGGTAGTAGGCTACCATTTCCGATGCAAGCATACGATTTACGAAGTATGAGGTTAGCTATATAAATGGATTCTAGGAACTAAGCACACTGTGGTAGTAGACACGTCGAGGTGATAGTTGACTCACTGGGCCTTGTGTATAACTGTGTTGTCGACTATAGGTTTATTCGAGGTCACATTCCTGTTAAACCACCTTCGGGCAAACTGACGCCCATCCTTACCCGCTTGAACAAAGAAAAGGTCAAACTTCAGAAGGATGGAAGCGGACATATTTTACTAGTCTCCAAGTAGATGTAGGGCTTCACTCAGTGTGTTACGCGTGATTTGTAGCCATTTTTAATTCTCTTCCTATTGGTTTTCCTTTTTTATCTCATCGCTTCGCTCACAAAAGGTCCTTGAACTCTTCACTGTCATCGGTAATTTTGCACATTTAACAAATCTATTTCTTCGTTTCTGAACAGACAGAATCGAGGGGAAATCTCCAATAAGAGTGCTTGAAAAGAAAACAATAACGTTGGAACCAGGTGAGTTGATGCATCATTTACGCAATTTTTCGTAATGAAACCTGAAAATCTCGTATGCAAATATGTTACTTTTTGTTAATCTCCAACCATATCTACAACAGTAAGTCTTGTATGTCTAATAACATGTGTTATATATTCGCAGAAAGAATATCTCATGTGACAGAAGACAGCCATTCGCAAACACCTCGACCTGCAAAGGGTGTGTGTTCATCAATAATTATCTTGGTTTCACCATGTCATAAAGTTACTTTTCATAACTTATGACATAAAAACGTTATGTTAAGGTGCAATATTTTGATGAAATCTTGCCATGATATCTGGCTATATCTATTTAAAGTTTTCTGATCTCTCTGTCTGCCTGTCCCTATATTTCATCATATATCATATCTTATTTCTAAAAATATGCAGTCGTGTACGTTTACATGTTGTATGAGTAAGGAATCATGGTCATGATAATTGCAATTCAAATGATACTCATTCAACAGTCTACTTTCTTTGTTCTGAAGCAACTTTAGGTGGTGTACAGTTCCTCAAAGTTGAAAAAGAAGTATCAACACCCGAGCAAAGTTCGGCATCGACACCGACACACGAGACCAGTTCTAATTCAAGTGCAGTTCAGGAGAAAACAGTACAAGTGGAGAACCATTCTCCTACATTTATCTTTGTGAAGAAGAAATCTAAAACACGGAAGGAGAAAAAACCTTCCAAATCAGAATCAAAGAAGTCGAAGGTTACTTGTAGTCCAGTACAAGCAACACCCAGCGAACAACCTTTACACGCGGCTACTCACTACACACCACTACAACGGTCAGAAAACATCCATCCTAGCGCCTTTACTGCGCCTACGAAGACGGTTACTTCTGACCGAGTACTAAGAAGACCCAAGACCAACGAGAAGCCTCCAAAAGTCACCATATCCAACTCACCGGTGCAACAGTCAGGGTCTATCCATTCAAGCGTCCCCATGCGTAGCCACACCAGCACTGCACCATCGAAGAAGGTCATTTCTGACGAAGCAAAAACAAGACGAAGCGAGGAGCCTCCAAAAGTGACTTCACACAACACACAATTGCGACGGTCAGAGACCGTCCACTCCAGCGCCCCCACGCGTAGCCACGCCCGTACTGCACCTCCGAAGCTGCCCGTGCCACCACCAAGAACGAAACAAATACGACACAGCCGGTTTCTCGAACACAGGGCAAAACCTCGCGAACGTACGATCGACGGTATCAAAAACTACCAGCGGATTCCCACTCCGCACTCCCAAAAGAAACCAGTCCAAGAAATAACTGACTGGACAAAGGCCCACTCGCTAAAGAAACCAGTCGAAAGAACAACTGACTGGACTAGGACCCACTCCCAAAAGAAACTAGTCGAAGAAATAACTGACTGGACCAGAGTGACGATCCATCCTCCAGAGAAAAAGAACGAACGAAGGAAAGAGAGACCAAAAAGCCAGAGCTCCATCGTCCGTATAGTACCGAGCACACCTCTCAGTTCTCAAGAAGGCGACTTCTTATATTGGGAGAGGCCATCGAAAGAAAAGGGTCCGGTTATTCCAGTATTACTCCCTAAATTGCACAGCATTGAAGAGGACAATAGCTCTGTACAGCAAAAGATAACACAAGAAGACGTTCCTGACACACGCAGAAGCCCAAAGAGCCCTCAACAGAATGGTGACGCAAAAGCTACAACGTCTAGACAAGCAAAAGTAAGAGAGACAACCCCACCTGTTCCTCCGAGGCGAAAACGAAGTAGGTCGAGCCGTCGGGCGTCTCCGATGTATCTCAACAACGAGCAGGAATCCAGCGACGACAGTACCCGAAGTGCCGGCGAAATCACCCGACGTAATTCCTTCAAAAATATCGTCTTAGATCGGGAGACAGACCGCGTTGACGAAGACCCATTGCCAGTCAGACCGTCCATAGAAACTGTGCGACGACAAATGAGAGAGCGACGTCGGACGAGCCAAAAATCTGCGGTGCAAACTGAAAACGACGGCAAGGAGGACAGAAGAGGAAGAAGAAGAGCAAGGAGCGCACCAGAAGAAATCCACCGAGTTTCTTCAGAGAGAGCAACATTAAGCCAATCCTCTGTTAGATCCGAAAGACCGGCAGAAGTCATTACTGATGATGAAGAACGCTACGATACATTCTCGCAGAGCCGTCGGGAAGGGTCAACCGACCGTGACGTCGAAGAGGAGAACCGGCAAAACTTGGACACGGAAGCGGTACAGGAGTCCCACCGGTACGATAACCTTCTTCTGGTCGGCGGTACCCGCCAACCCCTCCCGCAGCAACGACGAACAGCTATCGATGCGGACTCATACGAGAACCAAACGGTCGACAACACACTGAACATCAACCAGGAACAAATGCTACAGGAAAGATTCACAGAATCACGTCTTTCCGAGAGAAACATCGCCGAAGAAACCAAAGAACCCACACCCCCTCTCCAACTTCACTGGGCTGAGATCGTGAAAGAGGAGTTGATCATCTACTATCCACTTGACGAGTTCGAAACTGATTCGAACTACTCAGCGAGTTTAAATGACGAACCTACATGGTCATACGAGGAGCCAGCTTCAGTGTCTCCACCAGAAGAGCCAGTGTTTCATACGGCCGATATTCTGAGGGAAGAGATGGTGATATACGTACCTGAGGAAGAACTTGAAGCTATCAATGAACATTCCGAAGTTCAGAGGAATACACAATATGACGATGACAGCCCTCAGTTGAATACTGGACGTATCTTTGGGGGATATGTGAATAATCACACCCGATCAGACGAATCTGATGACCACTATACCAGATCATACGTATCTTCTGTAAACGTGAGAAGGGAAACCGAATTGCGTGCAAGCCAGCGAGCAGATTACGTCAACATGTCTCGTAAACCCTCGCGAGATTCAACAGGTGACGAGTCGCAAAACGGAGGCTCTCGAGCTGGCTTCTTCACACAAGTTCTCAGAAAGACCAGAGCAGGCAGCAACGACGACGTTTTCGAAGATGGCAGGTTTAGGCGAGTGAGTTTGCAGAAGAAGACTGCGTCTGTTGCTCGCGATGACAGCTTGAGGAAGAAGACGGTCTCGTTTTCTGAAGAGCCCACCGTCATCCCATCCGATGACGACCAAGAGGATGGAGATGCAGGGAACTATGGTGACGCCATGCTGTGGTAAACAACAACAACAACAACAACAAAAATAAATAAACAACAACAACAAAAGTCAAGACCATGCAAGCATATGGTTGGAAATACGAGGACAATGCCCGTTGGGTAAATTTCATTATTAAAAATTGTCAATTCTATGTAATATAATGTCAGTTCTAGTTATGTACTGTAATTTCATTAGCTTATCATCTGCGGCGAACAATGGAAAACAGTAGTTGGCCAGTTTATGAGATTCTAATTAGTATTTATTTTCATTGTCAAGCTACAAATCAGTTGGCAGACCACATAGCAAGAAACAACTGCGGTATAGACTGCATGAAAGGAGACCAAGGTAATAGACATGTACAAGACACATACATGCTGGTACAAAATATCATGTGATGCATGTGAAAACATCATTTCGAGTTACAGATATAATTCATCATCATAACATGGGAGTGGTTAAATTATGAATATTCATGCAGAATTTAGATCATAACTTAAGAATATTCAGAATTTAGATAATATATATAGTCTACAGAAAAATGTGTTAAATCAAGCCGACTTGTCAAGTATGATGTAACAAAAAAATCGATATTGGATGTAAATATTTCAAAATTATTATTTCATAGTATGTACCTTACTTCATTAATAGGATGAATACTCAACCAAAGCCCAAATCGCAAGGAGCACTTGTGCATATGATAATTTCAATATTCTAGTATTCAAATAATGGTTAATCTTAATGTATAAACTACATTTGGTTCTATCGGTAATTATGGTGATATCTCACTGAAGATGAAACTACAATATTTATCTTTCGTTGAAAAGCAAAGTATAGACAAACTTGATTAAGGCATATGTATGATGTATGATGTATGAAAACGTACATTTGAATTGAGCGGGAAAACACAAAAGTTGCTACAACTATGATAATCCGTCAACATTGTAACTGCTATAATGTTTTGAATATACTACATAATAACTACAACGTCGTTGAACGTTTTAATGCGTCCAGTCTATTATCTAGTAATATTGTTCTGGACGGATCTTTTATTAAGTTACTAACACCTAGCATCTGTATGATAAAAATCCGTCAACATTGTAACTGCTATGATGTTTTGAATATATTGCATAAAGGTCAATGAACTGTCAAAGGTGTCTAGTGTATCACCTAGTAATAAAGTTCTGGACAGATCTTTTACTCAGTTACTAACGCCTAGCCTCTGTATGATAAAAATATCAGACCAGGTCGTAAAGAAAAGAAGTCACCGTCGTAACACATAGGTTGCTACTATCAGACACGAAATGTAACAATACATGTCTATGCACAAGTTATGATGTCACATTTACACTGCAAGGAAAAATACCTACAAACTGAAGTTATTGCAACGGATCTGTATTGCATAGCAAGTACAACCGCAATTAACCGCCTTTCAGCGTAACACACCAGCTTCGCAGGTACGCGACATTGCAGCAGCTAGTTATATTACACTGAACAACCTGTCACACCTTACCTTTGCACATCTAGCTGTAATCGTTGTCTAAAGTTATCTAGTGAGAATGCCTCTATCGTACTTGGTGGCAACAAATTTTACTTTATGATAGTTCTAGGGAAAAATGAATTTTTGAACACATGGGTTGATAGCTATGGAACATGGTTCTGAATACCGAAAGTAACTTTATCAGGTTGGTAGAACTCAGGATATTGGAGATTCTTTATACGTCAGCAGGTGAGATATACTGGTTGTGTAAAAAGAATATCCAACATCCTATGGTTCTGACTACTCTAATAAACACAATATATGAATGCATCACACACAGATAATGTAAACAGAGACAGCTTGTTCGCACCGTGTACAAAAGACCCGGATATGTTGAAAGAACGAACACGTCAGCTTTCGGAGGGGTCGATCGCCAGTTGATACAAAAGCAGAAGCGCTCGAGCTATACTACGGTTTACAGCAACATTTGCATTCTATTCGTGTATAAATATGGGTTCTTCATGGATTTAACGATTTTAATCGCAGTCGTTGTGCTAGTTTGTGTACGTTCACTATGAAGCAACTGTACCTTGTTTTGTGTATGTCGGATGGTCCCGTACATATTGGGTATAAACATGTACTTACCGTAAACAGTGAGTCATAACCCCATGATCATTCAATCAGAAGGACACGTACTAGCCTAACCAGCCTTTCTTACCACGATTTGGTCGGTATTTCTGTACAAAGAGGACGACGAAACCAGTTTCACAAAATGAGGAGTGTTGCAGCTTTTGCAGCGGTCGTGCTGTTGGTGCAACTGCTGACGCCGACCTCTGCTTTGAATATCTTTCGCCATCGCCGAGAGCTTCCTGACCGCTTCAGCAATATTCTCCAGCGAGTCAAGAAAGATCTCCACACCTCTGTGAAGGAAAGCTCCTCCGAATCCGAAGTTCTGATGCCAAAGGAGAGGAGCTTCGGTGGCTTCTTCGCCAAGCGCGTGAAGAGAGATATCCACAACCCCGTGAACGATCTCCCCGCCAATCCCTTCGCAGGGTCCCTCAAGCGCAAGGAAAGAAGCTTCGAATTTCCGGACCTGCCCGACATTGCAAACTTCATGAAGACAATCGTGGAAGCAGAAGAAGAAATGCTAGAAGCGGAGCAAGAAATGATGGAGAACGCAGATTTCGAAGAAGTCGAGAACGAGTCTTTCGAAGAAGACATCGGTGACGGCCAGATGGCCACAGTGCACGAAGAGGTTCTGAAAGACAAGAAGACGGGCATGTCTGTCGTGATAGAGGAGGTTAGCTCGGTTGGGGAGGAATGTGAGGAGAACCCAGACTCAGAGGAGGACTCAGAGGAGGACTCTGGGGAGGACTCAGAGGGGTCCAACACTGCCCAGCGCGTCAAGACAGATCTCCACACGTCCGTGAAGAAAAGCCCCTCCAACCCCTTCGCCAAAATTCTAGCACCAAAGGAGAAGAGCTTCGGCGGCTTCTTCGCCAAGCGAGCGAAGAGAGATCTCCACAACGCCGAGAACGATCTCCCCGCCAATCCCTTTGCCGGATTTCTCAAGCGCAAGGAAAGAAGCCTCCCAGGGTTTCTCGACATTTCCAACTTCGTGAAGACAATCCTGGAAGCAGGAGAAGAATTTCTAGAAGCAGAGCAAAAGATGATTGAAGACGGAGAGCTTGAAGAAGTCGAGAACAAGACGTTCGAAGAAGACATTGGCAATGGCCAGAAGGCCACAGTGCACGAAGAAGTGCTGAAAGACAAGAAGACGGGCATGTCTATCGTGATAGAGGATATAAGCACTGGGGAGGGAGATGGTAACTCAGACTCGGACGACAGTGATCTAGATTGGTCCAACATCGCTCGAAGCCATTTCGACGACAAGGTAAGACTTTTTTCTAACTTTAAAGATGTCGTTTTACGATTCATTCGGCATTGGCATCCTAAAAACCAGGTACCTAAAATCTGGATTCAAACAGGGCAGGTCAATGTTTAGTCAAAATGCGTGTGGCAGAGTGCTGATCATCAGAATTTCTGTGCCAGCTCAACAAACCAGACCTAGAATTTCTTTTCAGTGTTATTGTATCTCTCAGATAGCCTGCGTGTCATCCTGTTTAGTTCCAGGCTCTTCCTTGTGAATATACTCTATACATGAAACGTCCGGAAATGGAACCCTGTTGTGCAGTGAGAGTGCTGGGCTCATTAAACTTTATGCTCTGTGTCAGCTCAACAAACCACATCTAAGATTTTTTTTCAGTAGTATTGTATCTCTCAGACACATGGCAAGAAAGAATGGCAAAATTCGTTGTTGGGCAATCTTAGGGGGCATACAGTAGTGCTGTGTTTGCATGTACGTGCGCGTCAGCTGTCGGTATGTCTGATGACAAAACATTGTATACCGGGATGTGGTGTTATTCCTCTGGGCATACGATCGATATGAACGCACGAGTATGATACAGCACTGAGGGTCATAGCAACAAGATCTAGATGAAGTCAGAGAAAACGTATGTGCCTGTGTGCATGTGTATGTGCGCATGTGTATGTGGGTGGGTGTCAGTGTGTGTGTGTATGTGTGTGTACATGTGTATGTGAGTGTGTTTGTGTGTGTGTGTCACATATACGTGTGTATGCGTGTACGTGTGTGTTTGTGTGCGTGTTTACTTGTTTGTGCGTAATAGAATAAAGATAATTGAGACATAAAAACGGCTTGAGCAGCTTAAACAGACCGAGACATATAGGCGTTTTCTTGCAGAGCTGCATGCAGGATGACGACTGTGACGATGGCAAGGTCTGTTTCGGTGCCCTGTTCGGCGGGCTGTGCGGCGAGCCCTTCGGGGAGGGTGAGTCCTGCACCCGAGACGAGATGTGCCGCGGCGCCGCTCTCTGCATCATGGGGCGGTGTCAGACAGGTGCAGTACCAGGGCAAGAGGGCGCTGTTTGCGAAGTCGCTGATGACTGCCAGGCCGGCTTGTGCTGTGGATATCTGGATAGTGAAGGGTCCTGTGGTGAGTTTGTTTTCTATCTATCAATGAAAACTTAAAATTGACCTGCAGGCCGCTTTTCATTGAGGTAATGAGAGAAGAGGTCATACAAAAAAATATGACAAAGAGGCAGATTACAAAACATGTAACGAAGTATGAAACACTAACTGTATTGTTCCCGTACAGTTAGTGTTTTGTTTTCTTTTGTTTAGTGTGTTGTTTTTGATGTTGCGATAAAAAAATGTTTTTGATGTTGCAATGAAAAAATGCGTTGGATGTTAGGTTTCCCTATCCTTTACGAGACTGACTAGAGTACACAAGCTAGTAAGAAGGGCACCTGGTCTGGGTGCGTATAGGCTAGCCTGGAGTCCAGCCTTATTAGCTTGCCTTATTTACTCTCCAAGCAGAGGTTGAATGGGCAGATCGTCACCGTTTTATCATATGCCGTCATTTTTTGTCGCTAGCCCATTCTAACGAATGGGCTAGCGACAAAAAATGACGGCATATGATAAAACGGTGACGATCTGCCCATTCAACCTCTGCTTGGAGAGTAGCCTTATTAGCTTCCGTCCGCTACCCAAGCTCCGCTCTTATTGGCGAGGAGCGGAGTTTGGGTAGCGGACGGAGGCTAATAAGGCCGGACTCCAGGCTAACGAAGGCAGGTTTCATGTCAATCTGTACAGGTTAGAATGTCATTTCTTCTCTTGGTTTTCTCCTGGTCTCAGATGTCGTGACTACTGTCTGCAAGCCGTTCCTGCATGAAGGGGAGCCGTGCACACACGCCAGCCTCTTTTCCCTTCTCATGCCGATCATGCCGATGTCCTTATTTGGAGGGCAGGGCGGCGACTGCTCCTGTAACACCGGACTTCACTGCGGCAAAGACGGGTAAGGGCAGACGGAATATATTCATTTATTCATTTCTGTTTTATTAAGACAGATTGGCCCACCTCAGTGGCATGGCACTGCTTTTCAGTGGGTCCTGTAAGAATATGCATTTTCCTTTTTATGTGTAGAAGATAGAAAGTTACAGTAGGCAATATTGTTATGATATATTTATAAACCGACAGCAAATGAAGGGATTGTGATAAAGACATTAGAAATGTTTTTATGTAATGAGTTGAATTCTATTAGTTTGATAGGATGGATTTACATAGAAGCAAGAAGATGTGAGATGTATTTATAGCAATGACGAAGCAAGATGGCCGAACAATGACGTCACAAACCAACATGGTGGCGCTCATAGATTAGAAGGCAAAACAGAACAGGTTTTTGCTTTCCCAAATCAGTAGAAATGATATGCTATAAATCTTCCCTCTAGGTCTGGTTCTCGTGTCTGCATCGTCGATGGTGTCGAGGTCTCGGACGCGATGGTACCCGCAGAGATGCCGAAGCCACCCGTAGAGGATGCTGGGATCGTCGTAGAGGATGCTGGGACCGTAGAGGATGACGGGACGGATTCCGAACAGGTCCCAGAGAGGGAGGTCCGTGGGGCTGAAGAATACACGATGGAGGAGGATGACGGCGCCCTTGTGCAGTTCAACGAGTGGGTCAAGGAGGTTCTTGGAATGACCGACACGGCGGATGAGGACGTCGAGTGTTCGGAGACCGACGATAACCCGAACACTCCCGAGGACACCGAAGAGATCCCGAACACTCCCGAAGCCGTCGCTGAAGCCGAACCCGAAGATGACGGCTTTCAGGAGTTCCTTTCAGAAATCAAAGAGCTAATAAATGAAGAAGTCTTCCCCAGCTCCGACGATTCTGACGAGTCCGATGAATTAATCGATGAAGATTTCCCTGACGATACCCTGAAGTTCGAGCCTTATCGTGACGATTAAAGGCACTTAAAGGCCCGAAATAATGTGTCAAGAAGCCAAAAATGCAATAAGAATATATCTAAACTGTTGCTAAATCGTAAAATAATTAACGTCACAAGATATTTTCTTGGCGTAGAAGCTTACTGAATAACTTGTGCTGGTGGTCACCATATAATAATATTGAGGAAACATTTTAGCCGAAGACATCGATGAAAATTTACCTGACGATACCCCGAAATTCGAGCCTTATCGTGACGATTAGATGTGAGGCGCACAGCTCGCTTAACGGCAAAAATAACGTGTCAAGCTTAAGATGCAAGTCATGCAATAAAAATATATGTAAAATGTTGCTAAATCGTAATTCATTGCACAAAATGCCTTCCTGGCGTAGATATCTCATTGAATAACTTGTGCTGGTGCTCACCATATGATGATATTGAGGAAACAGTTTAAATACACCATGAAGGATTTTTAAGGCTTTAGAAATTCTGATTGCTAACACAATGTATTAGACCAAAATTATACGTATCACTCGGCGACTGATGATACAATACAAGTAAGTTTTAAAAGGCTAATGCGAGTCAATATTGTAAAGGTAGCTAGAGAAGCTCAGCATACATACGCTCTGCTCTCCCAGGTATAAACCGACCTTTCTTGCTTTTTTCCACTTGGCTCATTGACAGATAAACATAAATTCTACATCAATTCTTCATCAAGAGATTAGTGATGTTATGACGTCTCACTTGAAAGTTAAAGTACACTTATTGCAATAAAGATAACTTCTCTAAAATGGAATATTTGAAATCTGTCTTAGTTTTTTTAGACGTATAGTTGTATTGTGGTTTGTCGTATTAAGCTAACATTGTTGCTTAGAATTTCTGAAAAAGGTAAATGAATGATGAAAGTACGCTGATTATTCACTCTGCAAAATTATTACGATACAGATACGCTCACTGAACTTTTTAGAAGGAAAGTTTTGCCTAAAACGTTCAGGTCGGAGACCGGATGAAACACCTGTAAGAAAAGGTATAGTAATCAAATGCCGAGCTGAGAAAGACAGAGGATGTACGCCACGCCCCGAATCAACAAGACTACTCAAGGTCATTGACCGCTAAAGACAACAAGTTTGCCTGATGATTCTACCCCATTGCCCCGAAGCTACTGACGTGTGCATTTATTCATCAAAGGTCAAAGGCTGATCGGGACATACCAAATACTTTGCTGCCGACGGGAGGTTACCATATTACTCTTATAATGGATTCTTTTTGTGAAGGACAATGTGATGCTGGCTTCTTTTCTGTACATGTGAAATAAGTAAAATCGTAAAAGGCAATACGTGTGGATATAATGCATGGCGAAAGATCTGTAGACCACCGACCAAAACATAATAAACTGTTTCAAACGTACCCCACCTTTCGCTTTGGCATTTAGAAAAGTTGTCAAACTTGTTCTGAGGCTTTTCAGTCAACCATTTTTGTGTATATGGTGGTTGTTCCCGACCACACGGGATATAAACGGGAAAAAGTCCGGCAAAACCACCTGATTTTTCTCCCAGAAGGCTGCTAGTCGAACCAGACTTTCCTACCACAATTTGGCTGGCATTTATGGTCAAAGAAGACGACAAAATCAGCCTTAAAAATGAGGAGCGTTGTAGCTTTTGTATCGGTCGTGTTGTTGACACTACAGCTGGCACCGACCTTTGCATTAGTTATCCGCCCTCGCCGTGAACTCCCTGACTTCTTCAGCCAGCTCCTTCAGCGGGTCAAGAAAGATGTCGCTGTAGACGATAGCAGCAATACTGGGGAAGAAGACATGGACAATGTAAAATATCATTTTAGATCATTTATGTACAAAAAATTTTGTGTACAGAGACTCTGATCTCTAACAGTAGAAGAGGCGAATCTTTACTGTGCAATTTGAGCTTTGTTCCAACACCAAGAAAACACTCATCGTGATCTTCGGTTGATCTCGCCGACCTTCATCAGACGTCCGATTCACTGCCCTGAACTTCGGGGAACCGGAAACGTGATGACTTCAGGAGCGAAACAAAAGTTGCGGGAAGACGGAATCTAGCACCGTCACGGTTCAGAGAGGGAGGGAGATTCTTTGTGTTGGATCAAAGCTCAAATTGCACAATAGTGCATTCTACCAACACAGATGAGCTTACATTTGAAGAGGCGATTCTGTCTGATCCCAATCTCTATCCTGACGTGTACATATCTAGACCTACAAGCGTTCTCTTGCAGATATGCACGTTGAATGAAGACTGCGAAGAAGGACAGTTCTGCATTCCTACCGGCCCGTCCACCCGGCAGTGCCGCGAAGTCGCCATGGCCAAGAAGCAGCAGTGTCCTCCTGACACTTTGCACCACGCCATCGATGGGAATTGTCGAGTACCTGGAGTTGGCCCCCCAATCTTGCCTGAGGGGACTGCCTGCGAAAGTGATCTTGACTGCAAGAGGGGGGGCATGTGCTGTGGGTATGTGGATGGTGGATCCAGGGGTGAGTTGGATGAGATCTGCGCAGAGTCTGCTTGTCTGATAATCCTTATCCAAATCTCGATACAGTCTACTGCTTGGCGCCACGTGTTTTTGATGCAAGGTTACTCAAATAGACTGTTCCAGGCGAATACCATAAGCCCCGCCCCTGTTCTATTTCAAACACCTCCGTCAAAAACAGCCATGGACGGACAAAATGGCCGCCGCCGCTTGGTTGTGAGGTGTTCGAAATAGAACAGGTGGTTATATACGTTCGATATAGTGTTCGACGGGAACGGTCCATTCTTTACGACACAAGAATTAAAAACTTTTCATGTGCAAAGAGATATTTACCTACCAATGTTTCGGGATTCCCTCTGCTACTTTTCTCTTGTAATATTAACTGTTTCTCCTTACCACTGCTATGTGGCGTTACCGTGGAACGAATCCGGTCCCAATTATGACTAAACTTGCATCCCCCTTCTGTCTGGTGGTAGTCTGTTCCAAACATCGGGTCCTCGGTAGTCTACTAGTGTCGATCTTCTGAAGGTCTCTCGCTTGGGTTTAGGGACAACCAGCTGTGTTTTGTCTGGTTGCCCGTGTACTTTGGTCTCTGCAGTACACACACGTAGTCTTTGTAGATTTGCACGGCATGGTTCTTCCTCTCAGTTTATTTCCTTCCAGGCTGCAAGCCGTTCCAAGAGAAAGGCGAACCATGTGAGACACCCTATGATGCTGGAGCCCCGTGGAAGTTGCCGTCGATGATCTCAAGAGAAGAGGTTGGCGGCTGCTGCAAAGGCGGACTTCACTGCGGCAAAGAGCTGTAAGGCCATGCAGATTAAACATTTTGTCCTTTTTTTCATTTTGCAGAAGATAAAAAGTTACACTAGACATGCAGCATAAATGGAATATATCTACAAACTAGAGAGCTTGAAATTGAGAAAGTAGAATTGCTTTCATGTAGTAAATAGATGTCTATCAGATCAATAGGATAGATGAGTATGGACGCAAAAAGATGTGACATTCAATACCCGGATTGACGAAACAAGATGACTGACGATGACGTCAAAAACCAACATGGTGGCGCCCATAAACTTGAGGGTGAAACAGAACAAGGATATCATATGATGTCCTGGAACAAATTTTGCTCTCATAAACCTGTCAAAATGATTTTCTTTACATCTTAAATAAACCATTCATTCATTCGTTCATTCATTCATTCATACATTCTCTCTATCTCTATCTCTATCTGGCACCAGTGTCTGCATCCCAAACGAAGACACCGAAGATGGCGATTGGATTCCGAAGCCACCTGTAGAGGATGAGAAGACCGACGACAACCCGGAAAAGATTGACGGTATTTCGGAAGAGATCCCGAGCATTCCCGACGCCAGCGAAGCCAAACCCGATGAGAAAGATGACGACATAGAGAACCTAGACTCAACACAAATCGAAGAGCTGGACGCTGAGGATCACCTCCTGAAGTGAAGGGCCTGGTGAAAGAGACGAGGGTCCCGCTGTAAAGCAGTGTCTTACACTAGATTGGGCCACCCTGGCTAGATAAAACAGACAGAAAGAAAGACGAATTGGCTGATGTGATTACACAATTAATAGTTCAAAACCATAGCCCAAAGGCTTCATGCCAGAGTACTGTACGGTACCTACTAAAATTATCTCCAATGTTAGAATTGTAAAGAAAGCCTGACGTTTTAGCCTTCTCGTGACGATTAGACGTAAGGCACACAACCCACCAAGAGCTATATTCAATATCGTGGCATTTGGCAATAAACCAATGACGCAATACAACGAAATTCACCAACAAACTACAAAATGGAAATAAATCTTAGAACAGCTACTTATTAATTATTATTATATCGGACGGTGCTTATCGTACTTTTCAGCATCTTTTCTGATAGCTAACCAGTCTTTTACTTATTTGCCTATTTTGGCATTGTAAGAGTTGTCACATCTAAGAAAGATATATATTCAAATCTGCTCGTGGTACCGAGTCTCTTGAAATCTGTTGTACTTATAAGTATGCAAAGATATGTGAATTACTTATAACGCCTGGCTACCCTGCTTGCATGCTCAGGCCAGAAACTGGCCCCTTGCTTTCCAGGAGGATCCTCCAAGCAGTCCTGTCCCTTGCCCTAGCCTCTGTTTCCCGACTGTTTAAGCCCGTGTCCTTCACAATTTGGTCTTTCCATCTCTTTGGTGGTCTTCTCTGGGGTCTGGGGGTAGCGAACTCCTGGCTGTAGGCTTTGTACACTAGTGTTTGTGCACTTATAACGTCAAACAGTATATCTAGAGCATTCCATAAAAAAGTGAAATTCATTTTCAATATAGGTCCAACCAAGCTTTAAAACTAGCCTGGATGCCAGACCCCCGATGTCTATAATATCCATCCGTGAAAGGACATTAGGTCTAACTCAGGGGGCCTCATTTACATAGAGCATGTTGGCCCTAGAGCCGAGGAGTTGGCCTGTGAAGAATGAATGAAAGACCTTTATTGTACATTTATACTTAAACAAGCTAAGTACAGGTCATGGTGATAAGCAAAGGAATACATACAGTGTTGATAATATAACGTAATGAAATGTGATATCGTACTATGTCTAAAAGGACCAATCTATACTCGTCTACTATTTACAGACTTCTTCTCGCTTCTTAAGGCAATTGTAGATGTATGTACATATGGAGCTCGTAAAACATGGTTTGTTCAGTTTCATAATAAATAGGAATTTTTCAGTGCTGTTTAAGAAGGCATTGGAAACAGTGAGGCATCCAGGCTACTCTAAACTCACCCCGGGCGCGTTAGACCGGAAGTAACACATGTAAGATAGAAACAGCGATCGCACACCGACCTGAGAAAGACTGAGGAAGTACGCCTCCTCTGAATAAACAAAAACACTCAGGGTCAATGACCGCTGCAAACAACAAGCCGAATGTAAACATCGTCTACTGTTTTATGCGTCAAGCTTGAAATTCAACAACAAATAGTAATGCTTGCCACCGACTCTCAACATCTGTTAAACTGAATTTTATCATACTGCATTGCGAATACACACACACACACACACACACACACACAGAGAGAGAGAGAGAGAGAGAGAGAGAGAGAGAGAGAGAGAGAGAGAGAGAGAGAGAGAGAGAGAGAGAGAGAGAGAGAGAGAGAGAGAGAGCAAATAACAAATAACAATATTTCATTGGGTGTGGACTCAAAACTTGTTTTTGTACATTTGGGGCCTTCGGACGAAAAGACCGGATATGCCACGTCATAGAAACCGTGGTTCCGATGATGACGTAGGTACTTCCTGTGCAATCTTTATATATTGCGCAGCACAAACATCGGTAGATCATTTCACAAGCTTAAGACCGCGGTGTGTTTTCCCCGCGCTACAATCATGAAGTTCTTCGCAACGGCAGCAGTGCTGTTTCACCTGTGTATGACGACATTCGCAGTCCCCCCACGGGAGCGGGGGAGCAGCCGTGGATGGATAGGTGAGGTTCAAGTTTGCTCATTTTTGTTTCCTACGAAGTTTGATACCAGTAAACTGCGCCATGTAGACGTCATGAGACGTAGTAGTAGAAAAACTCGACCGGTCAAAATAGGTCCCCTATAGCTCTTCAGGGATCTTCACCGCAAACATCGATTAAATACTCCCATTGCGTTAAACAGGCCAGGAAATGTTACAGACTATTCACTGCTTTAAAAAGAGGAGCTTACATTTCTTCCCGTGGGTTAAGCATCTTGCTCTATAATCTTGATGTCATTCTTGTGTCTTGATCTTGATATCTAGATTGCTTTTGTATACTTTGAAGCCCGCAAATAGAAACTGGACGCTGTAAAAGGCTAACTTACATGATATGTATGATGCTTCATGTTAAGTTATATATCGATTTCACACGTACGTATACAGGTTTCCTTCCTCGTCGGCATCCGCTTCCACGTGAAAGAGGTAAGATTTCTGATTCTACGTTTAAAAAAAATCAGCGATGCTTAATTGTGAAAACATAGAGCTAGGAGGAACGGTAAGTCGGATGTGATATACAAGGCCGTCTAATGACCCGTATAAGAAGAAGATAATGACCCGGCCAACAAGCAACGTTAGCCATCATCAAAACATTGTTTATATGCAAGATCTCCAGCATTACACAATAATTTCGTTGTGCATGTATAGCTTATCTTATTTCTTGTGTTCTGACCGTAAAGACAAAAAAAGGTTTTTAAAATATTCACTCAAATTCCTTCCCAGAATGCCCCGACGGCATGCCCATCGTGCAGTGCATGCTGGACCCGTGTGACGTAACCACCTGTCCCGGCAGCCCCCGCGCCAGATGTGAACACAACTTCTGCGGAGGGTGTAACGCCGTGTTCTACGACAAGTCTGGGTCTGTGGCGGATTGTAACGGAGATGGTTTGTGCCCTTACAAGTCATGTAATGTAATTAGTGCTAGTTGTGCCTTTATATTTGGATATCAGGGATACCTGAAAAACACTTCATGGGATATCTGTAGTGAGTGTATTTTCCCTGTATAAACAAAAGAAAGAAATGAAATGTGAAATGCATGAATAAAAAAAATCAGATCGCATGATTGAACTGTTTCATCAAAGACAAATTGAAGTCAAATGGAATAGAAGAAACCATAAGATTAAGTTTATACATTTTACAGTTTGATTTTTCGTAGTTGCTACCATGCCCACTTTCCTAGCTCCAAACAATCTTGAAGTACCACATGGATCTTATATGATGTATATAGACTATCATTTTGGAGAAAAATGTCTCAATTAAGAATTAAACATTTGCGAAGGTGCCATACAGTGAGATTTACTATTAAAAAGCCATTTCCTTAAATTCTCACAGAGTGGAACTACCACACACGTTGTCAAGAACATTGTCAAGAAAAGTTCATATCATGACCTCAAATAACCCCTAGGTTGCCCGGATGACCAGCCCATGGTCCGATGCTTGGTGGACCCGTGTGACGTCACCGTCTGCCCAACCAATCCCGACGCCGCCTGTGTGGCTGACCACTGTGGGGGATGTAACGCCCGCTTCTTTGATAGAACCGGAGAGCCCGCCTGTATGGAAATTTTACTTTTGGCATCTTAACTGTGATTTCTTTCTTTCTGTTCCTCTTATCTTTCCGTTTCTCTGAATTTGCTCTTTGGGGAGTGAAAGTACAACACTACTTGATGATAACACTTTTATACATAGTAACGACGCGGCATCTTAGCTGTGATTTCATCCTTTCTCTTCCTAATGTCTTTCCGTTTCTCTGATTTTGGTCTTTGGGAAGAGAAAGTGCAACAAATAAAAACATAATAAAGATGGTCCAAACGTAAACGGATAAAACATAAGCTTAATCTTAGCTGTGTTTTTCCCTTTTCCTCTTCTCTTTTTGAAACGTTGGCGGTGGCTTTATTTTCGTGGATTTTGCTCTGTGTTAGTTGGAACAGACATCAGCACAGATGAATACGATTCAAGCGTAAACGCGTAACATTATACAAATATTACATACAATGGAGCGAAATCATCAAGAGGTCTCTATTTCATGGTTTCTTGTTCTTTCTTTTAGTCCTTTTTTGTTTTCTTTCATGGTTCATGCTGTGTGTTATATTGTAGTTCCACGGGCAAGCATTTTGTCTTCAAAACTGGGGGACGTTTTGTGTTCTTGTACTACAGTGTATGTACTACAAGAGGATAGATGGATTAGAATTCAGCATAACATGTTGTCACAATAGTACCTTTTACAAATCCTGGTTTCACCTTTCTGTCCCATTGTTTGAAACGTGTGAACAAGATGACTGGCGACAATAGTTAGACTGAAATGATCCTACTCGCGAAACAATATAAATGGTCTCACTTTCGTCGCCATTTTGTTTTTGACACCACGTCACAGGTTGTGGTGGGCAAGGTCAGTCATGTGACACCGGACGTCCAATAGGAAGAGAGGACGACTGCACCTGCCAGCGAGGATTGGTTTGTTTTCCTAATGACGGCTCCTTTACCAAAGGAACGTGCCAGACTGAAGAATGGGTGGAGGAAAACGGAGGTCTGCCGCCGCAACCCATCGGTTAAACCAACTGGGCCTCGTGAATATCATGCAGGCTCATAGAATAGGAAGGGAACTTTATTGCACTACACTCGTACACGAACAAAACTTAACATCCTAATTACTAAATGCAATAAGGGCTAGCATAAGTCTTGGGTATAGTGTTACAATCGAGTGGGGCTTATCATGAGTTTCGGTATTTTTTCTGACAACAAAGCAGTCTTTTATACATGTATTAAAGTCTTTATTCACCTTTTTTGGCATTGTTTGAGTTTTTTCATCAAAAGATATATTCAGATCTGTCTGTACATCGAGTCCTTTGAAATTTGTTATGTGCCTATGATAAAGAGATAGTACAACGCTTACCATTTAATTTCTGCTACAATTTCCCATTGTCCATTTGTTGTTTTGAATTGTAATCCGCCCCATAAGCCGTCATTTAAGAGAATTTCTCCTGTCACTATTGCATTGAGATCATCCCGCATGTCATAAGAATGGCAAAAACGACAATAGACCAGATCGTCATGTACGCCCCCTTACGTACCTGGACTGTAGTGCAGATGGTAATTTTTTTTTGAACCACAGAGGTATCAGCAATGAATGAAATAAATAAATGAATGAATGAAAGGTTTATTGTGATATCTATCATTATGATCCGCTTAGACAAGTACATAGCAGCCAAAGGGCTGAATTGCGTACTTTTTTTCCACAAATGATTCTTAAAAACAAACTGTTTTCTAGTTTCACAAGTAACAACATATCAGTTGTAGAAGATTTAAAGTTGAAAATCTTACCCATAATAATGTTGCTCGAAAAACACAATTATGGAGTATCCCTACTTATCTCCGAAAAAAAGCGGAATAAAAGATATTGGTCCTCCATGCCATCATTTTAGATTTCTGCACGTTTTTGTGGCATCAATAATTTTTGCGTATAATCTGTGTGAGGTCATAAGATTCTTATCATAGCAGTGCTCTCGCGCAAAATTATAAAGAATGTCAGGAACTATAGAATGGACGTCATGACCATGTTGTTAGGCGCGCCACATCCGCACCTCTACTACATGTAGACCTCTTCGACAGAGCCTTTGTTCTCTCTCTCTCTCTCTCTCTCTCTCTCTCTCTCTCTCTCTCTCTCTCTCAGGCTCTTTCTCTCTCTCTCTCTCTCTCTCTCTCTCTCTCTCTCTCTCTCTCTCTCTCTCTCAGGCTCTTTCTCTCTCTCTCTCTCGCTCCAATTTTACGTCTTTTATTCCCTATCATATGGGGATTGGACGTGCTTGCACATGGATAGGGAGCCCCAGAACTCCTCATCAAGTACAAGTCTTTTTGTAGCAGTTTTTACGGCTGGCTGCCCTTCCTAACGCCAACCCAAACCCTACTGTAGGGCTTAGGACATGGGAAATATGTGTTACGTGCCTTTCCCAAGGGCACAACGTCTGTTTTGTATATGTGTCAACTGCTCTTTAAATAAACTCTTGAGACCACAACATTACACAGCCAGCCATGTTTTTCCCCAGTGACCTTTTTAGTTGAGCCTTTAAGTTGTGTTCATCCATGGTTGCACCACATAATGACAGCTTTCACTGAGTGGTACAACCAGATTTCATAGGACGACGAAACTTACCTTTCCAAGGTTACAATCCAAGGTCGTCTGTTTTACACAGTCTCTCACTGTTGCATCGTATGGCGTAATGGTTAGCGTTTTTGGCCCAGAATCGAGTTAGAGGTCCTAAGGTCATACCGTCGGAAGCGAACTAAACTAAGTCCGTAAAACTACCCACCGTGCGCGCTAATCTACCTGGGCGGGTGGGCATCACTCCTAGCACCGTAAAGATACCGGGGAGCTCCCGATGTCATGGTTACCATTGTGCTACGTATCGATAAAAGGCTCTCGTGTTTTATAGAGATAATGACTACAATGGAATCACTTTGCGGGATGGGCTCATCGATCGCGAAGATCAAAAGCTGTTCGGAACATACCAAATACTTTGCTGTCGGGGGGATGTCATATTATTACTCTTAAGAACCTATTATTTTCTTAGTGTGAATGTTATTTTGGTATTAGATCCTTGTACTTTTGAACTTGATAGATACGTAAAAAGACAACACATATGTATAGTACACAGGGTGAAAGAACCGTATATGACCGTCCCCCACCAAAATAATAGACTTTTCTATCCCCGGCTTTGTCCTTCAAACAAGTCCAACTAGTTCTGTCGACTGTAGGCATTTCATTCCACCCCTTATTTTTCTGTTGGTCGTTGTTTATTCTGGTCAGATCAAGGAAAATGTCGTCTTATAACGGCCCTTTGAGGAAGAAGGCAAGGACATCTTGTGAAATACAGGTAGGTTATTTTTAAGTTAGTCATATGACTTTGTGTTGTAAGGGTTTAAGGTATTTTACATGGTTAGTGACCTAACTTGGACGCTTCAAGACCCATTATAGTAGAGTGCACGAGAGGAATGCACAGACTAGAAGTGCTTTATTTCATGGTGTAGATATTTGAAAAAGAATAAAACGTTGCCGGCTGGCCCAATTTTGACGCCTTCTATTAGGACTTATAATCTTATGAAAGAGACAAGTGATTGCTACTGACAGTGGACATAACAGAGAAGATAGAACAAACTTGTTTAGTCTACTAGACAGATCGTGTGGCGCAATCGGTAGGGTGTTTCGCCCACAAACGAGAGGTCCCGGGTTCAAAACCACCGATATGCCCCGATGTTGTGCCCTTGGGGAAGGCACTTAACACGACTTTCCTCACTTCACTCAGGTGTAAATGAGTACCTAGCTTCGTTTAGGGACGTCCCTTGGATAGGACGTTAAATGGTGTTCCCGTGTTTGAGGAGAGCCACACATCGAGCACGTTAAAGAACCCACCGCACTTATAGAAAAGAGTAGGGGTCCTTCCCGGTGTGAGTGGTTCAAAACCTACAGTCCTATGACCGCACATGGGTTCGCCCTTAGTAATAGCCTACGGCTAGTTGGGCAACCCTGGAATGTACATGCAGAACCAATAAATGAATAAATAGTCTACTAGAAATTTCTACATATATTGTTATACGGTTTGAATACACCTCTAAAGACAATGCTAATGAAATTTGCCACGTTTCACATAATTGTATATGACGTCCAGCGGATATTAAGTGAACTGCAGTCTGCAGTTACGTGGTCTGCGCTTCTGGTACTTGCCACATCTGGTTCAAATTACTTGGACCAGAAGGCCCAGGTTCAAGCCCCGGGTAATAAGGACACTCCTGGACAATAGGAGCCTTGAGTCATGCCAAAGACTTTATAAAAACGGTGCATACTTCTGAAACAGTATGGAAGTTAAACACACTCCACTGCCAGTGGACTAGCCCCCTGTTGCAGTGATTGCACCACAGTGTGGCCCAGGGCTATGAAACGGAGATGGGCACCGCCCTATACATCAATTATGGTGTGGGAGGATTTTTAACGTAAGTAACTAATATACATGCGCAAATCAATGCTGCTGCATATGCATGACCTGACAAAAGTTACAATCAAAATTAAACAGTCCCAATTCTAACGTATTCCTTCACTATATATTCAATGCAATTTCCGCGATTTTTAAGGTATCTTTTAACGTTACAATGATACGTTGTGCCCGAACTGCTGTAAATGTCAGGGCCACAGATAAATGCCAGGTGTAACCGAATGCTCCCGAAAGACTACCGAACTGAAGATTGGCAATGTTGAAGAGAATAATATTTTTGGTATGGTATATGGACACACACACACACGTGCGCGCGCACATAGACACACGCACATAGACACACACGCGCGCGCTCGCGCGCACGTATACACCCACCTACACACACACACACACACACACACACGCAAACACACACATACGCTCGCACACACACACACAAACAAACACACCAACACACACAAACACGCACACACACACAAACACACGCACACAGACACGTAGAAACACAAACACACACACGCACACACACAAACACGCACACACAGACACACAGAAACACAAACACAGACACTCTAAATCTCTACCTCTAGTTAAGAAACTCCTTTGTTCCATTGAGGTCGCATAACAAAGTATCAAGGGGCGACCCTCGTCCCCAATAGTAGTCTAGGTATGAAGTACTGCGTCACATTGCTTGTGAAGGTCGTATTTTATCGTCTGTGCACATTAGCGAGGTGGAAACTGTGGTGAATGGTAATTGATACGTCAGTTGTGAGTGTGTATGAGTTGGACTACGATGTTTGTTCGATCGGCTTGGATTGGAGCCTGAATATTGATACCGCCCGACTAAGTCGGCTGCAGTATGATGACCTCCACTGGGGGTCACATCAAAGTGGCTTTTAAAAGAGAACGAACCGGGAAATTCAAGCTCATTTTCACATATTTTGTTGATTAAACCCTGAAGTCAACCATATCAAAATCTTGCAACTTGTTTGTGCATCCTACTATGCATTTTGAAGCGTCGAAGCTTCATACTTTGGGGTCCTTAACCATGTATATCCCCATAGGCGAAATGCTGGACTCATCGACCTTACAGCTAGGACTACTAGTAAAGCCCCCGTCACAAATAAGAAATTCAGCTCGGCCGACAAGTTGGCGAGCTTCAAATGTGCATTTTCGGCCGAAGTACGGCCGACGTCCTGTCGATTGCGCGGGCTTCGGGCGATTTTTAGAAATCAAAGTTGATCCAAATATTGGCCTTTTACCAGGTTAGTCGATTCTAACTTCGTCCATGACCAAGAGATGGTACCATCTCATGTGGGATTTTTACCTTTTAGTGTTCGACGGACGTCGCTTGAGATTTTCATTGGAAAATGCGGTCGACGCTCGGGCGATTGTGAAATTCGGCGAGCTTCGGGCGATCTACAAACTCGGCCGACGTTCGCATGAATTGTGACGCCGGCTTAACGACAGTGTACAGGTGGGTGGGTGTCGTCACCCACCTGTATTACCCAGAGTGCATTGCAGTAAACATGTCGAATCTTCATGATGTAGTCTTAAGCGTACATGTCCATTCTACGATAAGATTTGGGCATGAAGAATTCACTCTTTGATTTAAAGTGGGTTGACTTTTACAGCGGCTGAACATGAACAAAGTGCCGAACTCGCGCTACGAGAGGATGGGATTCGACCCGACGCCCGAGCTTCGAGGGGAGTGGAAGAGACGATTCGGCAAGGAGGTAGGAGTTGAAGAGACTGAAAATTATTGGATGAATGAATGAAGACCATATTGTACACATATACCCACTGGGTTCAGTACAGCAAGCTAGCACTAGTCTAATAATCACGGGAATTTGGTCAACGAACCGTTCACACTCATGTCACATCTTTGGAAAATAGGCTGTAGCCGAATAGTTCCCGTTTAGAATTTAATTCAAGCCCACGCCAAAACAAGTTTCTCTTTATGCGTGGCATTCTCAATGGTTAGGGGTCGAATAAACAGCTACTGTGACATAAGCTAAAACATTTTGATAAAACATTCCAGGCCTTCTTACAATAACAAACGGAGGTAGATATCTACTTTTCGTTAAGTGATTTCAATTACTTCTACACCTATACGATCTTCTTTGAAAGTCTATGTGTTCTGTGTAACCTATGAAGTAAAGTAGTGATTAGCCATTTCAGCGAGTTTTTTAAAAGATAATGGAACTGTCATTGGCGTGATTGTATGCAAAAATGCCGAGGGCGAAACTTGCAAAACTGGTCCGACGAAGTGAACAGTTGTTTAGGGGTCACTTTGTAATTACAAAGAGTGACCTGTGAAGTAGATCATCGCTGGCTTCTCGACAAGATGCCTCGACTGAAGAAGACGTCTCCCCCTAAACAGCGTGTGGTGTTTGACTATTTGCATCTTGGGGAGGGTATTGCGAGGTAGTATAATGCAGAAAGTGACCTGTGAAGTACATCATCGCTGTCTTCTCGACAAGATGCCTCGACTGAAGAAGACGCCCCCCCCCTAAACAGTGTGTGAAGTTTGACTGTTTGCATTTTGGGGAGGGTATTGCGAGGTAGCATAATGCAGGAAGTGACCTGTGAAGTAAATCATCGCTGTCTTTCCGTATCATTTTTGTCAAACATTTTCTACAGGGACAACATGAAATCGTTCGTTAACATCAAATAACGGTAAAAATATTACAAAGACCTGCATGGTACGGCATAACAAGCAAAACTAGAGCTCCTCAACCTCATACGATTTTTTTCTAAATCTTACATATCTTCCAGACACAGGTCGTTAAACGATACAGTCAATTGACAGAATGTGCAAATATATTCAGTAAGTATTCTTCTTGGTACACAGATACAAACAGAGAAAAACGAAGGCGTTTTCAGCATCTCGGGTCAACGACTCGGGTCATTAACAACCGTAGTAAATAGACAAAAGGTTGTGACAATATTGGATTAATAAATACTAGGGTCCGTTTTTTACAATAGTTATATCATAAGCACGCAGGCTCCTGGAAAAACAGGAAAGCATTTTCCAAATCTTACATCTTACGCGTCATTAACTACCATGGTAAAAGGACAAAGGGTTGTGACAATCTTTTATTAAACACTTCTCTATCATAAGCCTGCAGGCTCTGGGGAAAAACGAAGGCTTTTTTCCAAATCCTACATCTTTCCTTTAACAGACACTGGTGATCAAACACCATGGTGAATTGTCAAAAGGTTGTGACAATTTTTTATTAAACACTAGGCTCTGCTTTGTATACTACAGGCACCTGAACTGTAGAGAATTTATCTTATTGAGCTTGATATGGAAAATCAATCTAACTCTATGATCTATGGGGCGCTGAGGACTAGCATTCACCTGGGTACCATCCGTAGTAATCACTGGCTCAATTGTTTCGCTTGCTATACAATCCATGGTTAGCCAGCGAAACGATTGAGCCAGCTGTTACTACGGAGGATGGTAGCCAGGAGAGGCGAGCATAGTGTCGCGAAAAACTAGTTCCTGGGCCACTTTGGCTGAAATCTAAAAGAAATATAGATAAGGCGTACCTACCGACCATATTTTTCTGGAATCTTCAGCGAAAACACAGTGTTGATTTTTCTAGGCCTTACGCTTCTGATTATTTTCTGATGTCATGAGCCCCACGTTGCAGTATTAATGTTGCACTAATAGAGTAACAGAGTCAGAAACTATGACTAACGTTACATCTGATTTTTTTCCCTAACGTTCAGGAACCCCACGATGCAGTACCGATGTTGGCCAGAGGCGGTTTAAAACACCTACATCCACTTAATATATAATATAGAGTATTAGACTCAGAAACAATCATGACTACATCTGATTTTTTTCTGATGTCCAGGAGCCCCATGTTGCAGTGCTAGTGTTGGCCAGAGGCGGCAGTAAAGGCATTCCTATGAAGAACATAAAAATGTTTGTTTGTTTCTGTCTGTCTCCCTCTGTAGTTCAAATTCTATTTGTGGTATACAAGCTGTTACGCAGTCACGGATCAAATTCCGTAGATCCTTGGCGGGTGTTCGACCCCAGGGTTGGCCCAAGCTCGAACTTTATGTAAGGGATTGCATTCGTCATCAGAGATGGTGATGTAGAGCCGGCGGTCCCTTGTATGAGAGAGCAAAATAAGCCCCAAGCTTCAAATCTGGCGGCTCAGTGTAGGAAGGAGCGCTAACTTTTACACTTAATAACACAAAGCACTTATAGAGAAAATTGTGTGTAATTTTCAGGAGCCGCACGTTGCAGTACTGATGTTGGCCAGAGGCGGCAGTAAAGGCATTCCCATGAAGAACATCAAGATGTTGGGTGATCGAGAGCTAATTGGCTGGGGGATCCGGGCGGCTCTGGACTCCGACATCATGGACAGGTTTGAAACATGATTTCGTTATTTCACCCATGGCTTGTTTTCCTTGTTTGGTTTCTTTGCTCTGTCATCCTGTCTCTCTGCCTGCCTGTTTGTATGTTTTTGTTTCTTTCTCTCTGTTTGTATGTTTTTGTTTCTTTCTCTCTGTTGTATTTTTTGTTTCCCTCTCTCTGTCTGTCTATGATACGTAATGTTGCAATATTACTCAAGGGAGTTGAGTGTTGTTATTGGCTTGTCTGTCTGTCCGTCTGTCTGTCTATCACTGTCTCTCCCTCTGTCCATGATTCCGACATCATGGATAGGTTTGAAACATAACGTTCTTATTTCACCCATGGCAGTTGACTATTTGTTTTGTTTTTTTGCCTTCTTTGCTGGTCTGTTTGTCTCTGTCTTTCTCATTGTCTCTGTCTGTCTCTCAGTCTGTCCGTCTCTGTTTGCCTGTTAGTCTGTCTGCCTGTCTGTCTTTCTGTCTGTCCGTCTCTGTTTGTCTGTTAGTCTGTCGTCTGCCTGCATGTCTATCTCTGCCTGCTTGTCTGTCTGTCTCTATCTCTAGTGCAATTCCTGAACGTCCTCTATGTCTATGCATACTAATGTAAGGCTAAACTTTTTCTCGCTTCTTTCCCAGCCGACCTTACAATCACAGTTGTCTTCAGACAAATGTACATGTGACGACAGATGGAGCTTATAATATATTTACATTTACATTTACATTTACTGATGATATGCTTATGGATTCGATATGTTAAATTTTGTATAACCTGGGAGTGAATGAATTTGAAACAAAGTGTATGTGGTTATTTCAAGTGCCATCCTGGTAACCACTACAACCCCCTCCCCCCTCGGTGCAGCTCATTTTGTCCCCTAGGGTTAATGGACTACTCCTTATTGTTGCATAAAATACACTGACGAATCAGTCTATGTCAATAAGAGGAATCTACTGTATATCATACCTCTAGCGTGTGGGTGTCCACCGACCATGACGACATCGCGGCGGTAGCGCGCAGGTGTGGTGCGCAGGTGCACAGGCGGTCGTCACAGGTGTCTCACGACAAGTGCAACTCCTGGACCGCCATAGACGAGTTCGTCAGGAACCATCCGGAAGTCGACATCATCGTCCACATTCAGGTATCACGATTAAGACTTAGGGTTGTTTGGTTTTGCCCTTGACAGAGGGAAAGATTCATTTATTTTGTATCATTCTATACCTTCGCCAAGAAGGTTATGTTTTCATGTTCGTTTGTTTGTTCCTTTGCGACTGCAGCAATGATATCTCATGTTCTGGGCATGCTTTGGGCATAATGTTTGAGTGATAGATAAATTTTGGGCTCATAAAGAAACGGTATAGGTTTGGACTCCTAGCAACGTTTTAGGAACTGCAATGGGCCTTTTCTTTGACAAGTCTACAAGAGCTAGGCTGATAAAATTTGACGGTTTTTGCCATATTGCAATTGGTAGCTATCATTGACAAAAGAAAATCAACAAAAGATTTCCAAGATGCAATGTAGAACTCACTAAAGGACGCCAACGACACGTCTGTTTCCTAGGCAACCTGCCCCTGCGTGCACCCGTTCCACGTGCAGGAGGGAGTGCGCATGATGCTACAGGACGGAAAGGACTCCGTGTTCTCGGTGTACAGACGTCATCAACTCCGCTGGTCTGCACCCAAATATGGTAAGTACAGACGTCGTCATCAACTCCGCTGGTCAGCACCCAAATATGGTGAGTACAGACGTCATCAACTCCGCTGGTCTGCACCCAAATATGGTAAGTACAGACGTCATCAACTTCGCTGGTCTGCACCCAAATATGGTAAGTACAGACGTCATCAACTTCGCTGGTCTGCACCCAAATATGGTAAGTACAGACGTCATCGACTCCGATGGTCTGCACCCAAATATGGTGAGTACAGGCGTCATCAACTCGGCTGTTCAGCACCCAAATATGGTGAGTACAGACGTCATTAACTCCACTGGTCAGCACCCAAATATGGTGAGTACAGGCGTCATCAACTCCGCTGGTCAGCACCCAAATATGGTGAGTAAGAACTCCGTCTTCTCGGTGTACAAACGTCATCACTCCGCTGGGCAATACCAGATATGGTGAGAATTCAGGGCTCGGAGGTTTCATTATGATAGTAACGTAGCGATTGTGATATCCGAAAAAGTATGAAGCTAAAACGACGGAGAAAATATAATGATATGCGTCTTTTTTGCCGGGATACTGACTTTGTCAACTCGGCAAATTCAGAAGCGTATCTATAAACCCTCTCACAGATCCGAGTGCGCATGTGCAGTCGTGGTGCATTATGGTCTAGGTCAGAGTTCAAGATCCCACGAAATGACTAGTTACTTTTTGGGAGTAGCGTCCGATTTTGTTTCCTTCACTTGTCAACAATTCCCATTTGTCCGAACGTTCTTGCAATAGACAGAAATGTGTAAAAATGAGTATTGTATAAAAGTTTTCTTTTTCCTTTTAATTTCTAGGAATGCAGACCTTTCCCCTGAACTTTGACCCGTACAACCGACCAAGGCGTCAGCAGTGGCCGGGAGAGCTGATAGAGAACGGCGCGTTCTACATATTCACGAGGGACGTGGAACAACAGGGGGTCTTACAGGTAACATACTTACGCCTTATAACCCTAACTCTAACCCTTCTAAATGTTCACTAGAGACGTGGAGCTTGTAGAAACTCCTCCTCAATGTTTCCGTTTCCCTCCTCAGATGTTGTTGTATCTAACGTATGGTTTGGACATCTTGTTTTTGATTGCAGGGAGGGCGGATGGGGTGTCTCGTGATGGACTCCGACTACAGCATCGACATCGACACGGACCAGGACTGGCAGCTGGCGGAGCAGCGACTCCTCAGGTTCGGGTACCACGGACGGGCGCCGAAGGTACGGGCGGGTTCAGTCATCATTTCGGCCGAGCTATTTAGGATATGTGTATTTGGTTTGAACGTTGAATGGGGACATCTAGCAATTCCGGCAAGGGTTGCGGTTTCATTCATTATTTCAGGTGTATGGTTACCAAGGTCTAATGACCAAGGGTCAGGAACGAATTGGAGGCGCTTGTAGTATAGTAAACAGAACATTTGGAGAAAGGACCGAAAACCTAAGATAAGGGGGGGGGGGGTTAGAGGAAACAGAGACTTGCTTCCGAATTGAGACATTTAAAGCGTAAAAACAAACGATATATACATTGTGTAGAATGTGACTTATGCATAGCCATGCGGGACTTACAAAGAACTGCATTACCAACAAAGCCAGTGATCTCCTCTCAATAAGGATCCCCTGGTTATTTTAACCACTTTCTGGTGGTCCCTTACTTTATTTCCCCTTTGACACAAGCATTAAGAATCCTTCATTGAGTGCTCATTATAGAAAGATCTGACTAGCTAGACTCTATTCTAATGACTAGGGTGGGGTTGGTGGTTGAAGCAACATATATACTTCCCAGATGCCTTATGCAAAGCAGTAAATAAGTAAAAAAATTTGAATCTGTAAGCAGGTCACTTAAACTTCATGTGATGATGTGGCAAGATGTATCACAAAGTTTTTGATACGTTCGTAACCAAAGCTCTTAATGTTGTATGCCATTGTACCGATATTAAAAACGGATCAACTGACGGTATATTTTCTGCATTATTTGCCCACAGAAAATGAAGCTGGTTGTGGTGAACATTGACGGGACGCTCCTCGATGGTCAAGTTCAAGTTTCCTCTACAGGGGAGGAGTTCAGGTCGTTCAAGTCCACGGACATCGCAGGGATACAAATGTTACAGAGGAACGGGATAGAGGTCTGTTCGTTTTCGTCTGTTTGATTTGCATGTATATATTCTTTGGCAGTCCAGCCTCGGAAGACTATCTGTGCGCCTCTGGAGTTCTCTTGTGACTTCTAATGTGGCTTGAGAGTCCAGCTCTGGATTTGCACACCCTGTTGCACACACTGCATGAGTGCTGTGTGGTTAGGGGTGTATTTAGTGTTACAGTCTTTTATATAACCATAAACATACATGTATGTCAGGGTATATATTGCGATTTGGTGGAGTCGGCGATTCTACTGATAAAGATCCAAATCGGAGTCTCTGTTGACTCTGATCACGATGCTAGGGATGTGTCACGGTGGTCCCCCATCTATGAATCCTAAATTTCAAGTCAATCCATTGATCTAAAGAGACATGGATCTAAGTTGAAAAGTTCTGTCTTTTGAGGGAATAACAGCTATTTACATAATATATCATGTACTTTGCATAAAGATGTAAGTAACTAGTGATATAAACCGCCTGAAGGAGTAACGTAACGGTACAGGCCAGCTGCGTTAGACCAGACTGATAGGGTGGGTCCACTCACACTGGGATAGACCCCTACTCTTATCGATAAGTGTGGTGGGTTCTTTAACGTATTGTTAGATGAACAATGACGTTATCCCTTATTTTTTGCATCAGTTCCGTGTGGTTGCTCAAGGCGAGAGTCAAGTGCAGAAGGAGCTGGCCAAGAAACTGTCACTGAAGCTAGAAGAAAACTGTACGGTAAGTCTCTACTGTAGCGACATTCTTATATTTTTGAAGAAAAAAGAATGCAGCGATAATTATTACCTAGACAAATGGTAGAAATTCAGGTAATGCTGATAAACACAATTGAAAGGTTTTAAAGCAACTGGATAGATTTCCGCTATCTTTTTATCTGTGACTAAACCAGTGGATGCCATCAGAAACGTCTGACCGTTCACAAAACTATAAATTTTATTGAGCAAATCTTTTATGTGAAGGTTCATGTATGATAAACAATATAATGTATCTTACGGTTTCCATGGTTACAGGATAAGCTGGAAGTGATTGACAGCTGGCGTCAGGAGCTCGGCATCGAATGGGGGAACATTGGATACATGGGTAATATTTCCGTACATTATGTTCAACATCATATTATCATTTCCACTCTCTCTAAGTTTGTCATCATCATAACATGTACATGTACAGTGTTTTGATTATCTAAGGATAGTGGTAAGTCATAGAAACACAGACTTGTAGGATGTATAATTGAAACTTATTGAAAAGATGGCGCTTTTGCATTTTCGACTGCTTCCAAAGAATAAGTCAAACTCCCCGTCAGTAACGAATTTATAACATAGAATATATGTAGAGCCTTATCATAGACGAACAACATACACTCAATCTATAGATGCTTGTATATTATCATTACTTGTTGTTCTCATCTACAGGATGTGTCATCGACGACATCACCTGCATTAAGGAAGTGGGGATGTCTAACCTTATAAAATTATAATACCTTCTGTCAGTTTCGCAAGACTGCCCTTTGTGGTGACACTATCTTCCTACTCTTTTCCTGCCACTCTACTAACGGTAGCGTGCGTAGTCCAGTGGTTAGCGATCTTGCCTCTGGAACTAGAAGCCCCGGGTTCGATCCCGGCTGTGTCGCTCACCCGACATGCACGCTACCGGAAAGGGTCGCAGTCCTTAGGACGGGACGTTAAACCGTGGTCCACAGTTCATTATGCTAGGGGAATTTCCCCGGTACAATGAACCTGTAAATACTGTACATAGCGTCTGTGTTCTCTGTCACGACCAGTGGAAGATTAGCTCATCTGTTCATTGAGTTCATTTGAGCTAAACTGGTTCGAGATCATTTTCCTTCTTTTTTTTTACTAACAGTGTATTCAGATGACACACTATGCAGCTTACGGACGTTTCGTCTCATCTGCAGGATGTGTCATCGACGATATCTCGTGCATAAAGAAGGCGGGGATGTCCGGCTGTCCGTCCGACGCCGACACGGAGGTCCAGAAACACTCGCACGTCGTCTCCGTCTACAGGGGAGGACAGGGGGCACTCCGGGAGTTCTGCGAGCAGGTGAGATGTTGTCTTGAAGGGGCATTCCACTACAGAAGCGGGTGTTGAGATTCATCAAAGACTAAATTGTTATGGCTGAATCTAGTTTGTTTTGTCAAATTTATCATAAGCTGAAGCATGAACGCAGGGCGAGCATTTTAGCGATCGAGTTCTTGAATTCCCCGTAGGACAACTACTCATATATATTTATAGGAAAACGTATAGGTTTATTCTGTGTATATCCGCTATTGGATTAGTTTTTTTTAAACGAGAAGTTAGATATTAAGCATGGCGTTTTGTGTTGTGTGCGAATCATGACCTTTGTACCTTTGCTAGCTACTCCTGAAATGTGGCGTGGAACCGACCCTTGGAGACACTGACGGAAAAAATGAAAAATTCATGGCGGCATCGCACATCTTCCAGAAGGAGCATGCGCAAATGTCAAGTCAACCAGAGATGCCATCTTAAGGTTGCAGAACGCAATATCCATCCGCGGGAACATAAAGTAGTGCGGGCAAAGTTCGGGAAGATTGGATACAGAGTCTGATGTAAGAAACAGCTACGTGCTTGAAATTCATTTTTGGAAATAGATGTACTGGTGCATCTAACCTGAAAATTTAGGTGCACAGAATATAATTTGGGTGCACAACATAGAGTAGAATGTCAGCAAGATGTAATAATAATCCCTTTTGCCTCTTCAATCTAAAATTTTATAGCTAACGTCAAAATTTTAAACACGTAAAACATCAAACAAAGTACAACAAAGGCTTTTTCTGGTACATGTACTTAGATTTTAAGAATATTCTGTATCCTAGTGCACAATATTACCTTTACCCTATGGCCTACAAAATATCTAGGTGCACTGGTGCAACCACAGTCACAAATTAGGTGCATAGCTCCAATTTTGGGTCACAAAATACACATGCACCCATGAGTTTCGAGCCGTAAAACTGTGTTGTGTGGTATAGGAATATGTGGTATAGGAATTATTGTTATGCCTACATTTTCAAATAATTTTCCGGCTTGTGCAATATAGGGAAACATAGAATGCATTTGCTAGCAAATATCGTATTCAGAGTTTTAAAAAGGTGGAAAGCATTGCAAGTGGCGCTGTACTATACTGGACCTTCATATTTAAAGTGTATATGTAGCAATTGGTAGTATCAAGTAATATTACTTGATACTACGTACTTACATAATAATGTAAGTATCATTTGACGGATGATTAGTGTTTAATTTTACGCTCACAGTATCTATCTGTGCGGGGAAGCATACATTGTATAACCGGCATTGAGGTAGCACATATGTTATATAGATTTATCAAATGTTATAAAGCATTAGAAATGCTGCAATATTATACAAGCTGCTTTTATCACAAGTGACGTCGTATGACGATTTTGCCGTGGATTTATGCCTAAATTATCAATCATTTGCTGGTGTTGTGTAATGGTTGCAAAATTAAACAGTGTATTATGAATAAATATTGCATTGTTCAAGCGTACAATTATTTATGTCTTAATGTAACATAACGTCATTTTACCTTTGGGGAGGATACTAAATACTAGGTGTATAAACTACATTTGATTAATTTTCGTAATCAACGAAGCCGTACATCAAGACTTAGTATAAGAATGAGTTTATTCAGTTAGTGGTAGAATCTGCCTACTGAGGTTTATGTGTTTAGATGGTTATCATAATAACTTTAGAAAAGTTACCATAAGAAGCTCAATTTCAATTAGATTCTCTTTAATACAGTGACATCTAGTGTTCACATGTATGATCTTATAGTGCCGTGGGCAATAATGAATAGATTTATCTATCTATGTATGGTTCAAACATGAATATAGAACGAGAAGCCTATTTGTAGAATTATACACGTACAGATTATGTTTGTGATGGGCAGGCTAGTGTTGGTGCTTTGCTTCTGTGCAACGACAGAGGAATGAAATATCTCCTACAGTTAGCATTCTAATATGCTACTATTAGATTAGTGTTGGCTTATATTCAACATCTAGAATTCTATACATATACATATTTCAGCCAATGGCTGTACATATTCTCAAAATATAGCTACAGTTTACGTTGATGAATGGTAGACATACAGGTAATAAGATACGCCAAAAATAGCTACTCAAGCAACTGGAGAAAATTTTGAAACAGTCAGACGTTTCAGACAGCATCCGCTATCTTTCGCCAGTGACTACTGACATCTGAAATGGTCTTCACTTCATTGACATATCTATTCAGAGTTTTGGTATAAAACCTGGTTCTGCTAGATCTTTCCTTAGTCACTGAGAAAAGATAGCTGTCTGAAACGTCTGACTGTATCAAAATAGCTACAGTTTGTACATACTATTTCATAAAGCTCTTGTTATTGGCCGTTTCTATTCAGCTCCATGTATTTCGGACACAAGTAACAGGGAAACAAAAATGCCGTTTGTCGTTGTGTAGCAGTTCTGCCATCGGTGCCTTTTCACCGCTTGGATTACTTTTCTACAAATGACATCATCGTCACACTACAGAAGAAGGATATGTATTAATCCGCGGTGCGATCTCATTGGATATTTACGTTTCAAAATGTGTTGTGTTGAATCCTGTATATTTCATCTGTGTGACGTTTAACGGTGCTGTCTGTCTTCAAGATGCGTAGTCAACTTTGTCCCCTGACTGTTCTTGAGTCGCCATGCCGTGTTGAAGCAGAATCTGCAAAAAAAAGAACAAAAAATGCATACTAGTAATTCAAACAAGGGACGAAACCTACATTTCGTAAAATCCTAAGATATCTGCATCAGAAGAATCAAGACCATAGCATATCCAGGTCAAAAGATAAAAAACGGAAGTTCTGCTGCAATACCAAGGTCATACATCAAGGGGCCCATAAGCGACCTTGACTTTTGTCTTCCCAACACCTACCCATGTACCAAATATCATCACAATACGTCCAGAGGCTCTGAAGTTATGCTAGCTACAAAACTTCGGAAACACACACAAACACATATATACATACAACACACCCATTACAATATCTCCAATTGTTTTGCAATTGAACTCATTCGTTCATTCCATGCGTGTAAGGCATTCCTGAACCACTTAGGCTGCCATCTCGAATCGAGACTTTCCAGTCTCGACATATGCAAGTAAGCAAAGCATTTCCCTGGTGCAACAACCATTTTCACATACACATGTTTCTCCAAAAGGACAGCATACAGAATATTAGTATACAGAACCGTTTCAGTGACCCATTGAAGTCATTACATATAGAATACAACACGGTGTATTCCGTATCACCCGAGGTTCCAGCCCGACCGCGGGCGATCCGACCCGCGGGAGGGCTGGGACCGAGGGTGATGCGGAATACACCGTGTTGTACATGTATTTTATTTATGTCATACCCACCCGAGAAAACACACATTGCAATGCGCCAAAAGTTGAGGGAGTTTTGTGTCCTCGAACACAAAACTGTAACAACATTGATTCCAACCACCGAATCCGGTATTCGAATTTTCGACAGCGGCGCACCCGGCGCGCTCGAAATGCATTCGAAATATTCTATGGAAGCCCGTGTGATACAACTTTAGAATCTCATGTGATACGGATAGTTATCACACGGTCCGGAACACCCGTATCAGGCCCAGGTATGACATAATGAAAGTTGTGTGCCAGCAACGTTACAATAATATGAAACACCGCCAGTCCCTTGTTAATTTCCAAGCAGCTTTTGAGGTGGAAATCGTAAGCGGCAAGATATTCCATCACACTAACGTCTGCTTGGAGTTCCTAATATGTAGGCAGTAGTCACCAATCACCATTGTTAAAATGAAGTCACGTACCTTTAAGAAACCACCTGCACAGCGGCCTGAAGCCCATGGCCATGTTTCTCTGACCTATCTTAATTGCATTGTGTAAAGTACTAAAGGATCGTAGGCCCCTTGCTGCCACCAAGGAGCACAGGGTACTACCTACGTCATCAAAATGGCGGCAGCCCACAATGTTTACTGGTCGGCTGCCGCCATTTTGATGACATAGGTAGTACACCGTGTGTTCATGCTGCCACCAAATAGTAATTAGTACTCATACTTAGTAGGGGTGTCCCTGTGGTGTAGTGGTCTGCGCCTTTGCTACTCTGCCACATCTGGTTCAAATTACTTGGACCAGAAGGACTTGGGTTCAAGCCCCAGGTAGGGCACCTCTGGACAAGAGGCGCATTGAGTCATACCAAAGACGACATACTTATGAAACAGTATGGAAGTTAAACACACTCCACTGCCAGTGGACTAGCCCCCTGCTGCAGTGATTGCACCACAGTGTGGCCCCAGGGCTATGAAACGGATATGGGCACCGCCCTATACATCAAATATGGTGTGGGAGGATTTTAACTTTTTAACTAAACACATACTTAGTTGATGGCAAACTCAACCTATGTAACCGTTGCAAAATGACACCTCACATGATCTTTGCACCTGGTTGTTTTATTTACTTTTCATCAAATAGTTGAGAAACATACGTCTACAGGTGTAACCAATTCTTATACTGCCCATCGCCAATGAAACCACACGTGCAAACATTAATCTGATGACGCAAAAGCTACATTCTCGCACAGGTTGAGATCTCAATATTTTTTAAACTAGCAAATCATTTAACCAACATTTGCAAATCTTCTTGACCAGTATTATAACACAGGTGGTATGTAGATACGTTCCATCTTACAGTTTTCTACTCGCTATTTTGTTTTTATATGGTTAGTAACCTATCACCCTCTTGCTGAACAAATATATTGTTTGCTGTTCAAAACTCAACATCAATAAACTAAGACCAAATGCCACATGTTATCTTTAGTTACTCCCAGACAGAAAATAAAGATAATTCAATGTTATACATCACAATTCCTGAAGCATTAGTTGTTCATTGTTTGCAAACATAGAGCGTCCAAGTTTTATCAAGTCGGCAACTACAAGAAACATTTTGATTGTAACTTAGAATGAAAATATCATATTTCGAAGATGTAGCTTCGACTGACAACTTCGAATGCCGTAAATTGAGGTATATAGATAGACTGACAGAATTCTAGCTTAAATTCCACAATCTCTTGTACCTTAAGCTTCTTCCTTGAAAGACATTCATGGTACACAAATAATAAAGAATATTTCGAGATACCCTTCACCAATTAGATATCCAGAACACCATTCTGAAGGGACCTAGCCTGAATTGCTCGGATCTTCATTCAAATCACATCGGTTTACTGCCAATAAGCCACTTCATAATTCTAAGTGCGCATGGCATATAAACAAGGAGTGTGCTTTAAACTTTGACCTCAGACCACAATGCATCACGACTGCACATGCGCACATGGAACCGTGGCTTGCCTTATTCAAAGATCAACGGCACACGATGGACTGTGACGTGGATTATATTGATGGAACGCCACTGCTGGTCGACTTGCTTAGGGACAGATTTCTTGCACGGGACTTCTTGTTCCCGCTCACATTCCGCTGCCTTTGGAAGTCGTCAAAGGTTTGCTCTGCTACATCGGCGTACGTCGGCATCACGTTCTCTTCCTTAAGAATCTGTGAAGACGGCAAAGACAGAACGGCTCACGCTACCTAATCTCCAAGCAGATCTACACCGGTGCAAAAATCGTATAAGCTAGCCAGAGAATGACATATGTTATACCCATGTGTTCGTGCTGCCACCAAATAGTAATTATTACACATACTTTCGTCTACCGGTGCCTGACGTCATGACGGACCTTCTCTGGCTAGCTTACACGATTTTTGCACCGGTGTAGATCTGCTTGGAGATGACACGTTACCCAGGATGCAATGCGTGACCGGAAAGTGAAGTAACTAGCGTTTTACACAATGCAATGCGTGACAAGAACAAAAGTGAGCAAAGTATTAGCCTCCATAGCAAGCTCTTTGAGCCTTTATTGGCTTATTATACTCTTTTTGCTGTTGACTTCTTTTTGTACTGGGTCGTTTGTGCAGCCAGGCCGTAGCCATTAGGCCCAGTAAAAGAGAATTATAAGCCAAAAAGGGCCCAGAGAGCCTGCTATGGAGGCTAGCAAAGTGGTTTGTGCCTTTGGCACTAGAAGCGATAGTATGTGAGAAACTACAATGAAATATGCATGCTCTAAGCAAAGCCATGAAAACTACGCTGCTATCCCTTCTTTTGTGGGATAGATAGGTTGAACCTTTAAAGCTTTTACAAGGCAGAAAGTGAGGGGTATAGATGCAATGGTTATAGGCAAAGCCACTACGCATGCAAAGCTAGCTAAGGGCTCTACAAACCAGTGAGAGCGCAAACTAACCGTGCGTTGGGGATTAGCTGATTCAAAGCAAGTGCTGTCAGTGCTGTTCTCGTCTTCAAAGCGCACAGAACATGACACGTGATTTACCCCACAAATCCTTCAGCCCTTTAACTTTGGGCCAATGCTTTCTGACCAATGACATCAGGGAACTTACGACGTCATGTATGACGTCATGCAAGGTCCCGTGGTGCTTTGCGAGCTTGCTATCTGTGCCCCACCTAGCGATTCGCAAATAAACTACTGCGCTAGGTAGTCTTCCAACCAAGATCTAAGCAGCGAGCTATGAATTACCTTTTAATCCATCAATCTCTACACAGGCACATAAGTGGTGGGCAGAACACAGCTCCAATAGACGGGATTGTCATTGCTATCAGTATCAGTTAAGATCAGTCGTATGGTTCTTTTTATTGCTTTTACAGATGCAGGTAGGTCAAATACATGTAGGTATGGTATGAATTTGCCATCTTTATTTTCATTGTATCGTCACAACCTCCATATTCCAATATTGCAATATTAAACTATATATCATAAATATTTCAGATCCCTTATTATACTATACCGGCCATATATAAAGTGAAGCATATTATGTGATGATTAAAGAAAAGACTATTTAGATGATGGACAAGGGTCTAAATTGACTCATTAGGTCAATGAGTAGTTCAAAGTGCTTAGAAATTTTCAATCAGTGGCAGATGCCTAGCTTCACCGCCAACAGTAAGGATTGCAGTTCAAGAAAAAGTCGCTAGATGGTGTGTAAGATTTGTGATTTTTGATAAAAATCACGGTTGCCGTTTGAAAATCATAACCGAATGGTAACAAGTAATTTGAATCTTTCAGTTTGTGTCAGATGCTTAGATTGGCCGTCACGGACTATAGTTTAAGGAATTTTTCATAGAAGACATTTAAGATTTGTGACCTATGAAAAAATTGTACTAATGTCGATGAAATTGTTGATTTGAATCTTTGAATTTGCTTCCCTACTAATATGAAGTACATTTTAGGGAAAACTCGCTTGATGATGTACAAGATTGGTGACAAAGATTGCCTTTAAAAATCGTTAATAGATCGTTCGAAGTGATTTAATCTTTCAATTTGTGTCAGATATTTAGGCTAGTTTAAAAATAAGTTAAAGAATAAGTCACTTGATGGTGAATAAGATCGGCGACAGAGATTGTCTTTAGAACTTCGTGACTGAATTGTTCAAAGTGATTTGAATCTTTCAATTTGTGTCAGATATTCAGGCTTCTCTGTCATAAACAATAAGGATTACAGCTTAAGAAAAAGTCGCTTGATGGTGTATTAAGATCGGTGTCTGAATTACTTAAAGCGATTCGAATCTTTAAACACTCAAATGCCTAGGCTGTCAGTGAACAGTAACGACTGTACCACAGGGAATTGTCGCTAAATGACGTGTGGGATTGGTGATTCAAAACTAAAATCGTGACTGAATTGTTCAAAGTGATTTGAATCTTTCCATTCGTGTCAGATATTCAGGCCTCTCTGCCATAAACAATAAGGATTACAGCTTTAGAAAAAGTCGCTTGATGGTGTTTGAGATAATATTGCCTCAGAGACTGCCTTCAGAAAATCGTGACTGAATTGTTCAAAGTGATTTGAATCTTTCAATCAGCGCGAGGTGCTCTCCGGCCTGACCGGCCTGGTATGGCTGTATCTGCCTGGCCGACCAGGTTGAGGCCGGTTCCGGAAAGTCGTCCGTTGTTCTGTCAGCCAACAGTTGGTACGTTTTCATGGCTTGATCTTTCAGAATCTGCAAGAGTTGACAGGTCACATTAACACCGATCCAACCCACAATACAAGGGGAGTTAATACGTCGAGGAAGATTAACCTCCATTAACATTTATCCGCCAGGTTACAAAAATCCGCCACTTTAAAAAATAGTGGGTTTGAGAGATCTCTTGTGCAGCACCCCCCCCCCCCCAGGTATGCACAGTTTAGATATTCAGTAGTGCATTACACTAAAGGACGTTGGGTTGGAGATATGTTTTGACTTATTGTATCAGGGTGGCGGAATTATGTACCCTGGTGGAATAATATGTTAGTAGATGTTAGACATCCGGTACGAAACGCAAGATAATAGTTACTCAAGTTGTTAGCTAGCTGATGAACTCCAAATTATACTTCAGTCACTGACGACAGATAGCAGATGCTGTCTAAAAATATTTGACCTTTTACAAAATAATTCAGCTGCTTGTTGTGTAATGAGTAACTATTACCTTGCGCAAGGAGAGTGAAGTTTGGGTGTAACATAAAGAGAACTAGCTTTTCAATTGGTTAATCAAGAGATGTGATTTTAATAAAAAGCGAAGTGTGTGTGTTAAGTATTCGTCTCTACCAGACTTACTTTGATTATAGTAAACATTGGCCATGGGAACTCTTACCACTTGCAACCTTCGCTGGACAAATATGTATTCCTATGACGGCCAAGTCTTCTGAATTACTGCCACGTATTTTGGACAATTTCTAAAATTTGTTTATCACGTGGAGAGGTCTGGTAGAGACTTTGAGCATATTATGTACGGAATACATATCTACAATTATTTGTTATAATAACATGATGACATGTAATAGATAAGATCAGCCAACAAACAAACAAACATGAAGTAGTGATTTTAGTACATTACTTTCGTGAAGCTACGTACATCTTTCTTGAAGCTGAACGCTTCATGTTAGCTACGTACTTGCAAGCTTAAGAACATGCTAGACACCAGAAAAAACAATTGGCAAGAATCTCACCATGTAGCGCTGAGCACCCATTCCTCAGCAAAAAGCGTTAGAACTGTTAAAACTAGATTGTTTTGTTAGTGTGCAGGGGTTAGGTGTGGCAGGACGATCGGTGCGATATAACCAGCTGCTCCCGCGAGCCTGGGGAACTGGAGCCATGCGCAGATGGACAGTTTTGCCGATTGAACAATGCAGCTACAGACTATGTTCTGCGTATCTGTACCTCTTCAGCTTGACCTGGCAAACGTACACCTTCCACCGCGAAGTCACCATATTTGTCAACGACAAAAAAATCGCGAAAGCAATGACTTCCCAGCCGACCGCTTGAAACCACTGAAGTCATTGTCAGCGATGTGAAGGAATCTGGGTGGCAAGGTACGTTTTTGCCTCTGGGGAAGCGGGCGTCTGGTGTTGGGATTCCAAGCAAGCAGATCACGCACCGCATCATGCACGCATGGCAATCTACAAGCGGCTAATACAGCCTGACCTACGTAACCTTATTGCCTTTTTCATACACTATAGAGCGTGTAGCAATGTAACCAGCAAGCCAGCTTAACGTTTTGCTATACATTCATCAAATGAACAGCTTGTTCAGTACCTTGGAGAGACCCCATAATGAAATATCGCCATTGGTCACAATAGATATCAAAATGTTTAAGGAGGATCCCACTACCTTGTCAGCTACATTAAAATATAAATTAAAGATTTGCCCTGCTGTATGCAAAGTATATTGCACACTAGGAAGGACATGTACACAGTACAAATATACATAAAATATGTCACTTTTTAACTACATGTATCATAAAATTAGCAACAAAAAACACACAAAATAGTAAGGCAATGATACGTTTAATCTCGCACGAACCAGGTCTCAAGTGTTTTTCCCGTTCATTACCTGAAAATAACTAAATTGTATAAGTAACGTCTCTCACTCAGAGTTCTGAATCTCAAAGACGTTTATACTTTTTTGCTATGGTGATCTATTTCCGATTTCAGTCAAAAACAGAATCTTACCTGCTCGCAGAACTCCCTGAGTGCGCCCTGCCCTCCCCTGTAGGTTGAGATGAAGTGAGAGTGTTTCTGGATCGCGGCGTATGCGTCAGACGGACAGGCGGACATCCCCGCCTTCTTTATACAGTTCATGTCGCTGATGTCATAGCCTGTACATTTGAGGAATTACCATCGAATCAGAAATCTAGCATTATGTTGAATCTGTAGGTGGGACATGAATGAGACTGAATGTTATGCTGTTGCTGATAAATCAATTTATACTTTTTGTCGCATTCATATATAGATATCATGCCGTATCATACATATACATATACATATACATATACGTAAACATATACATACAGGGAGAGAGAGGCTAGAGATAAGGATAAGGGGGCTGGGAGAGAAGGGAGAGAGGGAGGCAGAGACAAAGCGAGAGAGAGAAAGGGAGAGAGGGACGAGGAGTGGGACAAAGACAGAGACAGAGTGAGAGACGGACCAAGAGAGACAGAGAGATAGAGGGGTGAGAGAGGAGGGATAGAGGGGGGAGGTTAGAGAGAGAGAGAGAGAGAAAGAGAGAGAGAGGTGGGAGAGAGAGAGAGAAAGAGACTGAAGAATCATAAGATTCTAAGACAGAAAACGCTGTGCCATTATATTACCCATATATCCGATGTCCTTCCACTCCAGACCGAGCTCCTGGCGCCAGGCGTCAATCACTGCCAGCTTGTCCTGTAACCATAGCAACGACTTATCTTTAGTCTACAAGATGTCTGCTGGTAGTGTCAAAGGATCTGACCATTCGCGTTATGACACATAACTTACAGCTCTTGTCTAATTCATGCTAGATATATGTCTAGGCGTGTTTTGCTTCTGTCTTAGCAAGCTTTTTATAAAATCTCCTACTAGGTCTTAGAGGCCTTCAATATTATCATATTGTCCACAATGCATCACGCTGCTAATGCGCACTTAAAGCCGTGCACTGGCTTATTACAATTGAATTCAGTTTATATTTTCCACAATATCTACAAGCCTCCTTTTACGGTTTCAAGTCTGATTTTGTAAAATCAATGGTTCGGACCATAGACAACTGACTAAATCAAAGTAACACCTAACGAGCAGGGGAATACAAAGAAAACGTACCGTACAGTTCTCCTCCAGTTTGGCGGAGAGCTTCTCGGCCAGTGCCCTCTGCACTTCGTTATCGCTCTCGGCGACTACACGGAACTGCAAAGAAAGGATCAGGAAGTTAAGTTTAACATCGCCTCAACCAAAGCAAAGAAATGTTTTTTTGATGATGAAAAGGCCTTCTGTAAGATGAAGATTTGCCGATTCTTTGTCCATTCATGTCTTGAAATATCCCTGGCTTGGATAAGCCTCGTCTGCCAATCCTAGACCGGATCCACCCGCGACCACACACGATCTAGTTTACGACTAATTCCAAACCAATGACGATTTAGTTTACGACTAATTCCAAACCACAGACGATTTAGTTTACGACTAACTCCCAACCACAGACGATCTAGTTAACGACTAACTGCCAACCATGGTCGACCGGTCTGGAGTAGATTACAATTGGAAGGCCATGTTCGGCTTTGTGTGACTAGTGCTTAAGTTAAGTAATACAATGTACTCCTACATGGCACAAACGACGGCAAGATACTAATGCAAACTTCTTGAGTGTTAAGTTACCATCTATTAAAAACGAGTCGCATTTAGACCTTGAATAAAACTCTACTTTCTAACTAGCCTTTGACACGCTCCAGATCATAAAGGTGGCTGGAAAAGTAGAAATTGGTCAAATGGAGTAAGACAGGTAACGTCTTACTACTCTCCAAGCAGAGGAGTGGGTCCGGCAGGTTTTTGGCGTGTTTTTAGGCGTTTTTGTCGGGCTATCTACTTTGTCATGGTTTCTTTGTCTCTATAACCCACACCTCTGCCGGCAGACGGAAGCTTCAATGCCTAATAAACCTAATCACTTCAACACATTACAAGCGTTTCACAAGTAAGTGCGAAGCGTGCCCGACCAGGCACGGGATTCCCTCCCCACGCGCCACAGAACTTCCGGCCCAGTCTAACCAAGGACATAATGTGGGTTTTATAGAGACAAAGAAACCATGACAAAGTAGAAAGCCCGACAAAAACGCCTAAAAACACGCCAAAAACCTGCCGGACCCACTCCTCTGCTTGGAGAGTAATGTCTTACCTCTATCCCGTTCTCCTGCAGCTGCTGCACGCCGACGATGTCCGTGGTCTTGAACGACCTGAGCTCTTCTCCCGTCGGGGAAACTTGAACCTGACCGTCCAGGAGCGTCCCGTCAATGTTCACCACCACCAGCCGCACAGTCTGGCGGAAAGGGAGGGAGAAAGCGAGTTATGGTAGCTTCCTTAGCGGGCTCAACGGGCCAGGCTTTTGGTTGGTCATTTAATGAAGATAAAAGAAGTCAAATGCTTACAGTACCGTAAAAAAAAAATTTTGCTCCTAAACCATTACCGACGAAGATATCTCTAGAACAATTCTACTATCAAAATCAAGGAACCCACATGTTATTGAAGAAGTGCAGAAGTGACAGAAGTACAGTTGTTTTTAGAAGCTCCACTAGTACTGTGGGAAGCTTCTGAAGGCATCCATTATTAATGGGCCGGTAAGCGGTCAAACTTTGAACGACAACAATAACCTATTCGATCTCTTAGTATGAGATCTGTAAGACTGTAACTTTACCTTAGGTTTTCGTCCATGGTACCCGAACCGGAAGAGACGCTGCTCGGCGATCTCCCAGTCCAGATCAGTGTCGATGTCCACACCGTACTCAGGTTCCATCACAAGATACGCCATCTTTCCACCCTGAAAAATGACAACAAGAAATTGATGATAAATATGTCAAAGTATTCAATGATTTTAAATAAATGATTGCGGTATCTTCACATTTTATCCTAAAACTTCACAACGAAAATATCTATGGCAAATCTCGTCGTACATTTTACCATTTTCTACTATCTTCCATCATTCAATATCAGTTTTTTTGGCGACTATGTATAGTGAAATGTATGTATTATGTGGTTTGTATCATGTGGTTACCTGCATGAGGCCTTGCTGTTCTACATCTCTAGTCATCATGTAGAACGCGCCGTTCTCTACTATCTCTCCGTCCCACTCCTGGCGCCTAGGTCGCTTTGCCGGGTCAAAGTTCAGAGGGAAAGGCTGGATGCCTGGGAAAGGGAAGACATCAATATATCTTCTTGAAATTGCAGCTTGTGTACAGTTTGCATAAAGCTTTCATTAAGAATTCTAAGTGTACATGTATATTCAAACCGTACACCGTGGTCACCTCTGCATGGACACATGGCCATTGTGGCCACTTCTTGGTGGCCCTTAAAATTATTTCCCAATTATGAATCCTGTTTATAGTGGTGACCTTTTACTGTAACTTACCGGCTGGAGCTTACCGGCTGACTGGAGCTTCTCTGGCTAGCATATACGATTTTCGGTGCCGTTGCAGATCAGCTTGGAGATAACCCAAATGTTGTGAAAGTCTTAATTACATTTCTATCACAAAAAATGTTGTTTTCAATGTAAAGCTCTACTTTTTACTTACCCCACTTGGGCTCCGTCCACCGGAAGCCGTGACGCCGGACGACAGTGAAGACCGAATCGTACCCGTCCTTCAGCGTCAGACGCATCCCATCATGCAAATGGAACGGATGTAGACACGGGGACGTTGCCTGTGAATATACAATATGGCGTCATCGGATGTTAGAGGATTCGACTTCCTTTTGCTGAGTTTCTTGTCCATTGATATTGTCAAAAATGAATATGATATAAAGTTAAAGTTACCGAGTATGTTGTTGTATGTTCGGGCACTTAAACTCCCTATAGCCACGTAAATTGCTTGTAAAAATTGGACCATAAAAAGCTTCTCCTAATGAACTTCTCCTATCTAAGCCTTCGAAATGAGATGCCTACGGGCAATTCTCCGCATCACGCTCCGTGATCGCATACCAAATGTTGAAATCAGAGCCAAACTCGGGGTTAAAAAGACCATCGTCGAAATGGTACAGACAAGAAGGCTGAGGTGGTTTGGACTTGTTGTAATCAGACCCCCACATACATTAGTCTACAAAGCCTGCAGCCAGGAGTTCGCTTCCCCCCAGACCCAGGGGAAGACCACCCAAGAGATGGAAAGACTAGATCGTGAAGGACACTTGGTTAGACATTCTTTTGTATCAAATTCACAATATGAAGAAGACAATATTGTCACACCTGTATGTCTACGATGATGTCCACCTCAGGGTGGTACCTGGCGAACTCGTCTATAGTGACCCATGAGTTACAGGTGTCCTGCGACACCTCAGATGACCTCCTGTGCACCTGCGCACCGCACCTGCGCGCTGTGGCCGCGATGTCGTCATGGTCCGTGGACACCCAGATGCTGGTGGTATGAAGGTAAAGGTGAAGCAGTCATCCTCCATTGAGGTAAAGCATATTTCTCGCGCTTTAGCGAAGCACACCAGGTCACTACCCTTACCGCTCGTTCTCATTTAATTGTACGCATTTTGTAATCTCCGTTACCGATTAAAATAAGACGTTCCTGGCATTAGGATATGCCACATATAAGATGTCAAACTGTAGTTTTTATGACGACTTAAAACCTTTCTAGCTTTTAAAAACGGCAGTTTGGTATCTTATATGTGGCATATTTTAATGTAAGGAACGTCTTACTTCTAACGGTAACGGAGATTACATTCTGTACATTTAAATGAGAACGAGCATTACTCTTTTCGATAAGTGTGTTGGGTTCTTTTGCGTACAGAGGTTTATAGCTTGAGGCTTACACCTTCATGAAGCTCCCTTATACACTGGGCCGCCGGCTTTACTTCACCATCCGAAATGCCGAAGGCAATCCCTTACAACATGCCCGAGCTGAGAGCTTGAAAAGGTGCTAGTCACCTGTTATGTCAATTCTTCCACCAATGTGTTGAATCTGAATAGATAAATAAATGAAATAACAAGCACGAAGAATAAGAAGCCCAACCTGTCCATGATGTCCGAGTCCCTGGCCGCCCGGATCACCCAGCCGATCAGCTCCAGGCCCCCCAGCTTCTTGTTGTTCTTCATCGGGATGCCCTTACTCCCACCTCTCGCGAGAATCAGCGTGGCTATGTGGGGCTCCTAAACAATGTACATAAAATGTAAGTTTTCGTCATTGAGTCTTAGGCGCAAGACGTGAGCAAAGAGAAACAACAGTCTGATTCCCCTAGTTTGAAATACTAGTTTGACACAATGACGAAACTTACATTTTAGATTTAAAAAAGTATAAAATCCATGGCGCCTCTAAAACATGAATTGAGCAGCAAAATATGTTTTGTGTATGCCAGTCAGGATTATTTCCTTTTTACAAAAACATACGTTTCTGATGAATTTGGCAAGTTGTGACCTTCTTTGTATATTTAGATATATATGTAGATAGTATATAAAATTGATTGTGTATTGTATAATGTTGATGCTGTTTCTAGTGTGTGGGAGAGTAGCTTGAAAATGTCGTATGCGCCTGTTTTGCCCTCCCTTTCACGTTGTGAAGAATTCAAGTAAACAGATAATCAAATTACGTTTGTTTTATGACGTATTGATGACGTACCTCTTTGCCGAACCGCCTCTTCCACTCTGCCCGTAGTTCCGGGGTCGGTTCGAACCCCATCCGCTTGTACCGCAGCTCCGGGTCGGGTTTACTGATGTCGTTCATCTTGCCGAGTGTCTGCAAATTTAACAAGTCAATTAAGCCATTCATTAATTAATTAGCTAAACAGTTACATCGGTAATTATCTAACCAATGGGCTGACAATGGCAGTTACACTTACATGTAGATATTCAAGGTCAAACTTTACCTGAACTTATGGGTTAAACCGTCTAACTTGTCGGACAATACTAGTAAATACGCCATAATCACTTTTTAATACATCACATAGAATTTGGGAGTTACAGTAAGAATTGCTTTAATTTCAAACGAATATTCTAAGATAACTCACTGATATAACACATATCAACTTAGATATTAATGCATGGCAAGATAGATGGCAAATCAAATACTTTGGGGTTCATTCAATGAGGTGTAACTTCAGACATTCCTCAAATCCCGTATCTTAACTTCAGTCGCCTGATGCACAGGCTATTAAGCTAGCCTTCACCAGGCCTTCCTATGGGGGTATGAATCATACATAAAAAGGAATAACTGGCCAGAAGAGTCAGTCCACGGCAAGGAATAAATTTCCCCTGCGTCTGCAAATGAAACTCTTTGGTGTCCAACCGTCCCTGTTTTGTTATACTTTTAGCATTCTTAATGTTGTTATCTTATTGACGTGATCTCCTCTACTTAACTGTCTGTGCTTTTGTCTGTATGACTGACACACTGTTTTGATAAAAAAACAAAAACTTTATTTTATATTCTCCCTATAGCCAGCGTACTTAGTCTGGTAGATGGTACTATTAAGCCCATAAGTCTGTCTTTGTCTACATGAATGGACGGCGTTCCCCGGGTGGGGTTGGTACAGTCCGTTCGTGCATATGACTAGCTCGTAGGGATTATTACATTCCAAAGCTGTAGGTGTGTCAGATCTGAGAACAGTGGCCGACGCCGCCCTGACTGATGGGAACAGTAATTTTTTCATTATTTCTAAAATAAAATGTAAGGCGTAAGCTATAAAATCAATGTAATAAGCAAAATCTTTCTGTAAAAGTGCACAATTCTAGAATGCATTATTGGAGGTTAGGGGAGCGGAAGAAATGATTAAAGTACAGAAACTTGGTTCGTTTTGCCCCCCCCCCCCCAATTTAGAACATTCCAATACCTTATGCATAAGCAGGTGGATTAAGCACTTGAGTGCATCGCTTCGGTATTGTTTTCGGTACAGCTACGCAAACGTTGTTTTAACAGACAGTTTGTTTACACTCGCCACACCGTGACGCTGCACTACATGTCTACTGAAATAAATACAAGACCGCGTGGCAACCTGAAGCAATTGCAAAAATTAGCCAATTTTATTTGCAAGTTCTTGCCCGAGGGTTAATTGCAGCATGGAATAATGCATAGCAAAAGTATACAGACAGTGCGAGTTAACAATGGTGACAAGCGGAACAAGAGAACTGCTACGAAATACAATCTAAGCTTTCTGGGTTTGACTAATCTTTTTTGAAACCAGTGGAAGATGAAGTGTCCCACATTTTCTGCAATGTGTGGGCTTTGAGAGGTTAACAGTGTTTTAGTTTCAGAACAGGGTTCTAGTTCTAAGATACGGGGAATATTTATCAAAGGGCTTGGTCCGTCATTACTACTTTAGAGTACATATCCATCCGTTAGTGACAAATGGTAACTCAACGGCTGGCATTTACTTCTCTGAACAATTCCCATCCTTTTTCCAGCATCCTATGGAATCTGGGAGAGACCACTGGATTAAAGTTACTACTACAGCTGTATTTGTGTTCAAACGTTTGAGCATGGAAAAACATAGAGAGTGGGGTGGGGTGTAGTGGAGTACTTATGTGAGCGGGATCCGTATACATGCTTGGATACCTGCCTCAGTTGAACTTAAGAGTAGGCCAAATAAACCGAAACACGATACTAACCAGGAAGTTGTCTTCCGTTCTTATAAATGATACAATCTACAGTAAAGGCCCTGTCAAATATATCGTACGATCGCAAACTGTATGCATTCTTGGGATAATTATGCATGTGTACGAGAAAATGTATTAAATCAGCCTCTAACAGGCTCCAGAGGCGGCTGGAAATTAAAGGGTAGACATTGGCCAATCTAGACAGATATCATGCAACAGGAGTTAGTCTGCTAAAGTGGCACAGGCCGCCAATGTACTCATATAGCCGGCAAACTCCTCTCTGACATATTACCTGTCTATTTAGCCATTTTCTACTATTTCCAGCCGCCCCTGGTGCCTGGTAGAGGCTAGTCTTAAGATCCTTGTCGGTGGTTGGCTCTGTCACAACCGGCTTGAAAATTCTACTACATCAAAATCGTACGACAACCTACAACGAACGCGGCCCGTATACAGTGGTACAGGGCACAACACAAAACTATTGTTGACACGTCAATGCACCTGTTATTATTGAATTATTCTAACAATAAACGCTTGCGTGACTATACTTCATATAATACAATGAAACTCGAGTAATAGGTTGTTCCGTAGCTTGAAAATTCGGCCGAATTTGCCACGTATTAAATCTAAAAAAAAGGACCCTGTTTTTTGCTTATGTACATTGATCACCAGCATGGGTACTGTAGCCCCAGGCATTCAATTTGTCTGTAATTTAGGCCATTCTCAGATTTTTTTAACATTTGAAAATATCTCCCAAGTCGGAGCACATTGAACTGAAATCTAAAATGCTTACAGTACATTCTCAACTGCGTTGTGGATAGCTAAAATAGTGGCCTAAAATACTCTACAACAGGCCAGTCGTTGCACAGAGATTTTGGTCTAATTTAGCTACAACTGACTGGCTTACTAGGTCAGAAATAATTGCAGGTCTCAACTATAATAATACCACACAAAGCTTGTCCTATTTCTTAAAACGTAGCGACATTTCATAGACATTTCAAACATATTTTAACATACCTGTATTTCAGTATTCGAAGTCCGTGGCTTCTTAGGCTCTGGCCCTTCCGATGATGACATCTACAATGACCTGGAAAAACCGGATAGACAAAAACAATCCGTGTAGGTGTGGGCAGGTAGTAGAGATGGGAGGGCAACGTGTCTTGTCATGCGCAGAGGTGCCGGTACAACAATGGAGGGCGGGTCATACGTGACGTCATAGCAGCTGACACCATGTCACAGGTGGGCGCATCCTTATTTGCAAACAGACACTGACGGTGTCTCTACAGATCTCCAAGCAGATATGAGGATCCGGCACCGCGTGTTTTTGTAGTAATAAGTACGTCTTTTTGGCAGTGCACCGTTTAAAAGCTCCGTCTTCTCCAAGCAAATGTAGAGATCCGGCTCAGTGTTTTCTAAGTAGTTAATCCGTCTTCTTAAAAATGCACCCTTTTTAAGCTTCGTCTTCTCCAAGCAGACGTAAGGAGCCGGCTCAGTGTTTTAATAAGTGCACCCTTTTTAAGCTTCGTCTTCTCCAAGCAGACGTAAGGAGCCGGCTTAGTGTTTTAATAAGTGCACCCTTTTCAAGCTTCGTCTTCTCGAAGCAGGCGTAAGGAGCCGGCTCAGTGTTTTAATAAGTGCACCCTTTTCAAGCTTCGTCTTCTCCAAGCAGACGTAAGGAGCCGGCTCAGTGTTTTGATAAGTGCACCCTTTTTAAGCTTCGTCTTCTCCAAGCAGACTTAAGGAGCCGATTCAGCTCGAGTGTTGTATGCCTATTTTGACAACATTTAATACATCCTTTTAGCTGTGCACCGTTTTTACTGCTCATCTGCTTCAGGCAGTTGTAAGAATTCACGTACGTTTCAATATTTCTATGCTTGTTTTTGCCGCTTTTTAGTACATTGTTAGTCTTTTCAGTAGTACACTTTTTTACAACTTTTCTTCTCCAAGCAGATTTCTAGCACAATAGATATTAAGTATAGAACATGTGAATCGTATTGTATAGTACAACTTTACAACATTAAAAATAGCTGAAAACAGTGATCTAAATATAATTATACAGTTGACCAGAGAAACATGAAGAGTAGTTTTTAATGTTTATTCACAAAATAAAATTCTACAAAACATACATCATATACATTACCTATGTGAATATAATTGATATTCACAAAAAGTTGCTTTCAAGTCATAAATACATTTCATCAGGCTACAATTTGAGCCAAGAAATCACACAAAATTCAATCATTACTACCAATACAATGTTATCAATTGATATATCTGTATAAGGCTAGATCCTTTATCATCTAGCCCTTTTGTAAAAACAATGCACAATTTCGGTAAATTCCTGCAAAACAAAAATGGTTAAAAAGTTGACCCTTCATAGCTACTTTTTTAACAATTTCATTTTTCCCAAAATATTTCTGTCATGCAAAAGCTCAAAATACTTCAGTTCACTGAATCTCCAAGGCAATATTATACTAAGACAACTTCGTATGAATGACCACAAAAATAAAATGCTACATGATACTAGTTAAACATACATAATTGTACAGTAGTATTGATAACTGAAACAAGTGATTTTTTCACTTTCATTTACATGACTTATTCAAGTCTCCATTTATAAAATAAATATCAATTGAACTTTAACTTGTAGCCTTTTTGACCTTTGGGTCAAGAATTGACCAGAAACTTCACTGTGGTATCTTATTCTTACATTTCTTATAATACAAATTTTAAGAATAACTTTCACACTGACATATAAATATATGTCAATTCTGAGTCTGAACACAAACCTTGTAGTTGCATGCAAAAATAAAATGCAGAGCTATTTTGAGCTCAAGGTAATTGTTTTTGTTGACCAAGCATACATTAATTTCCACTCCAACATTCACAAAAGTTAGTATGTCCACCTTTTTTCAGCTTTGACACATTTTATGCAAAATTGTTGACCTTTGAATTCTAAGTACATCAAGTCTATTTGAGTAAAAGGGTCGGGGGAGAGCAATCAAGTTCTTCCTGCTACAAATTCAAATAAAAAAATTTCCTTTCAAGTTATTGGTATCCATTACTATCTTTGTTGTTGAACTTCGACCTCTGACACCGGTGTGACCTGTTGACCCTGTATGATGACCTGGGGCATGAGTCCACCGGTTGTGTTCACTATGTTGGGTACAATAGGGACAGGCATAACAATACCACCGTTGTTGTTTCCGTTGCATATCAAATCATTGCTATCTACCAATTGGACGCCACCTTGATCAAGGAGAGTATTTCTTTCAGCGCCCCCTAACAGATCAGTAGGAAACTGCAGCGATGAAGCCCGAGTCTTTGTGTTTTGTCTCCTTTGCTGTTTCTTCGAGGTCTTAGCAATGTTTTGTGTCGGTTCCCCATTGTTTGGGGGCATCTCGGATATAACAACGCGGACGACATCCGTATTCTGTGATGAGCCCCGTCCTTTGCACGCTTTCTTGTGCCTGTTCAGATGATATTTTGTGAAGAAGGCTTTACTGCAACGGTCGCAGGGAAAGTTCCGTTCCCCTGTGTGGGACTTCATGTGCTTCTTCAGGTGCTGCAGTCGCCAGAAGATCTTCCCGCATTCCGTGCACTTGACCTCGCGGTCTCTCGTGTGCATGTACATGTGCTGTTTGACGTCGGACTGGCGCGAGAACATTTTGTCGCAAAACTGGCACTTCATCTAATAAGAGAAGACAAAACAGCCTTTAGTTATGACATCGTTGATCGTGTCTTACATTCCTTGCTCATTTACATTAAATGCAAACCTGACGAACATTAAGGCCCCTGATTCCATTAGACAGTGTCTCTGTGATCGCGGTGTGGTCTTGCTGCCACCTAAAATGGATTTGTGTAACCCTTGATTTCATAATTGAAATGTAAAAGTATGACTGAAAAGACAACAAAACAGACAAAAAGTAAACAGATTTGTTTTTGTCTATAAAATTCGTTGAGAGATCTGTAAGATTTTAGGTCACCGCAAGCTAGGTTGTTGCCATAGTGGAATGGGGGTATGTCGGACAACAGAAATTGGTAAAATTTGAACTATAGTAAGGCAGGGTTGTCTTTAAAACTTGTCTTTCCATCCTGGGACAGAAATTTGCTTATCGGGACAGAAAAATGTCACCCCGTCCATACAAAAAACTCAACATCATGATATGAAATTGCTTAAAATGACAGGTTTCACAAAGAAAATTGGCACGAATTGCCTCAAATGACAGATTTAACAAAGAAAGTTGGCTTCCAAACAGTGATTGGGACGGATAAAAATATAAAGCTGGAGAAAGCCCTGTGGTACGTTAACGTTATGTTCTCAGACATACCTTCTTCTCGCCGGTGTGTGTGACCATGTGGGACAGCAGGTGGGCCTTCTGTCGGAATGTCTTGTTACAGACAGAACACGCATGCTTCTTCACACCTGTGGTAGAAACAGAGTGTGTAAATAGTTTCATCGTGTTGGTAAGCCATAGGATAACAATTTGAAAGTTCTTTGTACACATCCACGTGTTTATCAAGTCTTTTGATGCCCGACTTCGAAAACTATCACACTCTTTTGTCTCCCGTTTGCTTTGTTCTGAGAATATTGTCATACAGACACTTGTTCATTCCGAGTCATTCTACTACAGCACATTCTGGAGTCATTATGTCAACATTGTTTTTAAAAGATAGTATAAGTTAGTTATATTGTATTGTATTTTTTATGTCTTTCTCATTTGTTTGTTGTATGATATGGGCCAGGTGCCTGAATTAAAGTTGAAAATAAAAAAAATAAAAATTATACCTAGTCCTGAAGAAGGTGACAAACGGTTGGTATAAACACTTTGTTGTGTATAAAGGATTTTGTTAATGATATACTGTACAGAAGTTTTCATTACATTGAACATGATGCTCAAAGTTTAGATATAAACGCAAACCTTTCAGCATACAAAAAATTTATTTACTCTGGGTTTATTTCAAGTTTAAGACTTGTCTTACCTGTATGTATGGTGAGATGTGTTCTCAAGTTGCTGGGGTCTGTAAAGGTTTTCTCACAGTAGTTACATTTGTGTGGCTTCAGTTTTGTGTGCACCATTATATGCACCTGTGAAGGAGAGAAAAAAATCATACATAAGTCAATATGCATCATAACATACAGTTCTGTACTATTCAAACAAAAAGAGAGGGTACTTGTACTACCAGTAAGCATCTTTCTGTTTCAGACTAGACACAAAATCTATTTGTTACAAGTAAAGTCTTTCAGTACTTGATTTTACTTGAGTATACCTTTACTACAATGCACTGTCATACTCTAAAGTTTTGGGTGAGGCCAACGAAAAAACATAATGGTTTCTGGCCTACCCTGCATGTTTTTGAATGCAAGTATGATTATACAATTTAATGTCTTAATAAACACGAATAAACAATGAAATAAGCAACATTTAGTTAAGTGAGGGACACTATGTTATAAATTGTTAGATTAGTTGACTGGGAAAAGTTGAAAATTGTTTCATTGGTTTTTGAGTTACCTTTATCTTCACATGTATATTTCATTGTTGTTGGATATTCTAAATAAAAATTTGAGTACAAAACAAAACATTGAAATAAAAAAACAACTTTACTACCTGAAGCTTGCTTGAGGAGGTAAACGCCCGCTCACACAGTTCGCACTTCCACTTCCGACCGCTCATGTCGGGGTGAGCGTACTTGGTGTGCCGACCCAGCGCGCCGAGGTCAGCAAACTGTCGATCACAGCTACAGCATTTGTACGACTGCTCAGGCTTGCTTGTAACGCCTACGGGATGATAAAAAAGAGTAAGTATCATGTTCAACACCTGAAATGTGTTTTATCTTAACTTTCTGCTTTGTATACAAGAATATTAATAAAATATACAAGACAACATAAAGCATCATGAATAAATTCTAAATACGTTTCTCTTCTGGGTGGGACCCCTACTCAAACATGGGACCTCCAGTTTTACGTTCGATCAAAGAAGACCTCCCTAACGGAAGGTTAGTGTGCTAGCTATAGTACTCATTTTTGGTTAAGTGATGAAATCAGTGTTAAGTGCCTTTTACAAGGGCAGAACATTGGGGCCTGCTAAGGATCCAAACTCAGGACCTCTAGATTCTGAGTCATTCTGACCCTTACCATAATCCCCTCTTTGCATTCTTACCTGTCAGTTTTGCATAGTTGCCCGCGAACCAAATGAGAGGTTCCTCACCCTCAGCGATGTCCATATTTGATGTGAAGAAGATATCCCCCCAACCCAGTTTTTTATGTGATAACCATTTAGTAAAAAAAATCTGACTTTTACTTTCACACATTCTTACCTGTAAGTTTTGCATAGTTCCCCGCAAACCACATGAGAAGTTCCTCCCCCTCTGTGATGTCCTTACTGGACGTGAAGAAGAGATCCTGTCCCAGTGTAACCCATAACATTGAAGTTGCCCTTGAGTCTTGTTTTACATAACTAACAAGATCTTACCAGTTAGTTTTGCATAGTTGCCCGCAAACCACATGAGAAGTTCCTCCCCCTCTGCTATGTCTTTACTGGATGTGAAGAAGATGTCCCCTCCACACTGGTGTGCCACCAGGTTCTGTTCCAATGACGTTCGTGCTCGCTTTACAAACATCATCCAGTTGGCTTCGTTTTCATCTCTTGCGTCAATGAAATGACTTGACCGCTCATCTCTGAAAATCTGGAATGTAAATGGATCAGACATCATCCAACATTTCGTATGAAATACAAGAAATTTTCGTGTGTTTGTGGTGGTTTTATTTTCATGGTTATGATAACATCTTGAATGTATGTTTTCCCTTGTATTACAATGTACTACCGGTATTGTATATCATGCAAGTCCTTTCCCCCTATCCTGTGAAGATAACTGAATTTATAGTGTTGTTCACTGAGTTTGTTTACTATATTTATATTAGTTTTGCCAAATGTGATATTTCTGGAGGTGTGTTATTGTTGATCGACCCTCATTTTATCCTTGCAAACAGCTGATTTTCAAATTGATGGCTTCAAAGAAGAAAAGGTCACTTACTTCCCACATATTAGTCCAGTCAGATTCAGATTCCACATCTGACTTCTTCACAATTTTACCCTGAAGAGGACCAAACTGGGTTCTGGCTTGGATGGCTGTTCTTGTAAAAACTCCTGAAAAATGATTTGAACCAATCATTGATTGAACTAATAATCTTAAGAATTCACCCAAAAAATCAAACTTTTTTCTTTAAGTCTACATTAATTTTGTGTATGTCATTAACTACATACATATATGCAGCTACAAGTCATAGTAGGTCAAACTTCTATACTACATATGTATACACCTATAGTATGTCTCTTAACCTTCTCCCTGTTGCCTAACCCCATTACCAATACAAACTTGGTGCCAAAAGGCTACCTTAGCATGCTGAAGGTTAATTAGTATGGTATGCAGCACCTGTTCTGCATTGCACTACTAGCTACCAAAAAAGCATGATCCAAAAATAATTTTTCTTTTTACACAACTTCAGCTACATATAGCAGCAAGATGAAGCACTCCAGTCAAAAGCTCCGAGGAAGGTGTCTGAGAGACGCTAAAACGTCACCAGGTGAGACATTACTGGTTGTGTAAAAAGAAAATTCCAATATCCAAAAAAGCATGATGCTTTGTCCTCAGTCTGAGGTTGCCCACTTTACCTGTTCCAGACGTCGTGATGTTAGAAGGTTGGAGTGCGAGGTCCCTGGGTAGGGTCATCCTGGCGTGGGACTCTATCGGTGTGTCCTGTACCATGGTAGGTACCCCATGGAGGTTACACACGGTAGGGAAGGCTTTTTCACAGGTTACACACCCTGCGTGTAAGACAAGGAAAATGCATATTAGATTTATCTAGTGAACAAATTACCTCAAATACATGCAATGTACTATCAATAAATTGTATAATTTCAAGATGTACATGTAAGACAATAACATGTACTTTTACTGATAAAAACCGATACAAAAATAACTTTGGCAAGTGTGTCACTCTTTTAAAACTAGAGGAAAGAAATGATTTTTTTTTTGAGACTCAAATATCTGAGCCTCACAGCACACTTACTACTATTTTTTTCTATATGTATCAGGGTAGAGATTTCAATCTGGCAGAATTGCTGATTCTACCAGTAAAGATCCTGTTAACGTTGACTGAGACTGTGATCAGGGTGTTAGGAATGCGTTAGGGTGGTGCACTATTTATACATTCTAACCTTCAAGTCTGCTCATAGATCTAAAGTCACATGAATCAAAGCTAAAAAATTCTTACAGTCTTTTAAGGGATCTCGCAAATCGACTCCAATCTCGATTCTGCCAGATTTTAATCTCTTCCCTGACATATACATGTACACTGCTTACAGAAGTCTGTTTTGATTGGTTCATTCAGTTCCTCTTCTAACTGCCTGGCGACGGCTTCTAGCGAGCGTTCCCCGCTTCCTACTGGCACGTGGTTCTGAATGGTTGGCTGGAGGAGAGACTCCAGTACGTTACATGTTGTGACCGTCAGGTTGGAAGTGTTCGGGAAGACAGAGATACTCGACATCGGAACTGTGGTCACATTCACTGTAGATGTGTTCCCTCCCTGAGGAAAAATTCAAACATATTCAGTGTCAATGCCAATAGTTATACTATGAGTTAAAGTTTAGCTACTGTAATTTTAGAAGCAAGGTAAACTATGTTTAACCCTTACTGCCCTATGACATACAGTACCAAACTTGCCCTGGTTTACTGATAACTTGGTAGTACTTGGGTTAAAGCTTCATTTTATGAAGTACTAATAACATCTTTGTATATCTCCCAAATTTTCATTGAAAGCTGTAACTGTTTCTTGCCTGAAATAAATGTATAAAGCCAGGAGTGAAGTAGGACAATTTTGTTGTATGTTGAAATGTTGGCACAGTATTTGAGAGATTAGTTTTGTGCTACCAACCTGAAGGCTGTTTTTCTGTTTGACAACATTACTAGTAGTGTTGATGGGAAGAAGAGCTGCAATACTTGTCTAGCCTGACTTATTACAGTAACCAGTCTCTGTAGTGACCGCTGGCTCAATTCTTGTCGCTTGCTAACCACAACGGAGGCTGGTAATCAGGCTATTTGTTGTCAGAGTGGTTAATGTTTATATTTCCAAATATATTTCCTGTGATACAAACCTGAAGGATGTTTTGTTGGTTGATAACATTAGTGTTGATGGGAGGGAGTGCAGCTGTGCTCGTTGTTAGTGTGGTCGTCGCAGCGATGAGAGTGAGACTGGTCGTCAGCAAGTCCGAGGGGTTAACCGAGGACAGCAGTGATGATGAAGGTATCTCTGACACGACTGGTAACTGGAGAGTTCCTGGAACAAAAAATAAAAAAAAAACTTTTCATACTTCATATCATCCTGAAAAAAACACACACAAGATTTTTCCCTTTTTCGTGTTAGGCTCCGGCAAGTTTTGGATGTTTTATTTGGTGTTTTTGTAGGGCTTTCTATTTTGTCATGTTGTCTTTATGACCAAATGGAAAACCTGACTAAAACGTCTAAGAATACGTCGAAAACTACCCGGAGCCTAATAATAACCTCTGCTTGGAGTGTATCTTTTGTTCTCACCATGTAAGATATGAATGGCAGCTATAATATGGTTGGATACCAGGATAGTCCTGAACCTTGTGTGATCTTTCTATAATCATTCTCATCATCGTCATCAACTTACACAATCTTTAACCTAAAGGACAGAGGCATCTGGCGGGCTGCCATCAATGAAGAAAATGTTATACTAACCAGAGGACATTTGCCGAAGTGAAGTGAGGTCCAGTGTCAGGCTCTTGTCCAGCCCCATCTGTGCGTTCTGGACACCGGTCAGGTTGTTGACCATTGGCCTCTCCAGGGGAAACAGCATGGGGATGGTGGTGGTCAGTCCTGAACTCAGGGTCACTGGGATGTTGGCTATGGACACAGGGATCCCTGAAGGAGAGAGAAAAGAAATATTACATTTGTATGGTAAATCTTGAAATATTTTTTTCTGCAACTTCTTGACACCAGGAATATGCACTTCCTATGTACAATGTATAACTACTCTACTACAGAATTATTTCAACAACATATAGTGGTGGTCAGTCCTGAACTCAGGGTCACAGGGATGTTGGCTATAGACACAGGAATTCCTGAAGGAGAGAGTGGAGAAATTTATTTTGGATGGTGATGTAAAGCTGATGGCCCTGTGTTACGAGGCACGATTCAGGCACATTGAGTCTCAAACATCAAATGTTGGCACGTCAAGAAGAGTAGGGGTGACCCGGTTTATGTGCTTGGCTAGAATATGTGAGCCATAGCGAAGCCGCATTACCCTACTTGCTTAAATGAAAAAGCCGCATGCTTCTTCCTCAACCTGAGGTTTTAACAGATTGCTTTATTACTTGTCTTTCTGCCAATTCAATAATTACTTTTGACATGAATCTCCAAGCAGATAGGGCTAGGGTGGTATGTATCTGTATGTGTCTGTTCAAGAAATATTAATGGATAAGTACTAGTATGGTGTCAACAAAACAATACATTAAAATAATACAAATAAAATGTAGATGTAGATTTAGATCACTGACCTGTGCCAGATGGAGCCTGTGGAATTGTGGGAAGGGTCACATGACTGCTGCCGATGACGTTGCTGGCAGAGTTGCCCAGATGGTCCAGGTTGATGGTGGACAGGGAGTCATTCATGGTGCATCGCTTGTGTCAACACTCTGACTATAAACAAAAACATTAGACATTCAGAGATCAATTTCAATTTTATTTATTTTACCTGGGCACAAACATTGAGAATACAATCAGGAAACAAAAAAACACAGGTACATACAAATATGGTGTCACTTGGAATATAGTGCCATCGTCTGGGACCCGTACACCACCAAAGGAATACAGGCGGTGGAGGCCGTCCAGCGCAGGGCCGCCCGCGCGTGACCCTTAATGACTACCGGCGGACCTAAGCAGCGTGACACAAATGCTCAACGACCTGCAGTGGCCCCTTCTCTCTGAAAGGAGGAGGAACGCCCGCCTCACCTTCTTCTACAAACTTGTTAATAACCATATTAATATAGACACTTACAGTTTGCTGAAACCAGCCCAGGGGCGCACCCGAGGGAGCCACGACCTCAAGTTTCACACCATCCACGCTAGAACCGACACATATGAACACTCTTTCTTTCCCCGTACCATCCCTCAGTGGAACACCCTGCCTGGCACGGTTGCATCGGCTCCCATCGTTGAGTCGTTCCGTGCCAGGCTGGAGGCCTGCCCGCCTTAGCCCGGGACCTCAACTCCCCCCCTACTATGCCCCTGAAGGGGTTATTTGGGGGCAACAACTATGTAGATGCAGATATGCAGATAACGTTAGATGGCAGACTTTGCAACCCTTCCACAAGTTCCAGTCCCTATGACCACCCCACAGACCTGAAAATAGCACTTCTGAAATGACTGCATCATGAATGTTCAGAATTGTAGAAACATACACACACACACACACACACACACACACACACACAAATAAAAAAACACACACACACACACACACATACAGACAGACAAACCAAAAATCATACTTCACAAAACACAAACAAAACAATCAGAAGCAAAATTTAGATGCATGACATGCCATACATATTTGTTTAAACACATGAACTTTGCGGGTAAAAATACCTATCATACATATACGTATGCCGACATCTGCATATCAATAATATCTGTGACGTTATGTGTATATATTTATACACTTTCATTTCCCTAACCTCATATATTTGATTTCCCAGATATCCATCGATCTGCTTGACAAAGGAAACCTTTGTTTGCATACTTTAAAAAGAAATTACTAGTAGACACCAGTGACATGAATAGCATACAAATTATCCAACGCATATGATCCATTTATGGGAAGTAGATTAGGTGAAACGACATAGAAATCAAGACAAACATATTTATTACCGACATGTCATAATGGCTTGTGAAAAATATGGAAATCATTTCAGACAGGTGCAACTCCTCTAGAGCCACCAAACACTCAAAATAAGACCAAAACCTCACCAAACTTACACCAATACTAGAGAACGATCAAGTTAAGGTCACATACCTTTTATAATCTTCTAGATGAGCCGTGCGACCGACAGTTTAGCTGAATATCCGCACAAAAATCCGGACGGACAAAAATTCGGTCATTTGGACGCCATTTTGGGTTGAAATTTTCCCAGGAAGCACCGCGCTAAACATAGATAACCTCTGACTTTTGACCCTCGGTGATTTCCCGCGAAAATTATTTTGTGAAAGTCTGTGATTCTTGCTCTCCCTTTTGTAACGTTATTTGTTTGAGTACAAGTTAGGATTTGTTGATGACAATGTTGGGGAGAGGTTTGAGATCGTCGGTATTTCAGGTAAGGTTGTTTCAGTCAGAGACGTTTCGTTGGTTTCCCGGTTTGTCAAATGTCAAAGAGGCACATGGGTTGCGAAGAGGAGGGGCAGAAAAAATAACACATGTTGCTTCCGAAATATGATTCATTGTATGGTCTCTAATATCAACGTTACGTAATTGTAAGGCTTTGGTTTGCGTACTTAGATTATTTGAAGCAATTATATAGGGACATGAATTGAGTAAGGAAATTGGTACATTTCCCAAGGGCAATATTTTGGGGCCTGTCGGGAATTCAGACTCAGAAACTGTATAGTAGATTCTGAGTTAACAACCCTAACCACAATGCCACCGTGCCACCATTGTTTGTGTCTACAGTTGCAGAGAGGCTTGCTGAGATGTGAGGGGATGACAGAACAGGCTATCAATCTTCCAATGAGAGAGAAATGTGAGGGTTCATGCATCCTTTTATCATTCAAGTACACAGAGGTTATTGACAGGTTAACCACGCATTAGAGTTGCACAGTACAGTTATCCGGGCAAATAACAGTACCAAGGCCACTATATAATGTCCTTGACAGTACATAGCCTGTTAATATCCCTTTTTTGCACTATGGACACGGAACAGCCTGCCAATAGCCACAATATTCAAGTCAACTTCAGTGTTGATATTGTGTATGAATGATATAGAGATTTTTGTCTCATTTTTAACGGTGCCACTCTTGCCCTTTATTGTGGCTGTCCTATGCCAGTCTTTCTGGCAGAATGATGACAGTTGACTTAAACATTGTATGTGCATAAGGAAGCATAGTCATTCTTGCCGCATGGTCATTCTGTTTTAATTTCTAGCTGTGAACCAGGTGACCCTGCTTGGCCGCGTAGGACAGGACCCACAGCTTCGGGGAGGTCTGGGGAACCGTTCTGTAACTGTCTTCAGCATGGCCACCAACGAGAGATGGACAGGGGAGGAGGGTCTGTATCAAAGTATTCACAAATACAGTATTCTAGATTTGCATTTGTCTTACATACAACCAATAGAGAGGTGGCATGATGGTGCAGAACAAGGAGGGTGTATACAGATCTCTGACAGGGGGAATCGGAGGAAACTTGCAGGCGCCTATATAAAAAAATCATGTGCCCTCTTCCAAAAATCTTATGATACTGGCAACAAAATAAGTCAAATATGTCTTTTGAAACAGAATGCTTAGAGTGCTGTAGAAAAAGCTAATTTACAGTCAAAGAAACATATAGATGACTTTTTTGTTTTGAAGATTAACCCATTAGTTGGTCAACACTTCCCGAATGGGATAAAGGCCAAAATGTTCCAAGTCTAAGGCAAGAAATTAGCTTTTTTTGTGTTGTTGTTGTCAGGTCCGATGGAGAAGACAACGTGGCACAGAATAGCAGTTTTCCAGCCTGGTCTCAAAGATTTGGCTCTACAATACATCAAGAAAGGGTGAGAAATCTTCCAGTTACTGGAAAATATGGTAGACTCTTCAGTGTGTCTTCAGATGTTTGATATGTTTGAGTGTCCTATGACATTGGACAAATGTTCAGTATATTTTCAATATGTTTGAGTGTCAGTATGTTCAAAGGTGTAATATGTTCAATTCGTTCAAATGTGTAAAATATGTCACGAGTTCTAAACAGTTAACTTTTAAATATACTCAAATGATTTACCTTTAACTTCTTCATTGTAATTTCAATGTAACATTTATCCCTTTAGGCATAGAGTGTATCTGACCGGGAAGATAGACACAACTATGTACGAGGGACAGCGAATCACAAGTGTTATTGCAGGTACTGTTATGAATTCTTCAGTTTTGCTTCATCTTTTGTTTGGTAGTACTCTCATATTCTTTCCTATAATGTTGGATTATGTAAGACAATTGCTTATACATGTGTAATATGATTCTTCACTTGTGTTTCAGTGTGCATTTTGTAGTACTATTTTATTATATTGTTTCCTAATAATGTTATTAGGATGTGTAAACCAATTGGTTATATATACAATCACTCATGCACTTAATCACTCTCTGTTTTATCGTCTGTTGTTTCCCATCTTGCAAGGAATTGATGTACAATATGTTTAAAAATCAGACTTATTTCTCGTGCCATTTTGCTCTCAATTTTTGGCAGTTGATAACTGTGATTATCCTTTTTGTTCTATTTGCTTCCAGACAACATCATCTTCTTGTCCAAGGATGGTGCCAGAGATGACATGGACGAGCAAGAAGACATGTAAACTATAAAAACTTGTGTAACCATATTACATTGTACATTCACATCCATACATGTACATTCTTATTATGGTAGGTAAGTAGTTATTACATTTGTTTGTTACTGTTTGTTACAGTCACTACTTTTGTTACTGAAGTCCTTTTTTCTTATAGCCACCTTTCACGTTGGAATAACAAACTAGATATCTTTGAGTTGAGTAGATGTCAATATCTATTGAGGTACTGTACTACAGAAAGTAACTTAACTAATATCATGATTGTTCTGTTACATGTTACACGTGTAGTTGTGCAGGGAAGGAATTCTTTGTATATCTTGTTATTGCAATTTTATTATCTTCACTAGAGGTAGTGCACTATAATGACAAAGTATGAAGAAATCTGTCATGATCATTAACAATATGGATTGAAGGAAAATCCAAACATGTACTGACAAGTTTAATGTATTTGCATGCTTGTGCATGATACATTTTTTTGATTGCTATGGCATTTTTTTAAGAGAAAGTATGCCCACTATTCTTTCTCATATCATCTAATGCTGTTATACCCAAATGATTGAATACCTTTATTGTTTCTATACCCAAGGGGCTAAGTACACTGGTCATTAAGAACTAGTACTAACTATACACAGAAAAATAAACAAATAGTCATAATACTAAATCCATTGAAACAACAGAATTTGGTTCTCAATACCTACTTCAGTTATTGTTAAAAAAATTACAGAAGGATTGAAAATGGCAACTTGCTCATGAAATGGTATTTATGCTGGACTGCCCAAACTATGTAATAAAACACTAGCCAGTCTTCAGAGTTTTGCAGACACTGTTAGAAAACACAAGATGTAGTGTCAAACTTGGTGCTGTGCATATTGGAAAAGAAGGTCAGAAGACTATCCCGCACCTACATGAAATTGTGCTGAAGAAAGATACTAGGGTACATGCTGACGGCATGGGGAAGGCCATGTAGGATAGAAGCTTCTGGGCTGCCATGGTGTTGCAGAGGAAGATGCACCCAACACAAGACAAGTAAGTGAAGTCACTTGCTATTAAAACAAAAAGTTTTTGGGAAGCCTTTAGTCTTATCAGAGTGTATACGTTGTGTCTGTCCTATGTGATACAGAAAGTGGATGAGAGAAAGAGAAAACCATGAATCCATTGAGAAAACTAAAGACTAAGTGAGTGTGAGAGATAATATAAGTAAGTTGATGTTGACATAAAACCTTTGAATAAGATGACATCAGATGACGGGTGTAAATCGTGTAAGCCAGATATGCTTGTAGATAAAACGACCTGTATTGTTTAGAATAAATGACAGTGTCGTCTGCGTCATGTATTGTGTCAGCCTAACTGAACAAACATCTTAGTCATTCAATTCCCAGAAAAGCTGGCTTGATGGCTATTGGCTGGCAATCGCTACTGCAATCCCAATCTGTCACGTGAACGATGCGTGCTCAAGGGATGAACAAAGCGTGATGACCAGAGCAGGCGTTATTTCAGTCTCCCCAAAGCTTTCCGTCTTGTAAGCAGCAGTCCTACATACGCGACGTACATATTTTCACGCTATTCGCGGCGATTTTAACGCGATCTGTCTCTACATCGGAATTTCATAGCAGCTCGACAGAATTTTGATTATCATCAACTCCAACTTGAATCACTGACAAGACTTATCGGAGTTTTTACTTCACTCACAGCATTTGCCATATTACGGCAAAGTTATAGCTATGGTCTTGAACAGTTAAACGACGCACAGAGCTGATTTTCGTTCGCTTTAAGGTTGGGGTTGCAAACGCGCTGTCAGCGGTTGGGATTTTAATCTAATTCGTTGACCTTTAAGGTTACAGCTTCAACATTCAATGTCAAAGCCAAGACCCTCATCGCGTGCGTTCGCAACGTGACCCCTAAACATGCTTGAGGTGCACATAAATTTGTAACATTTTTTATCATCAAACTTCTCATCCACATCAACGTCGATCACGATAATGATATTAGGTTGCCTTCATTGTGACCTAAAGCCATTACTAATGACCAGCGCTCTGCTTGTTGTGTTCAACAAATGGACACAGATGTACTCTGTGCGTGCGTATAGCAGTAAATCTAGAGCACGGTTAGTAGACGGTGCATTTATACCCATCAACGTCGATCACGATTATGATATTAGGTTGCCTTTATTGTGACCTCAAGTCATTGCTAATGGCCAGTGGTTTGCTTGTTGTGTTCAACAAATGGATGCATGTTAACTTTGTACGTGCGTATAGCAGTAAACTTAGAATAGCGAACAGTGCGTTTTTGGTAGCCAACAAATCTCACCAATGTAGACCTGAGGTTATTTCTATTTACAGACGATATTGCTGTTGGTAAAAGGTCGTGTCGAAGAAGCATGTTTGCTATTCACATAGAATACGTGTGCGAGGGATATGCAACCCCGTTGTTTCTTGTATCGTTTTCCTAACCGCTTTTGCCATAAAGAAACCACATAACTTGTGATTGAAAGATGATATATGGCACATTTCAAATAAGCGAAGTAAATCAAAATAAAGAACATAATGCTGCTGATAAATTTAGTGCTAACAGCAGTGCTAACAATACGGCATAACTTTGTTTTATCACATGCACGCTTGTCTAGATACATATACCTACCAATATCTTCGCTACATGATCCATATATTGCCAGCCATTTGCAGACAGTTTGACCTCAACCATTGTACACAAAATAAATAGTGTAGCCCTTGTTGAAAATTTATTTACAACAGTGATAGTAGAAAGATATGCCCTCAGTTTGTTTGAATGGTAGTGTTGGTATTGTACAAGCTTAGTACGTACTTAATTTGTAAAGAGTAAACGTAAAATTAACTGAATAGTTAGCTATTTTAAAGTGCTATATTTTGCTGTATCAAATACTGTATATCTACTTCGGCGTTGGAGTTTACATAATATCATTACTACGGACACAAAATGTTAGTCTATTCTAGAAAATCAGTTCGTGTAACGTTAAATAAAACACATGTGTACAGCACCGTATAGTCTCTACATTCTGACACTACATAGTAGTAATAGTTTATACATATGATATATCTATAACAAGTGACTAGTGTAATCATCACGTCAAATTGACCTATACAGCTATATATCATGCTATATTACAAGTAGTTTTTCCATATTTAATATATCTATCTTCTAAATCACTCCTAGGATTTTTCTCTCACCATCCGATCAACAGTAAAAACCTTAACATATACATTTTCTTTATACAAATTAATAAATAAATAAAACATTATCCCGGCCTCGGATCTCAGCAATCAGCTGTATAATGTTGTACAAATATCGGTCTAAATTTCTGTCGTTTTTTGTTTGTCATATTTGATTTTGTATAGCACCCATGGTCATGATGTTGCTATGGTTTAATTGTCAAAAGATTGAGCCCTTAATTGGTTCAAGGTAATAGATAATTTTGCACTCTTCGTCAAACACATTTTCCTCTTCCTAGCTAGAGACAACTAGTACTAATCGTCATATTTTTCGTACCTGCCATTCTTCTCCATAGAAATATTACAGCGCAACCAAGAGCATGTACCCAGAACGTAACGTGCAGACGCAAGTCATGATCACCGTTTATGTCCTTGATTGACATGGAACCATAGTTGCAATGCGTTATAACTTATCAGGCATGTACGGGAGTTGTTTTATGGTAGTTGTAATAGAATTCGTCACGGTGTCAGTCAGAGGGATACTTGGTCAACGTTGCATAAGATATTATAAGCCTCAACCAGACCTTCCTACGGTGGTATGGATCATAGAATTCGGCAAAAAAATGAATAATTGGCCAGTACAGTTAGTCCACGGTAAGGTCAACATCAGCGCTGCAGGGCCTACATACGAATCCGTATGGTGACGAAACCCTCCTTGAAAATTAACTCCCTATATAGCCGGCGTACTTAGTCTGGTAGAGACTAGGATATGATCCTGATATACGCGATTTGGCCTTAGACGCCTGATTGCCAGTATATACGTTCTGGAGACGAATGTGCGTGCTGCCACAAATATACAATGTCATGTGATGTATTAAACAAGAGTCCAGCCCTGTTAGGTTGATTTAGCTTGGGGCGCTGAGAGCTCTCCTCTTCCTGAACCCAGGCTTGCTGGTGAGGTCCTTGTACTGTTCGTACTTCTTCCAGTCGAAGGTCTTCTGGAGTTCCGTGACGGCGTCGAAGGCGGTTATTCTGTTCTTTGGGTCATAGCTGAGCAGCTTTCTGACAAGGGTCTGAAACAGGGTAATATCTTGATAAATATATGATAATAATGATAATAATAACACTATGAAAATATACATGTAACTTACATAATGATGATATATGATATCTATAGCGATAAAAATTATTTCAAAAATGTAGTATCCTCTGTTTGTATTGTCTTCCCCATCGCTGCTTGTCTTTTGCTTGACTTGTAAGCCATAACCTTGATTAGTGTTCGTGCTACTAACCACAAAGTTTAATTTACAAACTTAACATGCGCTTTTTCCCACCCATTCACTGATGCCATTGATATTTGAGGTTTCAATAATAGATGTCGTCCATACCTGTGGCTTAATGATTTAGACAGCATCCTACAACTTCTCAATAAATGAATGAATCAAAGACCTTTATTGCACGTTTATGCTCTGATGAGCTAATAAAGTACAGGTCATGGTGACAAGCAGAAGTATAGTTACAGTGATAACAGAAATGTGATATCTAACTACATCTAAATACTAATCAATACCGCTATGTACATGTTCAATTTCTTTTCGCTTCTTAAGGCAGTTGTAGGTGTATGAGCATACAGTGTGAGCATTCAATTTACTAATCGTTAAGCGTACTCTGTTTACCCTACCATATGAAATGATTAATCACTGCACATTAATTCTGTCGGACCTTTCTCTGCTACAATACATCAAATAAACGTAAACGTCTTGTACAGGGCCTCCTTGTGTTTGTCGAAAAGAGCTAGCCTAAGGGGAATTTCCCCGGTACAATGAACTTGCAAATACTGTACATAGCGTCTGTCTTCTCTGTCACGACCAGTGGAAGATTAGCTCATCTGTTCATTTAGTTCATTTGAGCTAAACTGGTTCGAGATCATTTTCCTTTTCCTTACATTCTGAAGTTATCACTATGATTAGGATGATAGTAATCTTACCTTGAATGGCTCCCTGACATCTTTCAGCCCGTCAGGTTCTTTCCTGTTCTTGAGATGCCCCTTGAGTTCAAACTCTATGTCTTCCGTCTCCCAGATTTCTTCACGTGCGAATAGCTCTGTAGTTTCGAAAAGGTCAACCAATTGTCAGTTTACAAATAGCAATACCAGGAAGCTTGAAAAAATAAAACCTTTAAGTTTAAAACACTAAAAGGGAAAATACACTTAGTCTAGGTTTTGTAGTTGTATCATTGCTACTGCTGATAAGGAATAAAATTGCACAAGCTCCTCTCGTTTGGCGCTTTCAGTCAATGTTAATCAATTTATGACAACTTGCTTATTGCCTATACCTAGCTACATTTATTTAATTACACATCTACCATGTATACCAGAAATACCTGAACGATTACGTGGAATTTTTCGCCTGAAGTTGATAGAGCAATTATCGGTGAATAATCGCAACAAACCATGACTGTTAACCAACCGATGGTAGTACGGCGTTCTGTGACATTCAAGATGTATTTATTTGTTCGGCTGTGTACAATGTACAGCAGCCAAGTCTGCCCGACTAGCTAATTGCTGTTACAAGGGGCCAGCCTTACATTCAAGATCAAATGCGGGTTCCTGATTGGTCAACCCTTCTAGCTACATGATTATTTGAATTCAAATCATAACGTACCTGCCAAAGTACAGCCCAATGACCAAATATCCGAAGCATAATCTGCGTCTAGCCCATCCACGGAACATTCCGGGGCGAGGAAGATTGGGCTGCCCGGTTTCATCATGCTCTCTATCACGGACAGGTTGTTATGCTGCTCAACTTTAGCAGTACCCAGGTCACAGATGAACGCGTGCCTTTTTGTGTTAACCTGAAATGAAAAATAGTTTTGTTTTGCTAAAACTATCATGCAAGGGACCGTCCAGAGAGAAAGAAAGTGAAAAAGGGGTGGACAATGGGAAGAGACCACCCTCGTTAACCAGGACCGCCTATCGCTCGACGTTACATCGCGAGCGTAAGCGGCCCTGGTAAAAAGCTTCGCCACATATGGTTATGGCAGGTCGACGAGACTTACTCATGAATTAAGTTAATGAGCTGACCTTATTTGGCACAAACGGCAGTTGTAGCTCATGAATAATTAATGAGCTAGCCGTAACACGTAACCTGATTGGTCGATAGCTTCCCAGCGTTCTTTGCGCGTTGGCTTCCGATGAGAGGAAGCAAACCCTCTGATTGGCTGAAGCTGTTTTGGTGGCGACGTCGTCATAACCATATGTGGCGAAGCTTTTTACCAGGGCCGCTTGCGCTCGCGATGCAACGTCGAGCGATAGGCGGTCCTGGTTTACGAGGGTGGAAGAGACAGGCATGAAACGATAGAAAGAGCGGAAAACCAAAGGGTGGAGAACTGGTTGTCAGATCGTCTGTGGCCAAGGGTCAAATGAGGGCCTGCATGGGGGGGTCCCGACAACGCTCTACGCTAAATTCGGAGGGCCGGCTACGTAATACGCTAAATTCAGAAAGCCGCTCTACGCTAAATTCAGAAAGCCCGCTCTACGCTAAATTATGGAGTGGTCGGCAATGCTATACGCAAAATTAAAACGGCCGATTAAGCTCTACGTAAAAGGGGCATGCAGGCCCTATCAAATAGACCAAGGGATAGATGAGAGATGATGAATGAGAATTTTCATCCATTTACTATGTTCTGTTCACTCTACCTTTCGTGTTCTACAAGTCGGGCATCAATGTATTATGGCAATGTATTACATTTAGTCCAATCTCGTATATCTAGAGGTATCAACACATGCAAGAAGAAAATGCATTTGCCAACCTTCAGGTTTAATATACGCACATATTGATATAAAGTACCAGATGGTAATTCTTGCATTTGACTTAAATTGCATGGAAATGGTTTCCAATTTTGACTACCTTTGAGTTTCATCCATCGGTTGCCCGATGCGTTCAAGTCGTGAAAGAGCTACTCACTTTAAACGTCGATAAAAAGATATAGGGCGGTGTAATACGAACCATGACGTTTTCGGGCTTGAGGTCCCGGTGGATGATCCCACAGTCGTGAAGATGCGCCACCCCCTCGGCAATCTGCAGCGCGACGTACGGCTCCTCGTGGGCCGGTATCTGCACGGGCTCAAGACAAATACATTGAGACAGGTTGGGAAAAGGAAGGGCGTCCGTTTGCAAATGACAATCAAACACGTGAGCAGTAGTAGGTAGCCTTTGCGTTGAGACTGTGAATTAAGCTGTTATAGGGGGTTACTGAAAGTGCTGTAATCATTCTGCAAAAGGGTGACAAAATAGGCGAAATGGCAGGATTTATTAGATGCGTTAGTTTATAACCTGATATCTAAACCTATAATAGCTGCCGAGTGTCGTTCGTCCTCTTACGAAACTAGCAAATATAGAGGACGAAGAGACTCAGCAACTACAATAGGGTTGTATACCAGGCTATTGGTTTGTAAGATATGAGTGTAGATCATAACGCAGGACGAAACGGCGTGTTCGGCAACGACAACGTTGTTATACCATGGATTTCTTTTGGCGACGCCTCTGGGAGGAGGTATTTTTCATCATTCAAGTCATTTTAAGATGGCGTCCTTTTTCTGATATAGAAATGTTCTGTATCTGTATTTGTATAGCCGGTATAACCACCCTTCGGCGTAACACACCTGCTTCGCAGGCACGCGGCGCGACAATTAACTGTTGCGATGAACTAAACGAACGCATTTTTAAGAAAACATTTTTCTTTTCAAATCGTCTTGCAGTTTCGTCCTTGGGTACACTCTAACAACCTTCATCGTCTTCCCCTGTTAAGGAATTCGAAATCCAAGAAACACTCTAAGCAATGTAGTAAGGATTGATGCGAGTGTACCCATTGGCATGTAGGTGAGTTTAAAAGCCATGGTGCCGTATTATAAATGATAAAAAGAAAAAAGAGTGTGGGATCGATTAGCATATATCAAAACAAGTTAGAATGGACGATGAGGGTAGCCGGGCGAAAATATTTTTAAATGTCACATCATAAACTGGGGTTGAAGACGCGCTGGGCCGTAGTGAAAGTCCGCCATCTTGTTGATGACGTCATACGTTGTCCAGTTGCTATCCAGAGATCTGGCTTAGACATACAAATACACTAAGGGGCATATGTTAACGTTAGAACATGTCTTAACTTACTCGTCATTCAGTGAAGATATAGTCAGAACGTCGTCCCAAAGAAAGGGGGAATGATATATACTGCAGAGTAATACCGACGAAAAATGTCAATATGACAAAATATGTGTCTCTGTCATCGGCATCAAAGTAAATATGCGTTGGTGTGCAACAGTTTGGAAAAAAATAAAACTATTTTCCAACACAAGGATAGGACTTACTGAGTTTTCGACCAGTCTTTTGGTCTTCTTCAAGACAAATAAGGACCAAATTTGCATAATTCGTACACGTGACCTCCCGGAGTGTGACGTGACAAGAGGTCAAGGGTTAGAGAAGGTCACGTGTGCGGAGTAGTCCTCAGCTACTAATATCATGAAGAAGACCAGAAGACTCGTCAAAGATTTGATGAGTCCAATCTTTGTTTTGAAAAAAAAGTTTGATTCTGTCCCAATGTGTCTCTCTCCTTTTTTCGTCAAGCAATTTTTTATTCATAATCAATAAGAACAAGTTTGTATTAATGTAATGAAATGTTGAAAATTTTTCTTTAAATGTATAAAGTCCGACAGTTGTATACAAGGCATATGGCCAGAGTTTTTGGAACACTAGTACTAGACCAAGATAACAAGCCACTGGACTAGCACTTGAAGTCGCAAAAGCGGTGACTGAAGACAACACTGCCAGTGACGGAGTAGGTCCTGGTCTTAGCACTGCAGCTAAACAAGTGGTACGCTAATGTCCACTTATTGCAAGAAGCCTCAACCTCTGTAGCAACGCCTTTCAATGCGTAGCTTGGTACCACAAAGATCAAAAAGACCTAGAATGCCTACCTTGAGGATTTTAGGAATTTCGTCCTCTTCAAAGATGATCTCGTCCAGACTCCTGCCGTCGATGTAGTTGCAGATCATCCTCAAGTTCTTCCCGATGGACACCACGAGAAGACTGGCAACGTTCTTGTGGCCAGGTAGCAGCCTGGGAACGAGAAAACATTCGTTTGAATTTTATGTCACTGCTGGTTTCCGGTTTTTGTTGTTGTTATTCGCACACACTGTAAGTAGGCAAGCAGGAAGTGAGCGGAAAGATGGGGTCACTGCAATGGTCCTGCAGGAGTGAAGTAGGGAAGTAAAGTTCAGAGTTCATAGAACTAGTCAGACATGACGGACAGTCCATTCAGGTCATGGGGGTCAACGGAAGAGGAAAGTTATTATTAACGGGGAAGTTAGCAATACGTAATAGTCAGCTATATGAACACAAACGGTCTCATCTGCGAATCTATATATTTACATGTTCATGTTAGCAAGTACAAAGTGCTTATTGGAATCATTTGCGTAATAAGAAAACAAGCATTAGAACAAGAGCAATGCAAGTAAACTAATAATCAATTTTTTTTATTAAGATAACATACCCGTGGATTTGTATTTCGCGGATCTGGTGGTCAGTCAGCTTGACTTTCCTCCCCATCTGTATCTCCTTGACGGCCACCTCGTCCTCGTCATATGTCCCCTTGTAGACCTTCCCGAAGGTTCCCACCCCGACAAGGCCGTTCTCGACAATCTGGTAGTCGGTTTCCTGGATCAGAGGAATTCCTGGAAATTAGACAAAAGAAAGATGTAATTTTAAATGTTCGAATGAAGAAATTCCTCTCTTTACTACGAAGAAAAACAGATGAGGCAATCTATAACCTTCATAGCAGGCTCTTTGGGGCATTTGTCTTATAATACACCTTTTGCTGATGATCTGTTTATTTACCGCTGCACCAACGACCCGGAAGAAATCATCAACAAAAGGTGTATATAAGCCCATGGAGCCTGCTATGGAGGCTAGCAATCTTAAGCTTTTGAAATGACAGGGGATAACTTAATCATGCTTATTGTAGCTCTTCCACTAGTCAGACCCCCAGAAGCTTGAAAAAAATACCTCTAAGTCAGGAGAATTGGGGAATCTTAGGGCTGTTAATTTACGCATACATATATGTGCTAACAATTAACTTGGAATTGTACTATGGTGTTAGAGAATCCCAAGCTCCCATAGGACTGATTTCCATTGTGACAAAGACTCATGAACTCCTACTGGTACATCTCCGTTTGAAAATCAGCAATTTTTCTTAAGCTTCTTATTTACCTGCTTGTTGCACTTTTTCGTGGATCTCTGCTCTTGGATCGGCTGCCCCGAGACCTCTTTCCTCATTCATCATTTTTTCGTACGGCGTCAGCCGCTGGGAAAGGTAGTATCCTGAAAACCAATGAAAACAGCTTGAAAATAAAGCCGTTGCTGTACATGCCTTATTTAGTAATAATGTATCTAAAAATTTTGCTTCAAACTATCATTCATCGTATTTATCGTGTAGTCGATTTTAGTCTACGGGCAAGACTTTGCACTAAAGTTAGTATCATTATTCACTCTTTCTTTAAAATCAGTGCGATAAACATTCTACTAAATGTAGCAATAATCTTGTCTTCAGAGCGTACAGCCAAAGATCTAGCATGAGCAATCATTCCTTTTGCTTAATCAATGTGCCTGATACATGTACTTGATATTTAACCTAAACCTCTGCTATTCATTGGTCTAAGATTCTACGTCAAACAAATTGGAACATGATCAGTTATCAAACGGAAGACTACAGCCGCAAACTCATTAAGACTATATTGACGTCAACATATATGGCAAGAGCGGGGAATAGAACTGATAGAAAGACCGCCTCGGGGTAGATCTTATCATAGTTTGAGACACTCAGGAACGTTGAAAATACCCAGACATCAGGGGATGCGTACAGCGACCCTTCTTTCAGCCATATTCAAAATCACATGACGAAGAAAGAAGTTGCAAGGACATGTGGATGACGTGGCATCGTGATTAATCCCTCACACACCATGTGCGTCAAAAGCAACGTCAGAGAGATATTGTTACTTATCGTGATAAGCTTAGTCTGTGCCACACTATTGCAAATATATCACAGTGATACATACATACATATATATATATATATATATATATATATACGCACACTGTGATTCAGTAATTCAAAATTACGTGCTATGTATTGATGCAAATTGCAATTGTGAGAAGGCTGTTCTAATAGCTAACAAAATAGCTACCCATTCATATTCACAGAAAATATTTGTATAAAAAAATAAACAGCACATCAAGTCATGGCACAGAATTTATAGAACAGAAAAAAAACTGCAAATAATATAATTCATTCGGTTACAATGCATGCTAAAAAGGCCATGGGGAATACAATCTGTGGATACGCCAAAAATAATTACTCAAGCAACTGGATAAGATTTTGAAACAGTCAGACGTTTCAGACAGTATCCACTGTCTTTCGTCAGTGACTAACGATAGGACTGAGAACACCAGCTTTATACCAAAACTCTGAATAGATATGTTAATGAGGTAAAGACAATTTAGGATGTCTTGAAGTAGTCTTCAAAAAGAAGATTAATTCAAGACAAAGTTATGCCAATAGTTCAATTAGCTACTGTTGTTCTAGTACAGTAACTAAATGTTGCTTGTCCGGGGGTGGGGGGTGGTGGGCAGTGCATTATCCCAGGTGCCTGAAAGTTGAACGCGTAGACCGCCTTTCCTGTTGAGGGCGGGGTTGTACATCCTCCTCAATATATGAGAGGATGTACAACCCCGCCCTCAACAGGAAAGGCGGTCTACGCGTTCAACTTTCAGGCACCTGGGATAATGCACTGCCCACCACCCCCCACCCCCGGACAAGCAACATTTAGTTACTGTACTAGAACAACAGTAGCTAATTGAACTATTGGCATAACTTTGTCTTGAATTAATCTTCTTTTTGAAGACTACTTCAAGACATCCTAAATTGTCTTTGCCTCATTAACATATCTATTCAGAGTTTTGGTATAAAGCTGGTGTTCTCAGTCCTATCGTTAGTCACTGACGAAAGACAGTGGATACTGTCTGAAACGTCTGACTGTTTCAAAATCTTATCCAGTTGCTTGAGTAATTATTTTTGGCGTATCTTATTACCTGGATGTCTAACCTTCATCAACAATCTGTGGATGTTAGATCATTTCCAGATGTTTCTTACATAGAAATCCAAAGGGATTTCCCTTTAACACGTGTAGTATGACACTTGATATTTACTGCAGTATAACTAGCCGGAACTCTCTATTTGCTCGTGGGGGCGGGGATTAGAGATAATGGCTAGAAGCGTCTATGTTGTTACTATTTTACTTTTACCACTCACACTATGTATTCCTTCATTATATCGTACAACTGTAAACTCTAAATTTTGGAGTAGATATATTTATTCATCTATGTGGCAATGACAATTATCTATCAAACATGCCATCTCAATGACTTGCAAATCGTGTATAGAGCATGCCTTTTATGTTTAGTGGAAATACACTTTTGTGAAGGTTCGGAATTTGGGCTAATTACGTCCTAAGCGCGGTGGTAAACATAGCGAGCACACGCAAAGTTCAACCAGCGAGATGTGAGAACTCGAGACGACCCGGTCACTGTCTTGTGTTCTGTTACGGTATGTCGATTGTGAAGGATACTGTTACATCATGCAAGGGGATAAATCTCTAAGTCGGAACTATCTCAATCTACACATTGTATCATCATCTCGTCTCATCGATTATATCTTATTATCAAGTTTTCGTGTTTGAAGTACATGATCACATTTCACTAATCATATCCATCTACTATGACATTAGGCAAAATATATGCTCATATCCTTGCCTTCTTCATTTCACATTTATTGCGTTTACTCCTGACGTTGCTTACAAGAAATCAAGCAATGTATAAGTTTAGAACTGCATACATAAACCATGCTGGTCGTAAATTCTAATGTGTTGATGTCTCTGTAATGAACAGCCCTTCTTCGAACCTACTGCCGTTGTATCAGCGGTTAGATATTTGTTACATCAACAAACAGGGCATAGAGGGGCCAAGATTTTAGATTTATGATCCTAAAGTAGCCTCTTTGGCAGAATAGAATCCCCCTATAAATATATTTGTTAACGTGTGTGCATCATCGACAAAATAATGCCGATCAGTTTCCTCAAATTTTGTACAGTTTGGAACCGTTTTGTTGGAAGCACACACCTACTGGGTCTACAGAGGGCAGACCTGAAAGAAAGTCCGGACTAGGACCGTTGCGGTCGGAAAGAAAACTACAGGAACTATGGATGCGTGTGATGACCCGGACAAAGTGGAGAGATTTGAAGACATCTAATGACTGATTGCAGCTGCAGGGTGTTCAGACCTCTGCAGCAGCAGAACAAAAACGACTTCTCCAAAAATAGTTACTCAAGCAACTGGATAAAACAGTCAGACGTTTCAGACATTCTATTGAACCATCTGAAATTGTCTTCACTTCATTAAGATATCTATTCAGAGTTTTGGTATAAAACCTAGTTCTGCCAGATCTTTCTTTAGTCTGACGATAGATAGAGGATGCTGTCTGAAAAGTCTGACTGTTTCAAAATTTTATCCAGTTGCTTGAGTAACTATTTTTGGCGTATCTTGTTACCTGGATGTCTAACTTCATCAACGTAACAATCGACTACTACTACACACTAATGTTATAAAGCCGTATAAACTTCTCTATTGCTATCACACCGTCTTTTGAGCTCTATATCCTTAAGGGATTTCTTACTATGCAAGCGACCAGACATGGCGGTTACACAAGGGCTGCTAAATTACTTGAACAGCAGCCCGTCATTCAAATATGAACTTTTAAACCGTAAGGGCAAGGAAGCGCGCAGTGGGGGCCCCGCAGATTTGGAAAAACATAAAACAAGTTGACTACAGATGAGAGAGATTAGCCGATTGCAAGTTCAGAGGAAACCCAGCTTTGGTGTTAGGCTTTAAAATGTGATCTTATTCAAAGCAGTTTTGATAACATAATCTCAAAGGGTTTTAAGGGCAAGGGAGTACGCTATCATGGCTATGGGCGTCCTTTATATATTTGGAAAACATAATACACAGTTGACTAAACACGAAAAGGTTTTTAGCCAATGCACGTTCAGAGGAAAGCCAGATTATAAAGAATCATTATTCAATTTTGCTTTGATGACATGATCTGAAGATTTATAAGACAAGAAAATATGCTATGGCGCCCCTCAGATTTAGATAAACATGACGCTAGTACACAGAAGACCTAACACGACGAGTTGTAAGTTTAGAGGAAAGCCAGCTTTGGTATCAAATGATCCTTATGCAACATAGGCTTTGATAACATGGTATGAAAAGGTTTTAAGGGCAAGGGAGTACGCTATGGGCGCCCTTTATATATTTGGAAAACATGATACACAGTAGACTAAACACGAAAAGGTTTAGCCAATGGCACGTTCAGAGGAAAGCCGGTTTTGGTGTTAGACTCTTGATCACTGATCTCAAAGGCTTCTCGTAAAAGTCAATAAGAATGTTGGTTTAGGTAAGGTATTAACAAAATGCTGAATTATGTAATGGGCTTGTGGACATGTTATGGACTGTCTAGGTCGTTTGTAAAAGTTTGATGTGTGAAATGATAATCCCACGGGCTTTCGGCGTATAGGGGCTGTGCCCATCTCCGTGTCTATAGCGTTGGGCCACTACAGCAGGGGCTTAATCCACTGTGTTTAACTCCCATAGACGTTCTTCAAACTTCCCCAAAAGTGATGAGTGCTACGCAGAATTAGAATATATCATTTCTAAGTCTTTGGTGTGACCACACCGTAGTTTAAACCCACGACTCCCTAATGTGAAGTGAACACAAGGGTATTGCGTCGACAGCAAAGAAATATGATAAATCGAGGCATAATGAACACCAATTTGTCGCCTAAGAGTGTCCCTTTGTTGTTCCAAACGGTCAGTCATTAATGTATAGTATATCTTTTCTCTACATTTATTATCTAACATAATTTAAAAAGACACGCTGAGAGAATGATTAGTTCTTTGTGGATGACCAGGCTTGTTGCCAGTTCTTGCCCACGTTATTTTTAGAAAAACCACGGCGGCATTTTTTCGATCAGGCTTCGCCGGCCGGCTATTGCGTCATTCTGCAAACGATCTCTGCATCACACTTGGGATTGATACGTAGATGCAAACAAAAATATCTTCCAGCTGTTTGTAATAAAGCTTTTCATTGTCTTTTTTGGTTTGAAAGTTGTATATACAGGATGAAACATTTAGGGATTAATATTTTCTGGCCAGGGACACACTAAACATGATCATCGAACCGGAGAAGTGTCCTTCTCAATTTTAAATATCTAGGGGTTCCAATACGTAGATACAAACAAAAACATCTTCCAGCTGTTTGTAATAAAGCTGTTCACTTCATTTATGGTGTTTCAATAGTTGTATATCAAAGATGGAACATTTAGGAAATGATATATTCAGGCCAGGGACACTCTATACTTGTAATCGGCCTTATAAATCTATGAATCTGCATTAAAGATATATTGCAGCTGATTCTGATATAGTTGTTCACTACTTTTATGGTGTTGCAATAGTTGTATATCAAAGATAAAACATTTAGACATTTAGAAGCGATATATTCAGGCTAGGGTCACTCTACACATGTATATTACCGGAACTGCGTCTTTCTTCATTGAAAATACCCTGCAGCTGTTTCTGATAAAGCTGTTCACTATCGTTTTGGTGTTAAAGTTGTATATCAAATCTGAAGTATTTAGGAACTGATACATTTATGTCAGACCTAGTGGTACTATATACATGTAATGAGTGCTGTAATCTGTAGTTAGAAAAAAAAAAGAATGAAAAAAAACACACCCAAAATAATTTGAAAGAATACTATACTAATGTAGGTATATAATGAACAAGAAACGTTATAGATATGAGAATATTAATACATTGCTGTTATGACAATACCATTATTTCAAGAGCGTATTGGTGGAACTGTATAGCAAACGCCCAATGGCAATAGGTTTTAAAGGATTAAAATCAATTTTGCAAATTATAATCTCCCAATTCTATATTGTAATCATGTCCAATGTATCTAATCCATTTTTCTCTCCAAGGAAAGAATAATCAACCATTGGCGGAAATGAATGGGATGATAAAAGAAAAGAAAACACCCTACCAGCCATTTTGGAATCTTCGTCGTATTGAATCACTTCTTCAGTGAGTGGATAAGATTTCCCTCTTTGCACAACTCTGCAGTAGTTCCGTCTTCAGTGTCACTGTCGTCCCTTTGAACTGTCTGCCGATGTGAGCCGTGCTAGTCTTAATCTAGCTGCACTTGTTTTCCGGCCAGTGCAATCCGGACTGGAAAATCACAGTCGCCCCCGGGCTCTGGTTTCACAGGCGCGCTGACTCCATCGCTATATATGGCGCCTGTCGTCGCGGTTGGAAGTTCAAATATTTTTGTGTGCCGGGACGGTACCATCATCCACGGAGGGGGTATAGAAGCATTCCTCACATCCGAATAGTCTACTGTTCAACCTTTTTCGTTCTTACATCTTTAAAAACAAATCATAGACAAGAATGTTACTAATCTATTTGTTGTGTGTGTGCAGATTGGAACGTGTAAATAGGCATAAAATGTAGCAAAGCAAAGGAACACCCCTGTGTGGCAAGTACGACTTTGTAACTGCTAAAGCCTTCCGACCAGTGGTATGTGGATTAGTTGATCGTCTTGTATTCCTTTGGCCTGAGATGAAACACGATCCACATAAATACCTCCCCGGGCCAATGACCTCTCCACTCTAATGCCAAGGATTTCTCTTCTAAGTCTTGGCGGATACTTTAAGAAAGTCTGGGGGACTCCGTGGGAAAGTTAACGAGGTTTTCAAAACGTGCGAAGTGTCACGTTGTGGAATATTATTTGAACGTACTAAGTCAGGTCCCATTTGGGAAATATTCTTGAACGTGGTTATGTGATAGGTCGAAAAAGGTTACTCTAGACCTGTTTGTCCTGGCTTGTAGTTTCCGGTTACTTTGAGATGGTTCCAGTGACCATAGCCTAACGTCATGAAGAGACGATAATGTTTGCTTAACTGTCATATTTTGTCAAGGCTAAAGTTTGTCTTTCACATATCCGTCACTGATTTGCATATTTTGTCTCGTTGTTTCGGTTATTCGATAGGTCGAACCAGGTTACACTAGAACTATTTGTCCTGGCTCGAAGTTTCTGGTTACTTTGTGTTGGTTCCAGTGACCATATCCTAACGTCATGGGGAGACGAAAACGTTTGCTTAACTGTCATATTTTTGTCGAGGGTAAAGTTTGTCTTTCACGTGTCCGTCACTGATTTGCATATTCTGTCTCGTTGTTTCGGTTATTCGATAGGTCGATGCAGGTTACACTAGAACTGTTTGCTCTGGCGTTAAGTGTCTGATTACTTTGAAATGGTTCCCGTAATTCTTTCCTGGCGTCACGAAGAGTTCAAAACGTTTAACTGTCATATTTTTGTCAAGGGTGAAGTTTGCCATTCACGTTTCCGTCACTGATTTGCATATTCTGTCTCGTTGTTTCAATAAAAAAGCTATTGGATTCCCCCTGGGACGTGATTCTATATGCAAATGACAATCCAGTGGTTACTTCTGTGGAAGTAGAACTAAGTCACTAGTATCAAACCTGCATTTAGTACGGGAGACTTCTTTTGAGATTTCACCTGAATTGAATGTGCAGATTTGGTAATAGAATACTTATTTCGTTATATAGCACCAAACCTTTCAATGTTCAGTACATTTTTTTTTTTATTCTTAAGATTTCATTTTAAGGGAAGGCGCTTTTGATAACTTTTGACAGAAACATTGGCTGACCAGTTTGACGGAATCTGATAATTGACATTCCAATAATGTGTTTCACATACTGTATATGGAGGCATCATTAGAATGAGCACGGCAAATGCGTCGACTATGTCAATATTCAACATTCAAAAGCTTTATAAAACCTACTACAACTACGCACACTACGTGTTTCAATGTGTATATAAGGGGAGCATAAAGATGTACATGGCAAATTCGTCAGCCATGTCAATTTTCAGCATTGAAAAAACATCTCAATCCCTCTCTGACGACGCACACAACTTGTATCTAATAGTATGCGTATATAAGGGGAGCATAAAAATGTACATAGCCAATGGGTCAGTCAATTTTCAGCATTCAGGGTGCACTTAAACTACGCACACAACTTAAACATTTACGTAAACGAGGGTATCATAAAAATGTACATGGCAAAGTCGTTAGTCAACTCGTTATTCAGCGTTTAAAAACTCAATCTATCGCACTGCAAAGTGCGCACACACGCCGTAAAAGGCAGAAATAGTAAGGTCAGTTCAAGTGAATATCCCGATAAACTTTGCCCCTGGAGACAAGATCAGCTATGTGATATTCTAACTATGAATGACACGACATGATTGTAGATATGTAGGACAGAGTGCCCCAGGCTACCGGCTTTATCTGTACAAAACACATTAGTCAGACGGTCGGGCTACTCTACAAGCAGAGGTTGGTGGAGAAGATTGTGACCTTCATAATAAGTTCTTATATGCTATGTTGTCTGTCGGTACTCTCCACCAATCTCTGCTTTGATATATGATAACAAGGCCACAATCTTCTCCACCAACCTCTGCTTGGTGAGAAGATCGGGCCGCGTTCGTGTCCGTTGTTGGCACTTTGAATGATAATATTGTCAACGCTTGCTGCCTGAGCGTTCGATTATAGTCATTGGTCGATCTCTCCTGGGTAGAATTAGAAGGACAGGCAAACAATTTGTCTCTTAGATTATTTACGGTTAAGCATATATCTGGATTACATATGCATGTAGAGGTCTCCTCGGACAATGTCAACGGATTGACCAGTCTGCCCCGTCGTTGATTTACATTCGTTTGAAGTGCATGACGGCCCAGCTAACTAGAACACTGGAAGTCGGAACAGGGATGGCAAGAAAAAATAGAAAATGTTTGTTCTTCAATTACAGATTTTAGAACAAGGTGGAAAAGAGATAAACCGTTATCCTGCAGTACCATAGAAAGCCGCTAGGGGCCTATACTCAAATATGTCCTTTATCTTATATCTATTTTAATGTTTAAATACAGTACAAATGAATTCGCAGCTTCTCGTGTTATGCTTTCCTACAACAAACAAGTAAACAATAAGCAAATGAAATCTAAAACATAAACGAAGGTAATATAGTCACTTATCAAAATCAAAGGTAGCTGTTGCATGCTTTAAAAATGTTTTTTTTACGTAATTATAACTTGCCACGCATATATATATATATATATATATATATTGGTTCCTCTGTGTATCGGTCTTCCCTATAGATATAATACAGCTGTACTTGTAATGTGGCCTTCACATTTTGTTTAGTCTAGAAAATGTCAAAGCATTTCATGTTTGTTTAACTTGAGTATTTTGTGACTAAATCTGTCCATCAAAAATAAATTAATGACCTAGTTGAGGGTCATTAACCCAATAATGACCTGGTTGAAGGTCATTAACCCATAAACACTCAAACGGTCAACGGCATGATATACTGCTGATTCCTTGTCAATCGGAAATGTTTATTGTAGCCATCTAGCCGTACGTGCTAGATCCAGCAAGAAGTGTGTGCCATTTTCTTTCCTTTGCATCTGTATTACAGAATAGATACATCGCTGTAACCATATCTTTTTGTCCTCCTATGTCGCGTGTACCCTGACACTGACGCGATGTGAATTTCAAATATACAAACCATGGCATGTGAACAGTTAATAAACATACTCACGGACCGGGGGGATATTGGGCTCGAAAGAAAAAGTAATACATTGAAAAGATCACAGATCTAGCAGATTGCAACAGAAAGCTGATAGAAAGAAATGCCAGGCAAAAGTAAAAATGCACAAATTCATCTAGTCTCCAAGCAGACCCAGCGGTTGCAAAGACCGTATCCAACTGGCAGAAGGAGTTTTTATTGCAACCGACGGTGCCTGACAACTTCTCTGGCTGACTGGAGCTTCTCTGGCTAGCTTGCACGATTTTGGCACCGTGGAGATCTGCTTGGAGTTTAAAATTATTCGTTAGCATAATTATATAAATGCAGCATCTGCCATGCGTTTGCTTTGTCCGATCATTAGGGTTTCTTAATAGGAAATCATCCTATCACTGACTAAGAGGATAGCTATAGACACTGATAACAAGTATATCGTGTCGAGGACATATCCTTCCGGTCATACCTCATTTGCAGAGATGTTATGATTAAACAAAGGACATCAGGATTTTGTAGTACATATGAACGATAACGTAGCTTTTATAAAAGCCCCGTCCAAGATTAAGATCAAGGACGTGCCTTTCACTACTGGACACATGAATTTTTAGTATACACAATACAAACTGCGTAGATTGCCAAGGCACTTGTGTAGACAACAAGTCGAAGTATGTAGAACAGTACTTTGTTTAGAACGAATGTAAATTTTCTTGTTCAATAGATTTGAGTGCGACCCTAAAAGTAAGTGTAACGTTACAGCTTTATTCGAGGAGATCATACATTATCATTCTAATGAAGAGTTCAGGCCGAAACGATGCGTCTGTTTAGATTGTCGACATTCTGCACGAAACAAGAATGAAAAGTCATTAACAATTTGCTGAGATTTGATTAAGACTGAAAATGAATTATTTCTGCCACTGACCTACAATCCAATCAGAGGTCTTATTTTAGACGTTTTTGTCCGCCTTTCTATTTTGTCAGCATTATGTTGCGTGTCCTTGCATTAAAAGACCGACAATAAAGTCTAAAAGACGTCTAAAACAATCCAGAGCCTAACATCTGCTTGGAGTGTACCATCCGCCCGCAAACTCATCCCAATGACACGTGTGCTTGAATACCAGACAGACTTTATGAGATTACTGCGGTCCTTACCCACGCTGCTCATGCCAAGTTTTAAAAATGGCGGCCATAAATTTCCTCCTAACGGCTGACCTTGACAAAAACACCGAAATCTATCACCGTGTTCCGCTAACCAATCGCTGTCCCAAAACGTGATGTGAATACGCAGTATTCTGGGCGATCAGCTTGGCTGGTGAATTGATTATCAGTGGAATTCGTCACAGTTTCTGTTGAATGTCTAATCAAAGTTGAATCAGAATTTTGGCCGCTGCGTGCAATATGTTTTCCAAAACAACATTTGAAATCTCTTGACGGGATATCATCTTTATACACACGATTATGATACGTTCTATCGAAGTGTTAGTTCTATCGAACATACGTTCTATCAAAGTGTAAGTTCTATCGAAGATACGTTCTATCGAAGTATACGTTCTATCGAGCGTATGCGATAAGTTTTGTCATCACTCTGTATCTTTGTCAGTGACGTCATATGATTGACATGATAACGCAGCTGTTTCAACGATTCCTCCAGGAAGTTATTCGTGTTATCATCTTTGTCACACGCGATTTGCTGACCAAAATAAACTGATGTGTCGGAAGAGAGATATCGGGTGAAAAGTCGTCTAGGGACACTAGAAGGAGGACGACCCTTGATCAAGCAAAGCCAACAGAAAAGATTCTGTAAAATGCGCACGTATAGATACATATTAGAAAGTCAGCAGATTCAATTTATGATTATGTGTTTCATGTGTGTGTGTAATAATATCTGCACAGCAAATTATAGCACTGATTGTTGCATTTATATCAATATCTAGACTTACCGACAGAAAAATATTGATTTGATTTTTTTCTATTTTTTTTCTTATTTATTTGCACATGTAAATTTGCACACAATAAAAGTGCTGGGAAAGAAAAAAAAAGCCATGATGGCTTTTCAAGGTCTTCCCCATCTAAGTTAACAAATGATAACATAAATCTAACTCGTCACAAAATAGTAATGATGATAAACGATAACGAATGATAACAATATGATATCAAATCAGAGAATACTTCAACTTGAAATGAAAGCAACATGAAAATATCCAATAACTGAATAAGTTCGTTCCCTAACTTAACTTTTTTAAACATCAAACAAAAGATAATCAGCAGCGATCAATAACACATTATTCAATTAAATTAATTAAATTATTCAAGATATACGAACAGGTAGTACCGTGATATAGGCATTAAAACACAAAGCCGTTTATCGTTAATTAATAACATTGTTTACCTATTCGTTGGGTACATTTTACGGTATAGAAAACATAGCGAGTTAATTTATTTTCTCCGTTGGATTCTGCGGCACGACGTTCAGTATCAGCTGGAGACGTGATGTCACGTAGGCTGAAAGACAAATAAAGAGGAAAATACCAGTGATGCAATCATAATTAGAAAAGCTGCACGCTGAAAGCGCTGTTACCCTTTGAAATACGTCCCCCTCAAAACAAAATATGTTGGGGGTGTCGCCCCCCCCCCCATCAACCTGAAATACTTGCGTATTCTTTCCCTAAATAAATTAGGGATTTCATTTAACTTAGCCCCCCTCCCAATACGAAATTTCCTGTCTCCACCTCTAATGGACCTCCCATATGAGCCTATCTTTACCTGTAAAGGTATGTCCCTACAAAACCATTAGTTGTAATATGCAAAAGTCGATTCTCAATTAAAGCAATTATGTTTCTGAAACGCAAAACAACTAAAAGCTTCACAGTTCAAAATTGTCCATTGTAATTCAATCATCTCTCAATATTAGATCTAGCAGACTCGCCCCACTCTAGGAGTGGATGTCTGCAATTAAAGCTAAACAGGAAGTTATCACCTTCAAACGACAGGAACCATGCCGGCTTGCTTTCCCAGCGTACAAAGATGGCGTAGATCGGAAAGGCACTGACTAGAATGACCAGCCCCATCCCACTCCAATAGAGAATCGGGTGTCAAACGGCTACTTCAGTGTGCTAAATGTTTAATCTCACTATCAGATATAAACAGTCGATCCTAACCTTCAAACAACAGGAACCATGCCGGCTTATTCTCCCAGTGCACGAAGACGGCGTATACCGGAACGGCGCTGGCCAGGATGCATATATATGACCAGCCCCATGCCACACTCCAATAGAGAATCGGTTGTCAAACGGCTACTTCAGTGCGCTAAATGTTTAATCTCACTATCAGATATAACCAGTCGATCCTAACCTTCAAACGACAGGAACCAGGTCGACTTGCTTTCCCAGTGTACAAAGACAGCGTAGACCGGAACGGCACTTGCTAGGATGACCAGCCCCATGCCACACTCTACTTGATAATCGGGTGTCAAACGGCTACTTCAGTGAGGTGTGCTAAAGGTTATCGGATATAAACAGTCGATCCTAACCTTCAAAAGACAGGAACCATGCCGGCTTATTTTCCCAGTGTACAAAGATGGCGTAGACCGGAACGGCACTGACTAGAATGACCAGCCCCATCCCACTCCAATAGAGAATCGGTTGTCAAACGGCTACTTCAGTGTGCTAAATGTTTAATCTCACTATCAGATATAAACAGTCGATCCTAACCTTCAAACGACAGGAACCATGCCGGCTTGCTTTCCCAGTGTACAAAGACGGCATATACCGGAACGGCACTTGCTAGTATGACCAGCCCCATGCCACACTCCAATAGAGAATTGGTTGTCAAACGGCTACTTCAGTGTGCTAAATGTTTAATCTCACTATCAGATATAAACAGTCGATCCTAACCTTCAACGGACAGGAACCATGCCGGTTTGTTTTCCCAATGCACGAAGACGGCGTATACCGGAACGGCGCTGGCCAGGATGCATATATATGACCAGCCCCATGCCACACTCTACTTGATAATCGGTTGTCAAACGGCTACTTCAGTGCGCTAAAGGTTTAATCCCACTATCAGATATAAACAGTCGATCCTAACCTTCAAACGACAGGAACCATGCCGGCTTGTTTTCCCAGTGTACAAAGACGGCATATACCGGAACGGCACTGGCCAGGATGACCAGCCCCATGCCACACTCCACCGGCGCCGACACGAAGGACACCACCACCATGAACAGGCTCAGAAGGACGAACAGAACTGGGATGACGATGTTCACCTGAAAACCAAAAAGTTAAAAAGTTAAAATCCTCCCACACCATTATTGATGTATAGGGCGGCGCCCATCTCCGTTTCATAGCCCTGGGGCCACACTGTTTTGCAATCACTGTAGCAGGGGGCTAGTCCACTGGCAGTGAAGTGTGTTTAACTAACATACTGTTTCAGAAGTATGCACCATTTTTATAAAGTATTTGGTATGACTCAATGCGCCTCTTGTCCAGAGGTGTCTTACCCGGGGCTTGAACCCCAGTCCTTCTGGTTCAACTAAGTCATTTGAACCCGATGTAGTGAGAGGCAGAAGGCGCAGACTACTACACCACAGGGACACCCCCCCTGAAAACCAAAAGCACATCCAAAATTTAAAAATAAGTACCAAGATAGTGACGGAGGGTATTGAAAAATCTTTATCTATAGTATGTGAAATTGTACTGTAAATTCAGAAATGTTCGCGGTGGTTTTATGTTCACGGTTTTAGCGCGAACTTAAAACCACAGCGAAACTTTTTACCCACCTATGACTCTAGCACTACTACTGCTTCAAATGCGAACTTAAAACCACCGCAACCAATCCATTTTCTCCCTACCGCGAAAAAAAACACGCGAACTTAAATGCATTTACAGTAGTTCATTTGCAAAGATCTGGAACAGTTCAAATTTCAAACACATATATCTACTAAATTCGAGCACTGTTTGTGTGACCTGGCCAGGGTTTGAACGCACAACCAATACAATAAGAAAGGCACAAGACTATTTCAACGGTACACATTTTGTGTAAATCTTGAATCTTTCGAGATGGCTTTATTTCCGTGCAGACCTCTCTAACGCGAATCTATTACACCATTAAAAAGAAATCAAAATAATGGTCTAGGGCTTTAATTGTTTAAACCGTTAATTTAAACCACAGAGAAAGTAAAACCTTGATAGGCCTTGGTAAATCCGGTTTCTTGTACCTCCACCAGAGCAGACCGATCACCGTCACGGCCAGGCTGAGCCAGCTGGCGAATCCCATCAGGTTCAGCACCTTGTACACGTCATCGGGGATCAGCATCAAGAGTCCGAACAAAATCTGCAAGTTTTGGGGAAGGAAGAAGATGTTATGTCCATGGTGAATATAAGCATATGGCCATGGGTACAGTTATTCTTAATATAAGGAAAGGAAGACAGTGAGGTTGCAATCATGAACGAGTGAAACAAACTTATAGAACAGGTGTATGATGACAGCGTTTGTAACATACAAAATGTACGAATTCATGTAAATAAAACCGTCGCTGATCTAATTCGTTCCATCTAATACTGTTCTATACAGGCATTATCGTAACGATGTGCGCTCTACAAAGAATTTCTATGAATCAATGCAGTTTCATAAGATGTCCATACTAAAGGTGGCAAATGCTGGCTTTGTGCCGCGCTAAAAACCCACTGTAGTTTAATGTACTTTCATCATTTTGGAAAAGGCTATTCCATATTGGAAGTTCATGATGCAACTTTAGATATCTTGGGTTCTTTGATAACGCACGGTTATTTCAATATGTCGCCTTTCCCTGCCCTTGTCCATACACTACAATTCACCCAGGCAAACAACGTCCCTTAAAGTTTTTTCCCAAGTTTTTTTGAACTTGCACAGTACGTATAAAACAAGGTAATAGATAGCATACTTAAGCCCCTCTGGCGGAACATACTAAAAGTGCAGTGCGGAAAAAAGAAGCCAACAACAATGCTTCACTCTCATGAGGGCGAACTAATACAGTGTAAGTATCAAAGTAATCAAATATTTCGAAATACTCATAAAAAACAAGCGTATACTATATCAGTTTTCCAGCTGTTTAGTAACAATAAAACCCGTTGTCTGTATATACATAAGAATATAGATAATTTTAAAAAAGTAGAGTGTTAGAAAGTGTCTCACTTTCATATACTAGTATATAAAACCTTCTTCATAAAACATGGAAGCTATATTTATCAAGACAACAACACAGGCAATGTGGTGGTTTCTATTAATCAACGGCTACTACAATGTTTTTTTTCATCTTTATTTTGTAAAGATATCAAAAACAATTTTTGCTTCATGGTACTTTCGAAGTTACACCTTTTTCGTCTATTTGAACTGAAGCTATTGTAACCCTCACCTGGAATGCATATCAGAATGGTTGTGAAAATGTGGTAATATGCAAAATCTAGGTGCTGAAAACAAGACTATTTTAATCGTAGCAGTTTGCCTTGTGTCGTACCCCTTACAAAGCAATCAAAGACTTTTTGATTTCGAAAATGTGGTGGTATGCAAAATGAAGGTGTTAAAACAAAAATATTTTAACCGAAGCGGCCTTTCGTGTGTCGTACCCTTTACAAAGAAAACAAAGACTCTTTGATTTCGAAAATGTGGTGGTATGCAAAATCTAGGTGTTAAAACAAAACTATTTTAATCGTAGCGGGGTTCCGTGTGTCGTACCCCTTACAAAAGAAATCAAAGACTTGATCTCGAAAATGTGGTAATATATATAATGTAAGTGTTGAAAACAGAACTATTCTAACCGTAGCAGCCTTCCTTGTGGCGTAGCCCTAACGAAAGAATCAAAGACTCTTTGATTTCGAAAATGTGACAGTATAAAAAATGCAGGTGTTCAAACAAAACTATTTTAACCTTAGCGGCCTTCCTTGTCGCATAACATTTACAAAGAAACCAAAGACTCTTTGTCCTCGAAAATGTGGTAATATGTAAAACGTAGGTGTTGAAAACAAAACTATTCTAACCTTAGCGGCCTTCCGTGTGTCTTACCCATTACAAAAGAATCAAAGACTCTTTGATTTCTTTGTAACGGCTTCGCCACGAGGTAAAACAGTACAATTGTTTTCAGCACCTAGCAGCTACACTTTGCAACGCACGGAAACCCGGCAGACCCTATTGTTAGGTGTCAGACAGAAAAGTGTGAAACGGTTAACAGGTATCACAATGAGCAATACCTTTGTTACCATTTGCATTATAACGGATGTGGATAGAGGAAAACATGTTGATTTTGTTGAATTCCGTCATTTCACTCTCAATCTTGCGTGCGTGCGTTACTTGACTAAGTCCGAGGATCGGAACAACTTTTTAACCTCCTTGCTTAGAGCTCCTAAATGTTTTCAAGACCCTATCGAAACCGCACTAAGCCTAGACGAAGGTTATCGTTTGACGCAGTCGTTGGTAGCGCTGTGACAGAGGGTGGGAAGGACGTCGCCATGGACGGGCGGGATCAGTCGAACTTTGTCGGGAGCCAGGGAGTGTCCTCCGCCGGCGCTCAGACCTGGAGGCCACCGACTCTCAGCGACTACTCGAACTGTCTGTCCTTCATCGAAGCCGTTGTTAGGGCAGCAGCGAGGAAGGGACAGGACGGGTTCGCTTCCCGGGGTGACCAGTCGAACGTTGCCGGGAACCGTGAGACGTCGTCCGCCGGCACCCAGACCCGGATATCGCTTCCACACAGCGACTACTTCTTGAACCGTCTGCCGTTCATCGAGGCCGTTGTTCGTGCAGCGGCAGGGAACGGGCAAGACGCGCAAGTTTCGCGGGACAATCAGCCGAACGCTACCGGGGACAGAGAGGGGTCGCCCGCCGGCGCTCAGACCTGGCGCCCGCCCCACAGCGACTACAACTCAAACCGTTTGCCATTTGCCGAGTATTCGAACAGGCCGTACCACCACCAGCCCAATGGTGGGCAGGGCGCGTACGGTTCCTTGGACGACCAGTGGAACACTGCCGGGAACCGAGAGTGGTCGTCCGCTGGCCCTCAAGCTTGCAGCACGCCTCGCAGCGACTACAACTCGAATCGTCTGCCTTTCGCTGAGTACACAAGCAGGTATAGTGACGGAACCCTTAGAACTTGAACTTTAACACAATCTTTATTATTGATCATGGTAATCAATGTTACATACATGTAGCACTGTTTAGAAAATTATACATGCATTTTAATCAGATTGTTTTCTTGAATCTTTATAGCTGAATCAGAATATGTTTTGATATGTAGTTTACAAAATGATGGCAACTTGCAAGTATAATTCTTTTATTGGCTGTAAACTACCTTGCAATCCAGGCCTCTAATACGACTACCAGGAGCCACGTAAGCTATGTTGTTGTTGAAATGAAGCAATATTTAAAGCTAGTCCTTCTACTACTACTACCACAGGCCGTACCCCCACCACCCCGTCCCCGGACACCCGGGCGCTGTCGTCATCTACGGAAGATTGTACCCTCTGCCGCCGTCTGTCCACAGCGAGACGTTCCGTGACTACGTAGGGTGGATTAACATGGAGCTGCTGTTTTTCAAGTGTTACGATGCTGAGATGTTACTGCAGACGGGCAGGAAAGGAAGGCCGGGAAGAGCTTATTTCTGCGTAAGTACGCCGCACAGGAGAATCTCATGTCCAATTATGACTCGTTTTAACATATCTATATTTCATAGTTGTACAATCTAGTTTTGCCATTGTTGTTTATCTACTTTGTATTTTTGTTTGAACAATTGAATTTTATTTCACTTCACTTGTATTATCCATGATTGTTTTCTGTTTACCTGTTACGGGCTCCCATGGAAATCAGCCCAGATTATTTAACTTCCGATCGCAATTTGTACTGGCTACTCAAAAAATAAATGCAGAGGGGTGGTGGAAGAGTAACAAAATCAGGTTTTGTCCATACCCTAGTTCCAATTTCAAGATTGATAAATGTATTATAGAAATGGATCAATTGGTAGCATCAGGTCGGTAGAGCTTGAAACTTACAGAAATGCACCATTTGCATTTGCCGCCACTTTTTGATCTTATCTATAAAAATATCAGTGTTTGAGCCTGGTGGTTGCAATAAATGACTGTTTTCACCTTTCTTTCGCAGGAGAATATTCGCAACGTGATCAAGAAATACGAGGTGACCGGTGCTCGGGACGAGAACTTTGACGTAGCAGTGAACGAGGTACATCATTTAGCTTGTGGTTTTTCCACCTACTGTTGTTTATGTTTTGTTTTCTGCCGAAACGTCATGTTCATATTTCTATACACCAGACAGAGATAAGAGGGGTACCGGAGTGTTTGCGCCGGCTTTAAATTCGCACTTCAGACAATAGTAGACAAAGGGGTGGGAGGGCAAAAATGTTCGCGGTGGTTTTAGGTTCGCGGCGAAGAGCTTACCGTGAAAACCACGCACACAAAACCACCGCGAACATTTTTGCATTTACTGTAGTTCATGTCAAGGTGTTTCTATTGTTGCAAATAAGGCGTTTTTATCACAAAGGCGTGCAATCATATGTGTTAAAACTTTGATCATATCCACAGATGCTGGTCTGGTGTCCAACCCTGAGCTCGGCAACCGGTATCAAAGCCATCGAGAAAGCCATCAGGGCAAGTGTTGTTGGTTGCAGGAGTAGGGAGAAAATAAGGTATAGTAATTTACTATATAGTGCAAATCTTGAAACTTTCGCAGTGACCCTTTCATCGTTAATTCTGTGTGTGTGCGTGTGCATGTGTGTATGTACCGTGTGTATTTGCATGCGCGTGTGTATTTGCATCCATCGTTTGTGTGTGTGTGTGTGTCTGTGTGTGTGTGTGCGTATGTGTGTACGCACTCGGGCAAATTCTAGTATACAGTACATATGGCAAAGCCTGCCACCCTTATATATGTATTATCCAAACGTTGTATATGATATACTTCACATAATCTTATTCTGATGCATTATGTATTTTTCATGCAGACGCCAGAAGGCCGCAGGGACATACGTCAAGGGCTTGAACAAGAGAGCCGGGGAGCGGAAGTACTCTTTGATTTCTTTGTAAGGGCTTCGCCACTCTGTTCAACGAGTGTAATTGTTTTCAGCACCTAGCGGCTAAATTTTGCAACGCACGGAAATCCGACAGATCCTATCTTTAGGTGCCAGCATAATTGATTTTGCTTTAAGCGATGTTTAGACATGCTTTGTTATAAGAAAATATATTGAAACCCACAAGCCGAAAGTGATTGTAAGATAACATTAGGGATCGGATGTACTCTTGCTGCTCAGAAATAAGGATTTAAAGATTCATTTTGCATTTCTTTTTCGTAGTTTGTAGTTGACTGTAATAAAGTCACTGTGTTTTTTTATCGTGTCAATAAAGCATCTAGAAAAACTTGAAAAAAGTTGTTCGTACCCGTAGTATTACAGCAGGAGCCGGTGTCAGCCGGTCGATCTGTATCATGGACAGGATTCTCGGCAGAGTTCCTCCTCTTGCCGCTACCATCCAGGGTCTGTGGAGGAAGGATGAATAAGCAAAATGTTTAACGAGATGAAAAAAAAATCGGGAAGTTCCCCTGCAGTACCTTAGAATTCCGCTAGAGGATCAATTATCGAAGTTGATCTTCATTTCCCCGACCCCTACCCACCTGCCAAATATTATAAGGATTTATCCACTGCTTCTCGAGTTATGTTGTACACGGACAGAGACCGAAAACATAAAATTTTTGGCGAAGGTAATAATACTTAGTAGCTTTTAGCAGGCCTCTTGATGAATTCTATGCAAGGTATATTATGAACACCAGAAATAATTACTCATTAAGCAACTGGATAAGATTTTGAAATAGTCAGACGTTTCAGATAGCATCCGCTATCTTTCGTCAGTGACTAAAGAAGGATCTTTAGTCACTGACGAAAGATAGGGGATGCTATCTGAAATGTCTGACTGTTTCAAAATCTTATTCAGTTGCTTGAGTAATTATTTTTGGCGTATCTTATTACCTGGATGTCTAACCTTCATCAACGTATATTATGAACACTACTTGCAAGTAGAATTGTTACTATAAGGGTTTCACGGATCCGACTGCGCAGGTCGAAGATGAAGGCCTCTGACTTGAAAACAGTCTCGACTATGATTGATACATGTCCAGACGTGCGTTTTGTTTATGTCTCAGGGGACTTCACCTTTGACCTGAGCATGCGCAGTATGATCAGTGAACACGCGTATAGTACTAGTAACACTTTCACTTGCATGTAGTGTTCATACAAAATGGAATAGAGAAGATCAGGAGGCTTGTTAAATTCCATCGATTAACCAAATTGAATAAACAGGTATGTGAATAGAAAATAAGATGATTATGTCATAACGAGGTAGCACAAATACCATCTATTTTCACCTTGAAAAGGCCAAAGTGCTGGTTAGCAGGGTTCCAAACGTGGAGACAGCCACGGCTACGGGTATGATCCAGCTCATAATACCGAGCAGACGGTTGGCGAAAGTCTGACAGAAAAAAATAGAATAACCTTCAATATCAACATTTTTGCAGTTGAAATACTTTTAGTAGTTTGTGCTTTGTTTTGATCACTTAGTTTATATATTTGTCTTCAAATATGGACAAGTTTAAGAGGTTTGGCTACATGTAGGTCTGTGCTATGTTAATGCAGGGTTTTGCAACTGTTAATAAAGGTTTTGTTGAGTAGGATTTTGCCCACGTTATATAGGGGTTTACTTACGTTGAGTAGGGCTTTGCTTACAATATATAGGGTCTTGCTTTTGTTGTGCCTTGGCTTTTGAGTTGTTTACGCCGCATAGGGTTTTTGCATTCGTTAGATATGACCTTTCTTGCGTTGCAAAAGGTTTTGTATGTGTTGTACGCGTAAAATACATACGTACCACTGCGACAGCGTCAGATGCGAGCAGTTCAACTGGGGTCATAGCGGTGAAGTAGGCGATGTTTGTCAGTATGTAGATGATCGTCACAAGAGGCAACGATATTGCTATGCTCAGTACTAGGTTTCTGGGGAATAGAAACAATGGAGAACTTAGATTAAGATTACGAATTGCAATCTTTCTGAAAGATTAAGTATGGAATACTGCAAACAGGGTCACAATAATGGTTTTCAGATTCTGAACAGCTTACGTCGACCTATGCAACAGAGGTGCGGGGAGATCTAACTAAAGTCACTTTCATAACAGTCACCATATTAGGGTCGTACAACTTCGTCCCGTGGTAAAAGCAGGGAACCCCATAAACGTTTTAGTATACTACTTTTAATCCACTGCTCACGTGTTGTGTCTGCATTAATTGTGACGTGAAAAATTATTACATGACAAAGACTTATTCTGTTCAATAGAAAGTCTAAGTAATATTATTTCTTTGTGTTGAAAAAATACAGTTTCAACCTGTTACAAAATGAACCATATAAAACCTGTTACAAAAAAATCTTATATTGACTAACGGTTCTCGAAATGTATGGCAATAAACAAACGTCTACTAGAATTAAGCAATGTAGCACTTAAAGCATTTAATCGCATTGATCAGAAGTTGACTGCAGTTCGCCGTGAAAGTTCAGAAATAGATGTAAATCACACCTCGTGGGGTTTTTCAGCTCCTCTGTCATAGTATTAAGGCTTTGCCTGTAGTAACATAAAAACAAAAAACATAAACACAAAACGACTTAGGAATCCATTTGAGTAACGTACAAAACGTATTTTGCTTGATTACTTTACTTACTTCACCATTCTTAGGCATAGGCCACGGTGCCACTAAATTGCCCAGTCCCTCAACCTTGGATAGTTTTGCTTAGTAATTTATCTTGATAATCATTTAACAGTTGTGAGGTATTAGTTATGAGTTAATTCAATGTATATACGTCGATGCTTTCAACATGTTTGCGTAATTGCATATGTGACTATTAGTATTACATTGTATACGAGGTACAATGCCCATGCAGCTATGTATATTTCGCCAAAGAAAGTGTCCTTAGTAGCATATTGTCAAAATTGTAAATCATTTTCCAAAACCTACCATCCGCTGTATGCCCAAAGTGCGGAATAAAAAGACACCATGGCATCTGCGACGGAAGATGTGGTTCCTTCGAACGCGCTGGCTGGATCTATGCTGAGGGTGTGCCCTATAGGTATGAGTAATGACGAATTTTAGTACCTCGTCTATAGCTGTAACAGTGTGTTATAACTATGATCTATCTAATATCTGAAATGTTTGCGTAGAATGAAAAAAAAACGCACCTAGATATTCATGAATAGGAGAACAAGCTCTTTTACATCTCAATGTCCATTCCTGAGTGAACACATGCAAGCGACCTAGCTCTATTGTTGTGAACCTCAACCAGGCATGATTATGGCTGTTTAAATGTATTTTTGTTGGTTCTATAGCTAGTGTTTTCATGAGTTCCTGTCGTTGAACTTGGAGATGCTACACATAGAATGATTTACCGACAATCACATTGCTGTGAAATTCTAAAATCGTAGTATTGAATATTGGATGAAAGAAATTTCCGTACTACTACTACTACCATACTTTGGCGATTAAGGAGCCCATATCAAAGTGAACATGTACAGACATACACACACGCACACACACACACACACACACACACACACACACACACACACACACACACACACACACACACACACACACACACACACATACACACATACACACACACACACATACACACATACACACATACACACACACACACACACACACATACACACACACCACAGAGAGAGAGAGAGAGAGAGAGAGAGAGAGAGAGAGAGAGAGAGAGAGAGGGGGAGAGGTAAGGAATACGCTCACCTTTGGCCAGTTGAATCCCACCGAAGACTATGATGATACTTAGAGCTCCGACTTTCAGAAACGTCAAAACGTTGTTCATTCGCGCCGCCAAGCGGACACTGTAGCAGTTAGCGAACCCTATCAGGCCTGCAAAAACGCATTGATGCCATAGTTTGAATAAATAAGAATATATAACTTCATTGCACAACAATTGTACAAGGTACAAAGTATGTCATCTACTGGTACTTAACTACAGTTTTTTATGGCTAATCTACCGAATACAAGAGAGTGTAGTATGGGATAATGAGCACAATCCTTGAGTTGGAAGAATTTCTAACGTCTATACATTCTATGATATATATGCAACTATTACACTACTCTTCTGAATGCGTCAAACAAGCAGTAACATCTTTTACGAGTTTCAATGACACTGAATGTTATTATATGTAGTTGCATACAAATGATTGCGCTGAGCGAAATGGGAGGAAATGTCGAAGACAATCACTATACTACTGTTCTGAATACGTCAAACGAGCAGTGATATTTTTCACGAGTTTCAATAACTGTGATTGCCACACGGTAGTTGAAAACAAATGATTGCGCTGAGTTAAATAAGACGAAAACGTCGAAGACAATCACAGTGAATGCTTTTGTGGTTCAAAGAACTTGGCAGGGCGCTCAAGGACAGTGGAAAACTAAAACAGATGTTTCCTTCAGCGATGCATAAGACTGGGCACCCAGCCAGACGTGCGGCCATACACAGGCTATCAAGAACACAGAGGCTAATAGATCGACCTTTAGTAGCCTCCGGTTCAATCTCAGGCTTCCGGTTCTTTTCTTTTAAATCTCCGTTTTAAAATTGCATTTTTTTTCAATTTAACGTTAATAAGAAGATGGTAACTTAAGTAGTTAAAAGAAAACAACAGGATCAGTCTGCTACAGATCTAGAGGTTAGACATTTACCATGTTGACGTTTGAGCGAACTTTGAACTTTGTTTATTGAAGACAATCAAAGGTCAATAGCGTATTGCACACACGTTACTCTTTCAGATGAACTATAACTACATGTTTGACTTTGTTTACTATTTGATATTTCATAGTCAACTATGTTGTCAAATAAACCGTTCCGGTCGAAAAACAAATCGAACATATGACCCCCCTCCTGTTCTATTTCGAACTCGCCTCTGTCAAAAATAGCGCTAGTAGTACATAAATGGCAGGTGTTAAACAGGGTACGTATATCTGTGACAGATTCCCCATTGTATTGGCTGCATGCATGCTCAGGATAAAAACAAATGGAAAAGAAAACAGCTCGGGCAGTCAAGTGGAAGGAGCTTGTACGACATGTCAACTACTACAAAGTCCGCCTGTGCATTTCTGTCCGTCGAGCGCTGTTTTTGACAGGGGGAGTAGCTTCGGGATCGGTCTATTGTCTGAAATATCAATCTAAAAACTGCAGTTGTAGTTCCAATGGTGATCAATGTTGATAACGTTAATACTTACCTAAACAAACAGCCGCCACAAGGCGAACAGCCAGGTAGGTCGCCGGGCACGGTGTAAAGAAAGGGTACAGGACATACTGAGCGATAGTGATAGCCAAAACAGCAGTCGCACAGGGACCTCCAATGATGAAGTTCTGCCAGATCTTAACGAAAGCCACCCACGGTCCGAAAATCTCGTGAAGGTACGTGTAGGTTCCGCCTGATTTAGGAATAGTCGTGCCGAGCTCCACATAGCAAAGAGCTCCGAGCATGGAAAGAATTCCACTCAAACTCCACACGATGAGGGACAAGCCCACGGAACCGGTCCGCCGCAAAACTCCCTTTGGGGAGAGGAAGATCCCCGACCCGATAATGATGCTAACCGTGGTCGCTATCCCGTTGGTTAGGGTCAGCTGTCTTTTCATACGGACGCCAGTCGCAGATCCAGACTCTTGGCTTGTGGGTTTCTCTGTACTTTCCTCCATCTTGTTTTTTGTTACTCTGTATCCTTGAACTTTGTGCGCGACCTTAGATGAACTCTGCTGTACTATCCAAGCTAAAGTTAGGCTCTTGTTTGAACGTCTTTTCATTTGTTTTGTCGGACTTTCTACTTTGTCAGCATTTCTTTAAACACAAAAGAAAGCTAAACAAATGCGATTTGTTCTTTTTCCATGAAATTTGTTCACCTGTCAAATATTTGATCGCTCAGACAGAAGCCTGGCAGAGCCTGACCTCGACTTGGAGAGCACGCTGTTATACACTGTTACCTTCTGTCATGAGTATTGACTTCCAGTTCGCCTTGATATGACGTCAACCTCCAAAAGACAGTAATGTCATTGAAATACAAGAGCCATTCTTTGTTGGTGTTGAAAACGTTTATTTTGGTTCACAAAAATAATTTTGTATCGTTTAATACCAGTCGCATGACATCAACGCTTATCGCTGTCCATACAAAACTACAGAAATTAATGGATAGCAATGTTCTTATTTTAATAAGCTTTGTACACATACAAGTATCAATACGTAGCCGACGTTTCTGTGACCGCCTGACACCTGGCAATTTTTTGACATGTGCATTATGTAATACAAGCACTACTTGAAAAAGAAAATTAAATAACTTTCCCCGACAATATTAAAAAAAAACTTATGGCCTATGATAATTCAGCTCGGTATTGAATACACAAAGAATTCATGAGCCTAGTGATATAGACATTATAAACAGCAGTTGTATACCAAGATAGCATAAGATTGATTACGTTGATTGTATCATGCATTATGTAGGAACTGTGTCGTCATTTTGTATTTCTCAGAAGGTAAGCCCCTATACGTATATACGTAGTGGTGCGTACCTAAACCCGAGTTTAGGTTTAGGTTTGGACTTGAAAGTCCGGACTGGAAACAATGTAATATGTGTGCTACGAATATTTTTTCCTGTTTCATGTAAAATTGCATGTTGGCACATATTTTACATGCAATTTCAGTTATAAACAAAAGACAGCAATGTTTTCACATTTTTCCAGTGCAAATTTCACGATCTAAGGAAGTTTTCAGATGGTTTAAATCAAAAAGGAGTGTAAAAGCTAGAGATTTTTTTTCAAGTCCGGACTTAATTCCAGATGTTTAGGTTTTTTTGGACTTGAACCTACTAGGGTTAGGAACAGGTCCGGAACAGGTCCGGGGTTTAGGTACGCACCACTATATAATATACGTATGTCTGCCCAAACAATAAATAGATCAGTTTATCTTCAGTGCTGGATCTTGTGGCACGACGTGCAGAATGAGTTGGAGACGAGAAGTGACGTAGGCTGAAAGATTTAAAAAAGATAACTGATGATAAAACAAGAAACTGAAGACCTTATACCTCCATGGAATCTTTAGAGATTCTATGATTATCAGTATGGTGATGTCTATGCCCTTTTCCACTGGCAGATGACATATATACAGTAGGAAATGGCACACCCTTTATGATGAATATATTCTGGAATCTTTCTGACCGGGACTTTGACTCAGTTTTATTTCAGTGTCCCCTAAGTGCCTAGCATGTGAAACTAACCCGTGGGGCCACGTAGGGGTAATGCACAAGAACGCATGTTTTACGTAATGGAAAATTATCAAACAGCTTTATTTAAATGCTGTCATGCTATTTATATGCTTATTCCCAAGAATGTTATCGATCTGAATAGTAATGCTAGAACATGCATTTAATCTAGTTATCTATACTCTCGCACCACTACTTGTAAATCATTGTACCGTGAAAAAGCTTGAAAATGTACAAACTAGCTCTGTTTGACGCTTATGTCTATTATACTGTGGAAATTGAAATAAAGATGATAAAATAAAATACATAGGGGTAATGCCCGAAAATGCAAAAAAAAAGAGGTAAACTGCCCGACAGGGCCTTTTTCCCCAATTGCGACCGAAGCATTACATTGCATTCTTAATCATTAGAAAAACCCACTTGTCGTGCAGTGTTTGATAGAAAAGGGCAAATTCTGACCTTCGAAGGACAGGAACCAGGCTGGCTTGTATTCCCAGTGTACAAAGATGGCGTAGACCGGTATGGCACTGCACAGGACGGCGACACCAATGCCGCACTCCACCGGGGCAGACATAAATGACACCACCACCATGAACAGGCACAGGCAGACGAAAATCACAGGAATGGCCAGGTTCAACTGGAAATCAGAAGCAACCCAAAATAAGAATACAAGATTCAGACGTTGGAATCGATGTTGCTACTTTTATTTTCGAGGACACCAAAGCCTTTCAACTTCTAGTGCATTTCGCATTGAATTTTTTTCCAGATAGGTATGATATAGAAAAAATACAACAATGTCCCAACGATGCACCGTGTTGTATTCTATGAGTTATACTATCATACACAGACATAATAATAACTTTATTGCACAACAATTGTACAAGGTACAAAGTATGGCATTCACGGGTAGATAGATAACATTCTGTTAGGCTAATCAGTCTATCTGATACAATATGGTGTAGTATTATGGGATGACAATGGAATTTTACAATCATTGGAGGAGTTTCTAACGTATAGACATTCTTTGATATACCTCCCAATGTATACCATACATGGGTTGTCACATGTCATTATGTACTTAAATTTGCTATTCAAGTCCATTTAGATAAATCCTGGACGATAGCATGAATAAAGTATTTTTAAGACATCACCCGGGGTGTCCCTGTGGTGTAGTGGTCTGCGCCTTTGCTACTCTGCCACATCTGGTTCAAATTACTTGGACCAGAAGGTCTGGGGTTCTAGTCCCAGGTAGGGCACCTCTGGACAAGAGGCGCATTGAGTCATACCAAAGACTTTATAAAAATGGTACATACTTATAATGAAACAGTATGGAAGTTAAACACACTTCACTGCCAGTGGACTAGCCCCCTGCTACAGTGATTGCACCACAGTGTGGCCCCAGGGCTATGAAACGGAGATGGGCACCGCCCTATACATCAATTATGGTGTGGGAGGATTTTAACTAACTAAGACATCACACCCCCCCCCCCCCAGCCATAAGCCACCCCTATGTACCACCTTTATGGGTCTCGGCAGATCTGGTTTCTTGTACCGCCACCACAGCAGACCGCTGACCACCACGGCATAGCTGAGCCAGCTAACGAACCCGAGCAGACTCAGCAGCTTGTACACGTCTTCCGGTATCAGCATGATCAGGCTCAAGAGAATCTGCAGAAAAAAACGTGAAAATGATCTCGAACCAGTTTGATCTCGAACCAGTTTGCTCTCGAATCAGTTTGATCTCGAACCAGTTTGATCTCGAATCAGTTTGATCTCGAACCAGTTTGATCTCTAATCAGTTCCATCTCTAATCAGTTTGATCTCGAACCAGTTTGATCTCGAATCAGTTTGATCTCGAACCAGTTTGATCTCGAACAAGTTTGATCTCGAACCAGTTTGATCTCGCACCAGTTTGATCTCGAACCAGTAAATAGTTTCATCAGGTTGGTAAGTCACTGAATAAAAAAAGACTCTTTTTATACAACCTTGTGATTTATTCAACCGACGTTTTGGTGACCATCTGTCACTCGCCTTCATCGAGGTAATTCTGACTGGTTCACATTACACTGCAGCACAGGTGTCGCTTCTTGCAGATGCGTTCCCAAACTGTAAATGTGAATACTTTGCGTTTGGGAACGCATCTATAAGTAGCGACACCTGTCCTGCAGCGCAACGCGAACCAGTCAGAATTACATTGATGAAGGTGACAGATGATCAATGTCGGTTGAATAAATCACTTGGTTGTGAAAAAAAGAGTATTTTTATTCACTGATCTCGAACCAGTTTGATCTCGAACCAGTTTAGCTCACTAAAGAGCTATTCTTCCGCTGGTCGTGACGGAGAAGACAGACGCTACATGTATGTTCAATTTTACAGGTTCATTGTACAGGTAAAATTCCCCTACCTCTTATCGACAATGCTTCCCTCGGAACTCTCACCCGCTAGGGTGATACCCGAGTACTTCATTTCGGATCATGCTCCGAACTTCGGCACCAACCTATTGCTACAAGAACCACCTATTGCTACAAGAACTATCACCATTACTAGTTTTACCACAACTGTTATAGACATTAACACAACTGTCATTACTACTGCTAATTCTGATATATGTATGTATGATTTGCATTACAAATCCATGGTCTTATGCTAACATGCCTACAGTATATATACAACATATATATACTTCTGATTATAACGTTATGTACCCTTTAATAATAATAATGATAATCTAGCTTGTTCGTACCGGCAGTATAACAGCTGGTGCGGGTGTCAGTCGGTCCACCTGGATCATTGACAGGATTCGCGGCATGATCCCGTCTCTTGCCGCTACCATATAAACCCTTCAGAGAAAAAGCTGTTATGTGACAAAGCAAACATGAAACAGGCTATATTCCTCCTTTAATCGTACTTCAGTAATGGTGTATTTGCAGAATAGAACACAGCACAAAACTGAATTGAAGTTCTCACAATGAGTAGTGGCAAAGCCATTTACAAAACTATCATTAAGAGCTTTCAGGTCACCTTGATTTTCAAAAGTTTGGAGAGATGACTAAAAAGAATTTTGACATTAGGAGCCTCTATCTTCTATGTTACAACTGCTTTGTAAAGTTTAATTACGCCTTATTCGTACTTACCTTGAAAAAGCCAGGTGGCCGATTAAAAGACTTGCAAAAGTAGAAACTGCGACAGCCAAAGGTATGACCCAACTCATAACTCCCAGAAGACGATTACCAAACGTCTGACAAAACAAAATGTAAGAACTACTATAGGTTGATATGTTATTAAATAAAATGTTTTTGTACACAACCGAGTGTTTTATTCACAGCGACGTCGTTTCGGTTACCGTCTGATGATTCCGCATGGCAATCCTCAGGGAAGTATGTGATATTGTTGCTGTGTTAATGTGACTTGGCAACATTTATGTATATAATACATTCCTTCACGTCAGGGATCACATTGTAAACATCGCATCGACTATATCTGTATATATGTAAATAATCCATTATTGGGACCTCATCTGTCAGCAGCGACACCTATGCAGTGCAAAGGGAACCAGTCAGAATTGCCGCCGTCGAAAAGTCGAATAGCGGATTCGGACGTTGGAATTACCGCTGTTAAAATTCTTTGTGGGAGGACACCAAATTTTTTAAACTTCTGGAGCATTTTGCAATAAAATGTTTTTTCGGGTGGGTATGACATGAATAAAATATTATACAACACGGTGTATTCCGCATTACCCGGTCTTCCGCGGTACCTCGGGCGATACGGAACACACCGTGTTGTATTCTATATCTATTACTTACTACTGCGACGGCATCAGATGCGAGCAGTTCTGCGGGAGTCATGGCGGTGAAGTACGCGATGTTCGTGAGCAGGTAGATGGTTGTGACGATCGGCATCGATATCACTATGGTCAAGACCAGGTTTCTGGGGACGTCATAGGGCAACAAGAAGTTATGGAAAATATAACTGTTATCGAACTCAAGAAAATTGAGTCACCGGAATGTCCGAACAAATCACCCGGTCTTCATTAACTATCTGACCCAGGTCCTGAAGACACGTGATTACACATGTGTGACGTCAGCACAGGGTCAAAGTTCGTCGGAAGTCGATACCACTCCCCGTCCCAGTTGAGAGACTTTCATGCTATTAGAAAAAGTTACAACAGTGCTTTCCTTCTGTGTGTGTGTAGGGGGAAATGTACTGCGAATTGAATATCAAAGCTTGTGTATAGTCAATGTACAGTGCATTACCTTACTTAATCTATCATATATGCGTACCGTTAGTTTGTTGTATAACTGTTGCTATAGATGTTCCATAACGATATAGAAACGCCACTCAACATTTTTTTGGCTTGATATCTCTATTTTTCTTTTGTCCAAAGAAAGTCTTGATGTAATTTAAGAAGAGAAAGTGTAGATGTATTTCACGGAGTTAAGATTATCTAAAGCTTAAAGTGTCATTTCTCATACCTTGTTGGATTGATCACCTCTTCGATCAAAGCATTGAGGGCTTGCCTGTAGTGACAAAACAAAACAAAACCCATCAACAAGACATTATTACATCCGTGAAGGCAGTAAACCTCCTTCGTGGGGGTACTGTTATCGTTAGGGTTGTGTTCGAAGCTATAACTCAAGATCCCTTTGATGTATTTCCTTCACAGTACACAAACACCAAAAATAGACAACATAATGATGAAAATATACTGAAAAGTGATAGCACATGTCCTACACATTAAGATTTGTTCACAAGAATGTTTTAAGTCTTGGGCCTAAATTCCTACATAGTACAGCTTTAAACTCACCATCCATTAAACGCCCACAGTGCTGAGTAAAACGACACCACGGCATCCCCAACAGAAGAGGTGGTTCCCTCAAAGGCCTTGGTTGGCTCCAAGTTTTCTGTTTGCCCTGGAAAATATCGTTTGTGTTTCACGGTTCCGAGTACGCATGCGCAGCGACATGCATTGTGGGTAATATGTCAAAGGTGAAGGACCCTGAGACCTAAACATAATATGCCTAGACATTGTTATGCATATCGATACAATGGTCGAGATTAGAGCTGTTTACAAATCAGGGTCTTTCACCTTTGACCTCGCGCATGCGTACTAGGAAAGGGAACGACCTTATTGTGACAAATACATTCATTGGTGCAGGTTAAACGTCACCGTATATAGTCTATGGGCACTGATATGTAATACATAACATACATTCATTCATTTATTCATTCATTCTTTCAATACCACTAACCTCTAGCGAGCTGAATCCCACCGAAGATTATGATGATACCGAGTGCTCCAACCTTCAGGAGCGTCAGGGCGTTGTTCATTTGCGCCGCCAAGCGGACACTGTAGTAGTTGAGAAAGCCTATCAAAGCTGAAATATACAGTTTGATACTGTTAATGCTGTTTTTGTCTCGTTTTGAATAAATTACACCGCGAAGTAGCTCAGAAAAACAGTATGATTGAGCACTGAACCGCCGTGTATTACATGTAGCTCGTCTCTATACTTTGCAGTGGAAAAAGCGCCCGTGCAGTTCCAGAGGAAACCTACACCACTTCTTCCTTACATCACAAGCTACCTGCCACCAAAAAATCAAGACCATAGCACGTCCAGGTCAAAAGATACGAAAAAACGGAAGTTCTGCTGCAGTACCAAGGTCACACACCAGGGTGCACAAAATCGACCTTGACCTTCGTCTTCCCAACACCTACCCACATACCAAATATCATCACAATACACGAAGAAGTTCTTAAGTTAAGCTAAGTACAAAAGTCAGGAAACACAGACACACCCAAAACAACATCTCAATTTTTCATGCAGTAAAAAGGACGCACATACCCATAGAAGCTGCCGCAATCAGCCGTGTGGCCAGGTAAGGTACAGGGCAAGGTGCGAAGAAGGGATACAGCGCGTAGTTTGCAATGGTGATGGACATAACGGCGCGGCCTGCAGGGGCCGAGAGGAGAAACCTCTGCCACACTCTCATAAAGCCCACCCACGGTCCAAAAATCTCGTATAGATACGTGTAGGTTCCGCCCGACTTGGGGATGGTCGTGCCAAGCTCCACATAGCAAAGCGCTCCGAGTAGGGACAGCACCCCGCTCAAACTCCACACGATGAGAGACAAGCCCACGGAACCGGTCCCCCGCAAGACTCCCTTCGGTGATAAGAAGATCCCCGACCCGATGATAATGCTCACTGTGGTCGCTACCCCGTTGGTTAGGGTCAGTTGCCTTTTCAGACGGACGCCAGTCGCCGGTTCAGATTGTTTCCTTGCAAGCTCTTCGGGTTTGCTCCCGCTTTCTTCCATGTTGTCTTCGTTTGGCACTTATGTTTACTGAGGTCGAGTTAGGACACGGGCAGGTTAGGACTGAAGGTCAGTGTCCTGAAATGACCGCACCTGGCTTGTGTTAATACTCAATACTGCGTGGCCCACTAAAGCCCTATCTCACTGGGGGGGAACATGTTGGCGGCTGCGGTTTCCAATACCCTGCCCAGCAGGGCTTCATTATCTCCATGAAAAATAGGGATATTGTTTTGAGTCATTGGAGAAGGCAATGGAGGACAGACGATTCTGGGCTGACAGAGTGGCGGAGCATGTCTGACACTCCACATAAGTCAAATAAGTCAGTGAAGGTGACCGGCAAAATATCAAAGACATACATGGCATTATCGGAAAGTTTCGTAAAACCTAGCCTAGTGCGCATGCTATATATACATTGATTTCATGATGCAAAGAGAGAGACAAAGAGAAATTGAAGTATATGGAGAGATGGATTGATATCTTTGTAAGGAAATGACGGTCTCACACATCGCAATGTGCATATGAATAAGAATAAATGTTGACTTGGTATTACCACGTTTCACGGAATAAATGAGTAAATGATAACTTTAATTTGTCCTCATGCCCACCAGTACATTCTTTACCCTTGACTTTATAATGGGAATATCATTCAAAACGTACAAGTATGGCCAAAAAGATGCCAAAACACACAAAGTTTAAAAAGATTCGTTTTTTTTTGGATGAAATTCGTTGAGTGCTTTGTCGATTCGATCGGCCGCAGCGATGTCGCCAGCGTGCCGCGGGTCCAGTGAGAGGTGGGTGTACTACAGATTTGGGTCGGTAGGTGAAGCTTTAGACCTGCTCTACAAAATGCGTCTTCTGTATTCGTATCTGTATAGCTGGTTTAACCACCCTGAAACGTAACACACCAGCTTAATCAATGGACCGTGCTACCTACCAAATAAATCTTGTCTCATACTCACCGAAAAATTGGATACATTGGATGACACATATTTCGCAAGATAAAATCGTTCTACACGTATCTTACATTATAAAAGCCTACCAAATTGATACATCTGTTGATGAGGAAATTATCATGCACAAGTTACATTTTGCACTGGGGAAAGATTGGGCGTGAAATACCCTGCATTTACTCGCAAATGTTGGGTTTATCATTAATTTGCTCTTTCTGCAATCGATGATCTAAGTCGCTAATCGACTATTTCTTAATTTTTCACAGTTTTTATTTGACGTGAAAATCCGTAGAAACAAGAATCATATACCCCCAGAGTACGTTTAGACTTCGTTAGATTTAAAACCCTCCTGAGATAGTATGTTTACAATTTCCGCTTCAGCGCTGTCGTTGGCTTGGTGCCTGATACCTATTACACACAACAAGCCTCCAATTTCTTTACATCAACAATCCCCTCTCTAATTAGGGTAGTTACTATAATTTTTATAATCAAGGAGATAGACTGTGTGGCGAACTGTTTATATTTCAATGTTTTGAAGACTTGAAGTATTTTGAAACACCTTGGTTCCCCTAATGAGGGACCGTCGCAACATGGCCTTTGTAGAGGTCAAAAATGGAATCCGTAGGTCATGGTAGCTTACCAACAATTTCGAGTACATTGGCATTTTTCACAGAGAAGATAAAGAGATTACCTTGTTGTCAAGTTGTGTAATACATACCTTAATGTTTTGCATTGTTTAAGTTTGGTCATTGAAGATTCTCTTAGCAAACTTAGATAATTATGACGCAAGCGTAGGTCAAGAGAGAAATTAGAAGATTGTGGTATCCTGCCAACAAGCTTCTGGCTATTGAAATTTTGATCTACAGAACAAAGAGATTCCCTTCCCCTCCGCCGACTGACGTAATTATACCAAGCCTAATAAGGTGCTGGCATTGTTCTCGACTGCATACCTGAGCTGTAGCCCCGCACAGACGGTCGGCACTTGTAGTTGATATTTGTTGGAATCGGACGCAAAAGATCGAAAAGAAGCCATCATGGATCAGAAACCTGAAGTCAAAGTAAGTGCACATTTTTCTGTTCTCACCATTGAGTCAAAACATAATCTGATGCTCATCACACGTTCCCCGGAACGTTGACGGTGTAGAATCATATATCGTGAATATAATGATTCTATTTAGTTTACCAGCCGGGCTCCCATATTCGCTTCCCTACTTGAGCACCCGGGCTAGTAAAATGTCTTAAAGCCAGCGCTTTAATAGGCTCCACGAAACGGAGAGAAGGAAGGCAAAGAAGGTCACGAAGAAACTAGGCTAGGGATCTTTGCGGATCACTAGAAATCCAAAATCTGGCATACTTGTCCACACTAGTACTGTGCATAGGTTCATCGCAGACCCCTTTCTTTCTACCACATTCTAGCATGTAGCATATAAGGAAAAGCATGTCGTAGACTTATTCATCGGGCTCATTCTCGTTAAAGGCTCCTCCCTTATTTCAGAGAGCTTTCAAGCTGTGAGATTATTTGACAGAAAAACTTTTTTTCTACAAAATTCAATTGAAAATTTTGTTTATCATCACTGAATTGATGACATGTCTAAGAGGTATGTCTGACTGGATACCTCACACATAGAAAACAGCGAAATAAGAAGCACTGTTTTCAACCTGATGTATGCGAGCAGCTAGCTAGCAGTTGTGAATCACCCCAGTCTTTACCTGGTTGTTTTTCTCAAAGATAGTCAAAAAGGGGCGTGTACAAATATCAATAGTGGCAACTGTTACACTGCCGTTGACAGATAGAACCCGAGGCCAAGAAAACCGGAAAAACCTGGTCCCAGCCTCGTTTCAGGCTCGCCGTGGGATTGGCTGTTGGGTTGCTGCTTGTGACCTGCGCAGTGGCGGCCGGTGGACTGATGATGTACTTTCGGGGGAAATGCGGAAATAAACGGGTGTGACTTCTTGTTTGTTTGTTTATCATATATTTGTTTATTTTTGACGCTGTTAATTCTGACATGTTGTGCACAACATAAGCAGGAACGCGGTTTAAATGTGGACGGTCGATACAGTTGCTCTTTGTTTTTGTAAGTTTACAGCCAGTAAATGAAAGTTTACTTTGTCATCGGACCTTTTGTTTGGATAGAATTGTGAAATCAAAACAATATGCATACTTTGTGGCTACATTAGGAATAAGCAAGGTAACAATAACAAGGAACTTTTGAATGCCAAAATCTAACCAGTTGCTTGAGTAATAGTTACCTTGCTTGTTCCTTATTACTTGGATGTCTAACCTTCATCGACGTACATAATATTATGGATTTTTTTTTTAAATTTTCTATTATTATTATTGTGCGCACAGTTCACCATAAAGACCTCCATGAATGGCCAGACGTTCACAGAGGAGGTGGAAGTGGACCGGGAGAACGGCATGGTGGTGTACCGTGATGACGTCAGCACTGAGGACGGGGAGATCATACAAACCAAAGAGGTGGGTAGCAACATTACCCATCAGTTAAAGCGTGGGGCTTCAGATCTAAGATAAAAGTCTGTATTTTTCTGTTACTTGAATGGAGTTGATCGAATCAATAGATCACTTTTTAAAAAAGGCAAAACAAAAAATGACAAGGGTCCCACTGCACTGTCTCACGCTGAGTTGGGCCACCATGGGTAAAAGAAACAGAATGTAAGAAATTAAAGAAAAAATGTAATTGAAAAATGACTACATTGCAAACTACGGGCTGTAGACCAAAAAACTTTGTTATGTACTAGGCTATTGAATCATCGTAATAGGAATGTCATCTGGTTGACTTTGTGACAGGGATTGTCCGTGCTCTACCAGAGAGGCAACTGCTATCTGATGGAGGACGAAAAGAACAACCAGACGAGCGAATTTGACATTGATGAGGCGGAGGCTGCGATGGAGTCTTTATCTGTAAGTACCATAATGTTCAAATGATAATAGAAGAAGTTTATTGCAAGTTCATGCCCGTGGGCTAATTGCAAATACATGATAAAAACATAGGAAAAACATACATGCGTCAGTAAACTGTGTCTGACTTTGCTGTAACAATAGGTTACTGGCACTATATACAATAATAGACTAAGTATAAACGTTTGCGTGTGTCTTTTTGCTTTCATGACCTGTCAATAGCATGCTAGCAAAGAACGATAATTCCTCATGATCATGATTGATGTTCATATTCAATCACGACTTCAGAGTCTGCAGAGGATGTCATCCATAAAATTTACTTGCCGTGACCTAATATAATGATATAATAATAATGTCAGGTGTATTTGCAGCCAGTGCCACAGGCAGGTACCCAATGTGTAGGGTAATGAGGCTGTTTAACGTGTTCGAGGCACCTCCTCATATATGAAAATGAACATATTCGCCTTTCTGAAAGCCTTAGTCGAGAAAAAGAAACTAATGATATTATTGATTTAATCATTTTCGAAAGGATGACAGTGACGTGCCGAGCTTTGACGTTGACCGAGTCGTCTTCCTGAACCGGTCAGTTCTGGTTAGTCCTGAAGATGACGTCATCCTGCGACCACAGCTGCCGCCTGTGTGTCATGACGCGCCTCTGTACCGGGTCCAAGAGGAGGACGCTAGAGGTAAAACTATTAACACCAATCTTACCTCGGTCTGAACATAGTAAAATTCTAAATTATAGTGCAGGTCTCATTAGTATACAACAAGAACTAATAGCGAGCAATTGGTTGAATTCGTAATCACTTTTCAAAGCTCCCGATCTACTCAGAGTCCCATTTGCTATCGTTCGTTAAAGTTTTTGTCTTACATGTAACTAATAACGTGTCATCCTTCACTACTGACGTTAGTCTTATTTGCAGTATCTATTATTATGTGGTTGATAGATGATTGCAATATGTTTAGATAAGATAACTCTGTAAACTTGACTGGATTTCAGATTATTTGGGACAGGAAAATGACGATGGAGATATGATGGAAACATCGCAAAGTCGTGTCAAGCGGCGCTGGGCCTTACCGGACGCTCAGGCTCCCGTTGGCTTGGACGATGTGGATGACGGTGTGGAAGATGAACCTACAACATGCATGATTTTACCTAGGCTTTTGTATGTTGGACGATGTTACCGGTACTGGTATAGGTACCGCTGGGGTTGGCGCCGCCGGTGTTCCTGCCAATTTCAGTGCAGTAGGTCGTGCAGATGCTATAAATTCATGACTTCTTGCGATTGATTCCCGGGGTATATATGCAGAGATGCCGTTTGCCTTCACGCCCTCTCTTAGAGTCTTTATCTGTGGCCCTCTTTCTTCTTTTTCTCTTCTCAAAAACTTAATTCTTTATCCTGATTATGAATAATAGCACTCTAGTATTTGATTACACAGTTCTAAACTTTTGATGTGTAGTTTTGATGTAGACGACTAAATGGCTTTAATGTCAACAAATATTATAGCTATAATGCTTTATATACATAAATATTATATACGTAGAAACGTAATTCTCTTATGCTCTATAATAGCTAGATAAACATGCTAGGTATTTTGTATTATGGGGTATATAGAGTTAGTATTCATTTGGCATTTTAGCTTTAACGAAAAGAATTGACAGAAATGTTAACAGTAACCTTAGCTGAGCATTTGTATATTCATTATACCTTTGTAGTAATCTCATAGAATAAAGGTTGCTTCGTATTCCAAATAAAATGCATGTATTCTTGTTTTGATTTGATTGTGGAAATGGCAAAAGTATCATTTATATAAACGGAACACAATATCCTTTTTGCTCTAGTATATCTTATTAAAGATGTAGTGTGTACTAGTATTATGGGGTAAATAGGTATCTAATGTCTAAGTTGACATTTTAGTTTTATATAAAAGATTTGACAGAAACTTTTAAACTAAACTAACCATACCGCTTACGCCAGGTCGTTCGCTTGTTTGTTTCATGTTTTTTCTTGAGGGGTATTTTTGTTGTATCAACAAATTCTGTTTCTGATTGCTCTGTTACTTCAATGTAGCAATAATTCAATGGTGGTTTGTCTTGGAATAAAGGTATAAAAAACAAATTTGAGGGCTTCCAGTTTTATCATTGTGTCACCCTACACATATGAAAATACTGATTCAAGAACACTAAAGATGCATATTCTCATGGCAATGTGAATGTGGTATGTTTTTGTTTGTCTGAATTGGTCGAAGTGTTGATTTTGGAGATCATTTTATCCTTATTAACATTATCTAAAATCCCCACGGTTGCTGCTGCAGTACAGTAGACCAGGCGCCGTTCGGCTTTATATAATTATGCATTGTATACAACAGATTCGGGTCGGTAGGCCGAGCTTTGGACCTGATTTACAAAAGGTACCAATAGAGCATGCTATCTTCGACGTAATTGTCGTCTCACTAAAGGGTCAAACATTGTTTGACACGTATCTTACAAGATAAAATCTTACCTAAATAATACATTTTATTACGAGGCCTCGAGGAAATTCTCATGCCTCTGTTACATCTTTAATTTGCACTGGGAAGAAATGGGAGTGAAATACCCTGCGTTTGCTTGCAAATGCTGGTTTTCTCAGTGATGGTGTTTTTCTGTAAAAGACGATCTAGGTTGCTAATCGACTATTTCTTAAATTCTGACAGCTTCGATTTGACGTGAAAACCTGTCAAAACTAGTATCCTTTACCTTTAGATCACGTTTAGACTTCGTTGGTATATATACCATATCTGGGGTAGTATGTTTACAATTTCCGCTTCAGTGCTTTCATGAACGAACATTTGGATGATACTTGTGGCATGCACAAAGAAAGCCTCTCATCTTTTTAATGTTTGCCTTTAACTTAGGGATGCCAGTGCTATTGATTTTTAACCAAATAGATGAACAGTGTGGCGAATTGCCTACATTTTTCATGTCTTGAATGATTTGAAAACACATTGGCACACCTAATAAGGTACCATCGCAACATGACATTTGTAGAGGTCAAAAATGGAATTCGTAGGTCACAGTATCTCAGCAACAGGTTTGAGCCCATTGGCATTTTTCACAGAGACGACAAAGAGACTACCTTCTTGTCATGTTGTGTAATGCATGATTTTATGTTCTGCATTGTTTACGTTAAAACGTTTGTCATTAAGATTCTCTTAGCAAACGTCCATAATCATGACGTTAGCGGAGGTCAAGAAAGAAATCAGAAATGAGCTAGGGGCTATTCAAGTCTATGATCCACAGAACAAAGAAATTTTTCAATCATGTGAAATAATTATGCAAGCCTTAGGATAATAGGTGTAGTTGTTGTTCTCGACAGTGCATACCACAGTTATAACCCCGTGCAGGCGGTCGGAACTTAAAGTTTGTCACTGTCTGAATCAGGCGCAACTGATCTAAAAGAAGCCATCATGGATCAGAAACCTGAAGTCAAAGTAAGTGTACATTTTGTTTATTTTCAGTACTGCGTCACAATCCAGCAGCACGTTCGCTCGTCGTCACATGGGCGGTGTAGAATCATAGGCTTGGTGCCATCCTTTTTAGTTTACTATGGCCGCCGCATTTGCCCACAAAAGACAGAATTGTTATGGTAGGGGGTTAAAAGCCACTAGGGATCTACGCGTTACACTAGAAGTTAAAAGTTGGCATACTTTTCGACGCTGTGCATACATGTATGTCAGTCGTCGCTTTGTAGACAAACTTATTCCTTCCACAGTTACACCACCTAATTAAGATGATGTCTCAACCTGACTTATTACTCTAATTTAAGTCCCCTCACTACAAGCTGCCTTAGTTTAGATTCACTTAAATAACCACAGCTTTCAGAAATTCAATTTCAAAGTTTTTCGGGATTTAGAGTTATGTCTGACTGTAGCTAGCTGGTTACATCCACCTTCAAAAGAGCTAAATAAGAAACAATGTAATCTATTTTCAACCTGATATTTACAATAGGTAGCTAGCAGTTGAGAAGTATCTGTAGTATTTACTTGGTTGTTTTTATGAAAGATAGTCAAAAAGGGCGTGCACAAAAATTCATAGCTGCCATTGTTCCACTGTTGTTGACAGATAGACCCAGAGGACAAGAAAACCGGAAAAACCAGGTTCCAGCCTCGTTTCAGGATCGCCGCGGGATTGGCTGTAGCCTTGCTGCTTGTGACCTGCGCAGTGGCGGCTGGTGGACTGATGACGTACTTCCGGGGGAAATGCGGACGTAAGGTAGAAAAACACAGTTTTCGCCTGCGGGGATTTCTATAGTTGACTGATTGCCATCGATGCGGAATAAATTATAGTAGGGTACCCTAGAGAAGTACGATAAACGAATGTGTGGAAGTTGAGGGCAAAATTTACAAAACAATTGAAAACAACTAACCATGCTATCTGTGACGTCAAAATATCATCCGCAAATTAAATTCAACTATTCATTTCTCTAAACGCGATTCAAAGGCTTTAAACAGTCATCTATTCCTGTTTTGGTCGCTGGAAACTTTTTTTCCAAACAGATAGCAAAAATAAAAAACACACACAAACACACAGTATTTATCTGCGACCCCCGGTGTCTTTCACATAGCGGTAAAAACGTCGCGCCCCTAAATCTTGAACCGTACGCATGTAAGCCCTTAACGTGAAAGCCAGCGAGACACGAACTTTATTGTATGGTAGTTTCGACTCATAAATACGCGTGACCTTTACAGCTGACGGCCGGGGTGAGACGGCTGCAGTTCCGCAAGACCCCGCATGACGCCATTTAAATGTTGTCGTCAAAATGTATAATATGAAAATAATTATCGGCCATTCAAAATAGAATTGAAACTACCGAAAATAATTTCATCAGGTTGGTAGAATATAGGATATAGGAGATTCTTATTACACAACCAGGTAATCTCACCTGCTAACATTTCGATGTCTGTTAGACACCTTCTTCAGAGCTTCTGACTGGAGTACTGCTTCTCACCGCTATAAGTAGCCGATGTGGTTGGCGCTTTTGCGGTGAAAACACTGTCCCAAAAGCGCCACCTACATTGGCTACTTATAGCGGTGAGAAGCAGTACTCCAGTCAGAAGCTCTGAAGAAGGTGTCTCATAGACATCGAAACGTCAGCAAGTGAGATTACCTGGTTGTGAAAAAAGAATCTCCTCGAATTGAAACTACTTGTTGGCTATATATAGTGATTTCTAAATAAATGTTTGTTGTTACTGTTGCACAAACAGTTCACCATTAAGGCATCCGTGAATGGCCAGACGTTTACAGAGGAGGTGGAGGTGGACCGGGAGAACGGCATGGTGGTGTACCGGGATGACGTCAGCACTGAGGACGGGGAGATTATACAAACCAAGGAGGTAGATATAAGAATATGATACAATAGTCTATTTTTTTGCGGTTAATGTCGTTATCAATTGTAAGCAATCATTAGCTGATTAAATGGACATTTTAAAAGATAATAAAAGATTGAATGGAAAAAGCTGAAAGTGTACAAACCGTAGAAACATGTTTTTGTGGTACAATGCCAATATACAATTTCATATTTCATACGGATATTTCAAGCTGACGTTTAATTCTGATAAAATGCCATTTACACAGGGATTGTCCGTGCTCTACCGCCGGGGTAGCTGTTACCTGTTGGAGGACGAAAAGAACAACCAGACAAGCGACTTTGACTTCGACGAAGCGGAAGACGCAATGAAGTCCTTGTCGGTGAGTATGATCTAATGTTTTAAGTGCTTTGTTACTTTTATGAGTTATTCAGGAGCTTCAAGTTATTGATTGCGTTTGTTATCTTAAGCCAAGAAAAAGATAGATCACATGTTCTAACGAAAAAGAATCTAGGCAAAAAAAAGAGCCACTAAAGCTGCGATTATCAACTGACGTGTCGTATGTCAAGCAACAGCAACGTACAATTATTTTGTTGCTTCGTCTTCTGTTGACAGGAAGATGATGTTGCAAGTATTGACGTTGACCAACTCGTCTTCCTGAACCGGTCCGTTCCGGTTAGCCCCGAAGATGACGTCATCCTGCGATCACAGCTGCAGCCCGTGTGTCGTGACGCCGCTCTGTACCGGGTCCAAGAGGAGGACGCTAGAGGTACATCTAGATTATATGAAAATGTCGGGTGGCCTTACAAACATGCCTCATTTTATATTACAAAATCGTTAATTGTTGATATAAGCATTAAAGAACAAAATCATATTCCGCCAAAATGAACAATGAAAAAGAATGATGTATGCCATCAGTATTAAGCGGCAACATTTGCTAATCTAATTCACCAGCCAATCCAAATTCTACCCACTTCGACATCAATGCCAATCGTTGCAAAATTGAATGCCGATTCGATTAAATCGGAAATGATTACTTACATCTAAGCACGTACCTAGAAAAGCAAGAAACTGGCGGATGTGGAATGCCAAAACCAATAGGATAAAGTGACTTAATATATTGTATATATATTATATATGCTTTTCCAGGTAAGTGCTTAGATGTAAGTAATCATTTCCGATTTAATCGAATCGGCATTCAATTTTGCAACGATTGGCATTGATGCCGAAGTGGGTAGAATTTGGATTGGCTGGTGAATTAGATTAGCAAATGTCTAAATACTGTAAGCATGTAGCATAAGACCACGTGGTCTGTCATGTAAAACATACATACATGCATAATACATCTAAGCAAACGCTGGTTTTGGTGCACTTCTCACTCATGGCTACCTCACTAGCGCCACTTCTACTTGTACACACGGCATTCCCATTCTTAGTGTTTTTTTTTTATGATGTTGACCATCTTCGGTGGGGATCAATATTTGTTGGACACACTGCACGAAATGGCCACGTATCCTGACGGATCCCACGTATCCGGAATCGGGCCTCATGGCGTTTCCGAACGAATCCGAAAAAATCCCAGTTCACTGCTCGGATACTGAGGTGCCCGCAGATCCGACCAATTCCGACGCCGTATTCCTCTGGATCCGTGATGCGCCTCGGATACCCGAAAATATTTGTGCGGATCCCTCGTTTTTTTTATATTTGGAATGTTCGGATTGTTTGTATGTCGGTAGTTGTTTCGGATCCTGACGAATAAATACACACGGCACGGCATGATCTCATTTCCTGACGAATCCAGCAGATCCGGAATTATGCATTATAGCAGACACGGAACGTTTCCGATTGAATCCGATGCACCTCAGATCCGACAATTCCGGCGCCGTATACGTCTGGATCCTTCATACGTTTCGGGTACAGATACGGAACGTTTCCGAGCAAATTCAGACAAATACCAGGTACAGCTCAGATCCGGCAATTCCGACGCCGTATACGTCTGGATCCGTGATGCGCCTCGGATACCTGAGGATATTTGCGCGGATCCTTCGTTTTCAGATATTTGTCAATATGGCAGAGATATTAATCGGATTGTTTGTTTGTCGGTAGTTGCTTCGGATTCTAACCAACAAATACACACTGCACGGCATGATCTCAGATCCTGAAAAATCCAGCGGATCCGCAATCGTGCATAATAGCAGATACGGAACGTTTCCGATTGGATCCGATGCACCTCAGATCCAACAATTCTGACGAATCCTGACGTTTCCGGAATACGGATTCGTGCCCAATCTCCCACAAGACACTGCGTGTCATGACGTCAGGCGCGAGAAACGGTTTTGTCGGTGAACAGCACGGAGACAAGAACGGCGTTTCATCACTCTCTGTGCTTAACATGGCATCGTCAGAGTCTACCATGGTCGACCAGTGATTTTTAGTGACTTGAGAGTCGAAGGGGATTCGGTGTAAACTCAAACGCGCGGCATTGCGAAGTAGTCTTCTTCGTGCATGCAATATTCGTCGCCCCCCTCCCCCTTGTAAAGTTGGTAGGGAGTCGATTCATCATTTAGAGAGACTGCCCTTTGGTAAGTACAAATTGGAAAATTCATGTTTCTAACTAGTTTGAACGTCAGTTATCCTCCTATTGTGGCTTGACATATCATCGCATTTGCATGACATTAAGAATTGTCCAGTCGACCTGCACTTCTACACCGTTAGGATCTATGAAATTTATAGCTTTCAATTTGTTCGTTCTTGCCAATGGTCAACAGACATTTGTGTCTGGTTAACGTTTCAGATACAACATAGCAAGCGGTTGAGGGAAAGATAATTAAAGATATCCTGTAACGGAAGAGAATGTCATAAGTATTTGTCCCACAAAGGTCCCACCGTTTGTGGATAGTGAGCTGGAACTTATGTGGAGGTAGTAGTGTGTTTCAGTGATTATTGCATTAAGTTGTAGCTGTACATATTTGATCAATATCATATTCAAGTTATGAATGTAAGTTTTACGTATTCAATTAAACGATGCCAGATTCATTTTTTACAAATGTGATTATGTGATATGTTTAATATTTGTCATTGATTCCCTTTATATATATATCCTATACAGCATCGGCAGATACTTCCTTCACAAATGCAGCACATGTTGTGAGGACCTTAGCTTGGCTTGGAACAAAGCAATCAGCTGTCAGATGCTCAGAGTACCTCAGGCTCCTTCGGTAAGGCTTAAGTCCATCATCGGTACACTTCAATGTTAGCTGAGACAGGCATGATGGATACCCATTGTCCCTTGTTTTTAGTTAGCTGCTGTGATGAAACGAAGCCCATCACAGCAAGGAGGTTATATAGTCTATATAACCTCCTTGATCACAGTTATGTCAAAATCATGTGACATTTTACTTAAATACTAAGTATGTGAAATGATATTTATTCATCATTTGGTTTTATCATATAGGAACTGGTTCATCACAAGATGAACTCCAAGCTGAGTCCAACATGCTAGATACAGAAGAAATCAGCCTTGCCTGTACCTTACCAAGAGTGCATGGAAGAAGTGAACTCAGATGTAGTCATAGAATGGGGAGAGGACGATTATACACATGCAGTTCCACGGCATATACTACTTACGTGTAAAATGTGGCGTGTCATCATGGGAGTTTTTCAGACAGTATAATGTTACTTTGAAGTTTCTATTTTCAACCTCTGTATTTGAAATTATTTGTATCTGATATCTTTTAGACGAAGAACTGGCCACAAATAAGGCTTTCATTACTTTAGTAGAATATGTAGAACATGTAGAAATTTTTGGTCCAAGTGCACTATACGGCAGTAAATATTACCACCATGATGTGATGGTTGTTGATTGTAATACATTTTATAACAATTGTGCTTACACAACCCCAATTTACCGACATTAACCTGCATATGCAGAGGTGCTTTGAGTATGTGGATGTCCCTCGGCCTGTCTTAAACGAAATGGATTATTTAGCCACATAGAACTTCCGTATTGTATTTGATAGTTTTTGAACTTAGAAATGCATATATGTTGAAATATGAAATGATGTTACATTCATGCTTTCCCAAAACTTCCTGTCATTGAATAATAATTCGTTAAATTAAGAATGCACGCGTATTTATGAATAATCAACCATTCTATCAAACTTTGTGTGTTTGATTTGTACATATTCGTGGCAAATACAAACATATTCAGAGTCACAATATGTCAAAGATTGTAGAAAGTCTGTATGTTGGATCAGTCTGTATCCGTGGCAAATACATACTGTACGTATCTGTCAGGATCTTGGGCAATTTCGTGCAATGTACGGCCCCATATCCGTCGAAAATTCCTATTTTTGTATTCCTCCGGATCTGAGGTTCCGGATCACAGTCCGCTTGTATCCGTCAGTATCCGCAATTTTCTTTTAAAAAATACAGAAAACTTCCTACACGTATCCGTCAGGATCGCTGGCATTTCCGTACAGTGTACGGCTCCGTATCCGTCGAAAATACCTCATTTTCGGATTCCTCCGGAAATATTCACGATCCCGGTGCGGAAATTTTCGGATTTGTTAGGTTGGATTCGTCAGTATCCGTCAGTATCCGCCAAAAATACAGAAAAATCCCTGTACGCATCCGTCAGGATCTGTGGCATTTCCGTACAGTGTACGGCTCCGTATTCGTCGAAAATACCTTACTTTCGGATTCTTCCGGAAATATTCCATATCCCAGTGCGCATTTAGTCGGATCCGTCAGGTTGGATCCGCCTGTATCCGTCAGTATCCGCCAAAAATACAGAAAATTTCCTGTTCGTATCCGTCAGGATCGGTGGCATTTCCGTGCAGTGTACGGCTCCGTATTCGTCGAATATACCTTACTTTCGGATTCTTCCGGAAATATTCCATATACCGGTGCGGAAATTGTCGGATATCTTACACGAATCCGCCTGTATCCGTCAGTATCCGTCAGTATCCGACAAAAATACAGAAAAATACCGGTACGTATACGCCGGGAAACGAGGCCATTTCGTGCAGTGACATATCAGCAAAAAATAATGTTACAATATTATAATGTTTGTTACATTTCAGATTATTTGGGACAGGATACGAAAGCTGGAGAAAGCACAGAAACGTTCCACAATATTGTTAAGCGATATGATCGCGGTATGACGCAATCGGGCAATCCGTCCATTTGCGGAAAGATACAGTGGACATTGGCCTATACAGGAAAGTGTAAACCCAAGAACAGGCCAAGGTCATGTCGTTGTAGATTTGAATGCTTTCCGGGATGTAGATGCTTGAAATCACTGGGAATTTGCCTAGACTAGTGAAGAATATTTCTTTGCGCACTTTCCCATTCTTAATTTTCATACTCTTTCTTGCTAGGACCTTTATTCTATTTCATTGCGTGGCTCGGGGCATTGTGGCATATGTACATAATAGAATATACATGATAATGTAAGCCGAAATACTGTAACGTATCTGTTACCGTTCTTTGAGTACAGAGGAGACAATTCTGTCCGTCAATATATGTATATATTATGTGTCTGGTGGGATTCTAAGATAACACTATAGATTGTATGGTAGACTATTGATGAAATACTCTAGTGTTACAAATGTATCATTGTATACGTTACTGACGATATGTAATATCATTGTAAGCTTTAGATACTATATATACATACATATATACATATATCTATCTATATATGTATATATCTATCTATATATATATATATATATATATATCTATATCTATATATATATATATGTATATATATATATATATCTATATCTATATATATATCTATCTATCTATCTATCTATCTATCTATCTATATATATATATATATATATATATATATATATATGTATGTATGTATGTATGTATGTATATATATATATATATATATATATATATATATATATATATATATATATATATATATAGATAGATAGATATATATATATATATATATATATATATATATATATATATATATATATATATATATATATATATATATATACATACATACATACATACATACATACATACATACATACATACATACATACATACATACATATATATATATATATATATATATATATATATGGCCGGTGCCATGCACGCAAGGGGTTTCGGCACCGCTATTAACTAAGCTATCATTATGATAAGCGTTGGAAATGTCAGGATTGTGAACATAGATATCTTATTCATCATATATTTGTCTACCAGCATTGTACATGCGTTCCTATTTGCTTCGTACGTACTCACTAGATATCGTACTTCTAGCCAGATTTACCAGCTTAAATCAGACGATAAACGTGCTAAACCTTCCATTAATTTTGATTAAAACGACTATGACGTATCTTCAGTGTGACACATCTTTTGTGAGCATCCTGTTACTTTGTTACGTTACAAAATGGGGACTGCAATGGACAGTAATAGGTCCGGATTGGCCCCCGAAAGATCGAAGACACCCCTTCTGGTAAGTAACGGTGACCAGGAGTGCTGATTTCGTACCCTTAGATATTTTGAAGTTAGCTCCTCCGAGCGGCTGTCTCACATTGGACGACGGGGGGCCGTCGGGAGTATTTGCATAACTATGGGGTAGGAATCCCGTAGGATGTCTTCCGCAATTGCTCAGCGGGGAAGACAAACTCGCTATCGTTTTGAGTCCGCGGAGCTGAGGCCTACTGCCCATGATTCGACCCCCTCCCTCCTTTGAGTTTGAGTCTGCTGGTTATCTCCCTGACTGGTTCAAAGTATAACCATACCATTTCCATAACGAATACGTACCTATGGCTTAGTCTACCAGTAAAGGATAAAGTATGGAGTCAGCATGGCGAGCGAACGCCGTCCATATTTGTTTGGAACTGCGGATTCTGTAAAGATCGAACACCACCAGACACCAGAAGAAAACCAAGATGGCGGACCCCGTGACAGACCTGTTCGTACTGTTCGTTGTGTTGTTTCTTTTGATTGTTCTCGTTCTGTCCGTGACGTCGGCCGTGGTCCTGATAGGATGGATGGGGGTCAAAGTTCTTTGGCCTGGTCGCAAGGAAAACGTAAGCGTTTTTGGTGACATAGTTTTGTGGTAAACGTCATGTAAAGATGGCGGTGGTTGCTTGAACGTGTGACCTAGTAGACAGACATGTCTAACCTAGTAGACAGACATGTCTTATATGTAACCATGATATATAGCTGTTCCTGGCAGCGCTTAGTTGTGCTATACAGTTACAGTTGTTTAGTATGATTTATATGTATCCAATAATTTGGCGCGGCGAAATAGCAAAAACGTTGTGCGCACATAAAGGGTGACATACAGTGTACTTGAAGAATATGGACAGGTCGAAAATGCCACATACTCAGTAGCATCGATCTCATTTGGAAGCTGGTATTCGTAAGACTGAAATGGGTATCGTCTGTGGTATGCTCTATGCCTGTAGCCACCGGCAAAATTTCCGACTAGAATGATTTTACCCACAATAACTATGAATGAATCTTTTCACACGTTGTAAAAGCATGTAGTTTCTGTCACTTAGATAGCAGTTTTGTAGCTATCTTGATATATAGAGTATTGCTATATCGACTATGCAATAACGACACATGACCTCAATTTCGGCATCCCATCACTGGTTTGATCCTGATAGTTGCTAAAATGTGATGCAACATATACATAGTATATCTATTAATTGATCACTATGTCTCAATCGTACATGGCAAATATGCCATATTTACCTCTTTACAGAAAGAAGAAGAAACTGATGAAGAATCTGACTGGGAAATCGAAAATGATATCAACGACGAATCAGCTGAAAACGACACCAACACGATCATAAGCATCGTCAAGAACATCGAGGGAACGGTTGACGTCACAGAAAGTAAAGATGGCGTATCCAAGTCCGAGGATGCTACTGAAAAACCCGAAGAAGAGAAAGCTGACCAATCAGCAAGCACCAACCGTGTGACGGTCTTACAGTTCCCTGTGACGCAAACGTCGATTGGCCAATCACCTAAGCCGTCCACAGAGCGGTCAAGCAGCGATGCAAGCAGCGTGGAACCGGAAGTCGAACTGGATTATGGGGATCTGTTGGGTCCGCCAACGACACCGGAAGTTGAGGAGGAAAAAGATGCCGAAGATGGTAAGAAAGAAATAAACGTTGAGGAATATGAAGAGGATGATCTCGTGTTTGAGATACCGGAGGAGTTGAGGTTCTCGCGGTACCAATACCTGTTCAGACGAGGGGACTTCGACTCGAGCGACGAGGACCGAGGGTACATGTCGAGCGAGGACGAACTTGACCGATGGGTGCGTCGGCGACCCGAGGAGTACCGAGTGGTGCCGGGACAAAACGTTCGGCACCGACTGACTCCGATTCCGTCAGCCGAAAACGAAGACATCGCCGAAGACGTAAAAGACGAGGTTGATGTTGAAGAAAGCGATGAACATCTGCCGTTTGCAAACGACATCGATGACGAAGTTGTGACGATCTTAGCAGCTGTTGCTGATTGGAAACAAAATGGCGACAAGAAGACTCAACCAGATACAGTCATCACAGATTCAAACCCCATCCCAACAGGAGCAAAAGAAGGAATGAAATCTCCATTTACTGCTTGGAAAGAATCCTTCCTTGACACTCCAGAGGATGAAGCAGATGACATAAGTTTGAAAGGCAGGAGCCCAAGCCCACGACCAATGTCGTATGGTGACCAAACGGTGTCAAAAGAAATGGCAAATAAACAACAAGATGGAGAATCTGTGGAAATAGTGGGGACAAAAACGCCTACATTTGGGCAAAGTCAAATCCCGAAGCTAAAAAGCCAGACTGCAATCTCAAAACACATCTTACAAGACAATAATAATGCTTCAGGTATAGAAAAGAATCAGTCTGATATCGATGGTGCAGACACTCACCTGAGAACACCACCAGAGAGCAAACTAACTCAAACTCTAAGCCCAATTACTAAGCAAGCTTTCAAGCATGATAGCAATGTGCAAGCCCTCTCAGTTATTACCGAGCCTAAGAGCCTTGCTCAACACATTTTTGAGTCAGAGTCAAGCGACGAAGATGACGATTTCTTACAATCGTATACTGGCAGACAGTTGTCCACTCCCACTCCTGTCTTATTAGACAGAAAATCGCCTGAAGTTGGTGTCAATCAGTCCCCGTTGACAAGCAACATGCGAAGTGGGACGGCTACTAAACTTAGTGTTGACTCCTCTGTTGGTATCAGCAATTCTAAAGGCCCTCCATCAACGAACACTGGAAAAGAAAAGAGAGAGCAAGAACAACATGCAAGAGTGTCTCGCTTCAAAGAGATGTTAAAGCCTGCTGTAAGCATTACTAAGGAACAGCCAGAGACCGATACCATCAAGAATAAAACTGAAGAAAAGCTTGAGAAGTCTCTTGAAGTGGTACGTCCGATTGCCAAACTGAAACCAATCGCAATGACTCCACAACCAATCAAAGATTCTGTCATGTTCACATCTCCATCGAATGTTTGGAGGAAGGTCGACGCTTCACACCCGATTCGTAAAGGTCAGCCGCAAGTTGACAAGAAAGGGCAAGGTCATCAGCTGATGCCAGTAGAGAAGCAGCGCTATCTCGCGAGAGCAGGCGAGATTGGGCGAGATTCGTCCGGCTTGTCAGTCAAGAAACATTTAGGGCTGTTCGAAGCAATCTCGGATCTTCGACCGGTGACGTCAAGTCGACCTCCTTTACCAAGGATCAAGCCGGTTGGTTCGTCTAGGATGCATCGATCGATGCCTGATTTGGTCACTATGTGGAGAGAAATGGAAACGAAAAGTAAGGTTCCAAAACCTTTCCCAACCAAGGCTTTTGTACCACCGGACTGGGAAGCACGAAAACTTCTTGGTACTGAAGAATGCATCTCTTAGTCTATAATCTTCCATACCGGGATTTTTCTCAATGAATTCAAATAGCAAATCATATTGACATGTGACACCCCGTGCATTGTACATATAGGACGTTGTATAAAAGAATGCATGAAAGTCAGAATACTCACCAAGAACTGTAAAAACACACTCTCAACCCATACTATAAATTGTCTTTTGTAAGGTAAATTAGTCTAATAAAATGGTTGTTGCTGTGTAACAGAGGATGTTGTTACTGCAAATTTTTTGTAGATTAATGTTTCCTTCTTATTTGATTTCTTAAAAATCTTTTAAAGATTAATCAATGATCTCTCAAGGGATGTTTTTTACTTGCAGTTGATGCAACAAACTGTCAACCTTAATGTCGAGACTTAAACGATTACGGGAAACATATTACGTTAGGGGTCAATAGTTAAGAAGTTGAGGGTCCGCCGATTTAAGGAATTGGTTTGATGTTGGATGTCTTGTACAGGCAATGACCATATAACCTGTTCTTAACGTTGAGATGTTATTTTGATGCTTAGGAATAAAGATGTGCACTTTTCCTTTTTTTCTGCTGGTCTTATTTAATTGTATTTGTAACCTTGTTTCTAGACGCTCTGTACATTCATTGTCTTAACGTCGTTTTAGGCGGCTATAACAAGTAATACATACATGTAGATCCCGAGAACTGGGTGCCTTAGTGGATTTGGTACTGCTCCCCCCACCCGAGGTGTTGATGGCTCCTGAGGGCGAAGTCCGAAGTATGCCAACAAACTACCGAGCCACGTTATGTGGATTTAGTCACAAGAAATGCACGCTCCTGATCGGCTGAGGGAAGACGCCCGGGTTCTGACAAAATTGAGTTCTTTCACTTCCATTTAGAAGAAAGAATAAAAGAAACCCTGCAAGTCATTATGATGTATACATGATATAAATATACCTGCAAAATTATCTTGAGGCAAAAAGGAAAGTTCCTTCGTAATATAGTTTGCACGCAGAATTGTCTTACTGATTTCCAACACCATGATTTTCTATGAACTTGCATGTCTAGCAAAAGTGTTGTCACACGGTTGTGCGTATAGATAACCTTTATGAATTCTTCTAATGCAACCAAAACCTTTTTACCTACAAAGGTTTAATTAACTTGTCCACTCCCTTCGTCGGAATTAAGTAAACCCTACTACTCCTTGTCGCATGGTGGCATTGCGGCAAGAAGAATGTGATCTTAAATGTGCCTTTTGGTTCTATAAGAAAACTTTTACCTTCAAATGACTTACCAAGCCGATGGAAGCTATTCATGTACCTAAATGTTTGAACCCACATAGCCTCTTCAATCATTGGATAAATAGCGCCACATATCTGTCTCCAGAAAAGGCGAAAAGATGTCGAGCCCCAGCGCGCCCATACGGAGAGTCTAAGACGGATAAGGCGAACTCTAATCCCGGCTCTCTCGTGTCATTTCTATCCTATACTCGATTTACAAGGAGACCGGGTTATGGCCTGTGCAGTGTGTGTCGATTCCAATGCTCTCGACCGACCTTCTTCCGAACAAACTTCTCGGGACAACCCGAAACAGTCTTTCGATGACCTCTCGCCGCCTCCAACGCCTCTGCTGAGGAAGAACTCGCTCGAGCTCGATCAGCCGGTGCTGCAGAGCAGACGCCGAAGACTTCGCTGGCTCTGGAGTCGCACCGGCAAGCGAGAAGATTGTCGCACCCCTACAGACGAACTCATCAGCCCGGGGGAGCTGGAAAGAAGGTTCTTAGCCAGATACGACTCTCGAAGTCCGTCTACAGCATCACCTTCACCTTCAAGGGTAAGTGTTATGAAACAATGTCGAAAGAAATGCACAGGAAAATATATCGTTTACAGAAAGCCATTAATCAAACGTAACTGACATCACAAGTGGCATCGGCATGTGAATGGAACTATTAGTTGCTTACGAAAATTGCAGCGGAATTAGTTTATTTCGTGAATGTGACCGAAAAGCTACTCTTTATCATAACTCTAATAGTAGTTTTCTAAGTATGATAGTTTTCTGTTTTCACTAGATTATAGTCGATGTTTGGCATCATGGATTGCGCATGACGAACATATGACGTAATGTATGTTTACATAATTTTCACATATTTGAATTCTACATTACAAGCATCAATACCAAATCATGTTAACGACACAAAGGCTTGCTTGACATTGCTGTCATATACAAGGCAGCACTTTTGTGTTCCCATTTCATGAATTTTGTAACAAATCAAGAAGGCATAATTTATAACAGGCTACAACTATGGAAGCCATATTTTACTTTGCCAACTAAACTGTAGCACGTGATGTCACAGCGGTCAATAATATTCCCTAAAGTATCTCCAATGACGTGCTTGATCTTATTTTGTCCTGTTTTTCAACTGAGTTTGCCGTCATGTATGATGATAAACGTGTCTATACAGCCATTTAAAGCTAGAGTATCCAATTAATGACGTACTATTTCCTATTAAGAACGTCACTATAGTTCACCTTGACACCAGAAAGCAACAAAATTACATTCTGGCCTGAGGCTATTGGTGGGATGATTCTGTCAACAGTGCAACTTTTTCTATTGCAGACAGGATCACCCTGTAAAAGTGCAAATTTTTCTACTGCTGACAGGCTCATCCTGTCAACAGTGCAAATTGTTCTACTGCTGACAGGATCACCCTGTTTGCAGTGCGAATTCTTCCAATGTTGACAGGATGATCCCGTCAATAGGCATTCTCGTCATGATTTTGTTGTTTATGGCAGCCGCAAAACGTCCATGCTGTAACAGTCGTGAATAGCTATATTGGTCTTTTACGACATAACGAACCTGCGATTACGTCAGAAATTCATTGTTCCATTAAAATGTATTTTTCTATTGATGTGTTGTAATAAATTTTGAAATAAATTGTATTTTGTAATTATCATTTCGTTATTCGTCTACTAGTAGTTGCTTTTTTAATAAGAGTCATGACAAGGAACAATTTTCCTAAAAGGAGTTAATATCACAATAAAGGGAGATTGATAATGCTCACAAAATGACATTCGCTCTTCAAAACATGTTATCTTATGAAAGTCAAGGAAACGATCTGACGGATGTAACCCGCAAACCTCTACAAACTTATGAATGATCATTTGACTATGGGTAACAAGTTAGACAACAGGACACAAAAACAACATAGGAAATATTGAATACCACCGCCCTTCCCCCACCCCAATCCATATATGAAAGAAAGCAAAACTAAGCTAAACATATACGTATTTGCTTTTAACGAGTTCCTTGGTGGTCCAGCTGTTCTGATATACTCAGTTGTTTAGACTGCGGCAAAACGGCACGTTTTTGCGCTCAACAGTGTTTTCTCTATGAGAAAATTACGGAAAACCGTCATGGTTGAAATTTATGACGAACGAAACTACGAAAAAAAGGGATCTAATTCCTCTGATTGCTTTAACATCTGGATATGTTCCAAATGTTGATGATTGGCTAATGACCTAATTAACATGCACACGTCACTTGACCGCATATGGCGGGAAATGTAACGATGTTTTTGTAAGAAATATGATCGGTGCACTCATGAATACTCCACCATGGGGCGTTGCTATTTTCAGCCACTAGATGGTGGGAGGGGGGTCGGTATCCTAAAGATAGAAATTTTGGAAACATGACAACTAAGGATTCTATGTCAGCATAGGGAACGGTAGGTACCATCTCTCTACTTTACACCCTATTTCTTATACGCAAAATCTCAACCATGTCCCAAATTGTTCAGGTAGAATTCGTAAGAATGTACCACAAGAAACTTGATTGACGTGTGACCGAATTTGGGAGTTGTGTTGACGTTGAATTAGGGCACTTTGGGGAGAAAGTGCTCTATGGTCTATTCGTAAACGTGCGTTTTGTAACAGAGCAACTAAACAATAGATTATGTTTGTTATAGATAAATAGTACAATGCTTTATGCTGGTGATCGCAGAGTCGACTAGTGTAATCATGTTTGTGTATTTCCTGTCTTTAGTTTGAGAAAGATTGCGTTTTTTATATCCGATTCTGAAACTATCGATTTTTGCGCATCTGTGCTGTCAGTTTCCCCGTCCCCTGGGAATGCGTGGAACGTCATTTCAGAATACCATCTGTATGGATGTATCATGTTCAACTCGGGTGCAATCGTGTCCCAACCTCGCAACGTTCTGACAATGCTCAACCACAAAACCGAAGCAAAAGTCATGAAATTGTCGACCATTTCTAGTTGAAGAGAGTGGGTTCATACTATAGGCAAGGGTATATAGAGGGCGTATACTGCTGGTATTTTCTCAGCACAGGGCTTGTTTTCCGTATCGGGTATCGGCCGTATACGGATAGGGGGTGAGGCGTGGTGAATACACCATAGGAGGGGGCCGTATGGTATTTCTAAATTTATGCAAAACAAACGATCTAATATCATCAGGGAAACTACTTTCTGGGACAGGCAATCCAGGCCTTCTTGAATACTGAAATTCGTTCTAACCAGCTGCAGACACAAACTCTTAAAGAAAAAGAATAGAAAGTGGAAATAATAGTTGTATTTCTCTCCTATCGTTCAAAGAGGGATTGGTGAACGTTTTATATTACTGTGTCTCTTCGGTCTACTTTCAGTCATGCAACACTTTCATTGTTTTTGGTTTCATGACTAGAGTAATCATTATGTTATTTGTGTATTACGTTTGTTACATTGGGAGGCTAGCAAAATGCCATTATCAAATATTCCAGCCCCTTATATTAGAATTTCCTAATGCCTCTAATTATTAGTCAATTTTAGATAGTTGCAGGAATCTGATTTATGGTTACAGGAAGTCATGCAGTTTATTTATCATAATGTGAGGTCAAGGTTAAGTTCTTTTCAAGTGGGTGTAAAACGCGTCATCGTCGGCAAACGACAAACAGCCTTACGCATACAGCGTGCATGTAATTTAGCAATCTATATCAGAAAAATATTTCTTGTCATTGTATACTGACAGATTGGTGCATTACTACAACATTTACGTATGTAGAAGGATCCTTTGTGCGAATATCTTCAAAGCTTACGATTTGTATTTACTTTCTTTCTGATCGTATTTTCGAACCAAGATGGCGGACGAAGAGGACGAGTTGGAGTTCGAAGAGTTCGGTGGCTGGGCAGCAAATGGGCCGGCCGAACGACCCTCGGCACCCGGGCCTGAGAGGCCACACGCCCCCGAACCGGGTATTGAGTTAATGAACATTATTTTTCAACAATCGTACATGGTACAATTTATGGCAACAGCTTTTAATCAACAAATAGAACTACAAGATATCATAGTCACTATTGATGATTTGGTCTCGCTTTTGGATTGAAGTATTAAGACATTTACGTATATACCATGTAGGCGAATATAGAAGTTTGGACATGACAACAATACATACGTCATACATGGGAAAATATCGTTCTGTGTACCAGATTGGGTGAAGTTTCTCTTAGTTAGTGGTAACATCACTTCTCTCTGTTCCTTTACTGTAAGAAGGACAAGTCATCACAAAATGACATTTATCTTCGATTTTTTCATGACCTGTGGGACACAGTCTCTGAATTGATGGTATGATGTGGTGTCGACCCTTTTCACTTTGTAGACAATGTGCACTGATTCCCAGTTTTCTTGTAGGTATGTCTCCTTCGCCCGAACCCGTCTCCGCCTTCGGCCCTCCCCGCCCCGAAGCTCCACCGCCGATGGAGACCAACGGACCTGCGCAGGCCCCGGATGTAGCACAGGCCCCGGATGAAGCACAGGTCCCGGATGAAGCACCCAGTGCGCCTGCGCCGGCTGAGACCGAGGCTCCCGCTGAAGAACCCTCAGCACCCGCCGAAGAACCTTCTCCACCGGTATCTGAGGAAACGCCTGTAACGGAAGACACTAGACCCCCTCCTCTTGAGGAACAACCCGCCGAAGAGCCGGAGAAGAAAGAAGAAGTGCATGAAGAGGAGATGGAGGAAATGGACGAAGTTGCCGGAATCTACGAGGCGAAACAGAAGGAAGAGGAGGAGAAGAGGAGAAAGGAAGAGGAGGAAAAGGGAGAAGACAAACTATGGAAGACCAGGGTCTGTATTCGCAATTCTTTTTTTCCAGTCTTTTGTATATCCTGAAAAAAAGAAAAAAATGTCGTAATGTTGTTGTAGCAAAAAATTTGTAGACCTTAGAACAAGTAGTATATGCGATACGCCAAACTCCACATGTTGATTTATTCATATACTTGTACGTAGATCTATCAATTTATCCGCTTGTTTGTTCGTAGTTGTAGAAGGCCTTTCGAAAGTCCCTTGTTGTGTCAGTAAAGATTTTATTTCAAAGATAACTTCATTCACTCGTCTGAGAATAATGTGGTCTTTGAATTCTGCATACTCTCTGCCCTGCAGGATGACCTGAAGTTCGAGCTGCTAGAGGCCGCGGTTACCGGGGACATCATGACTGTAAAGGACATCGTGCAGCGGGGGATAGACATCAACGGCGGGGACGAGGTAAGGAGTCCTTAACGTGCGGACCAACACATCTGGAATCTCGGTAGCCTTGAGTCCAGCCTTGTTAGCTTTGGCGGCTACAGACGTTAGGAGAGGGCCAAAGCTAACAAGGATAGACTCCAGGCTAGAATCTGGGCACAGGCCATAATGTAAATGCTTGCGATCATATTATCGGCATGCACGGCATTTAATTTTTTTTATGATTTCATTTCATTTACTTAATATAGTTCATTTTCTTTTCGACATTACCAAATAGCAACAATTAATGAAGGCAAATGCAAATGTACAATTAAAGAACCGCTACTTACATGTATATACCCTTTGTACAGTTCATTCCGCTAGCTGTAGACAGCGCTAGTTAACAATAAAAACGACGTCGCTTAGACAATATTTTGTTGCTCGAAAAAAAAAGTTAGATTAAGTGTAGTTTCCATAGCAATATTAAAATGAAGGAGTAAAGCTACATCACCGTATACCGAATAAATAGATGGCGTGTTATATGATTCACATTGCAAAATTCCTGAGTATGTATGAGTTTTACATTAGTCGATTATGCTAATGAGCCGTTATTTTTATATGGTTTGTCATTGTATGTCCTTTGTTGATCATTCATTTGTGTCTATTTGTTCGTTTGTTTGATTGTTTGTTGCTACACTTGTTACTCCTTTCTTTACCTAACACATTTCTTTTGATGCTTCAGGGCTGACGCAGCATTTTCTCAACAGGGTTCTATACCATCTAAAGGCTTTTGGGCTCATGCATGATGCGAACTAAACTATCATATAGGCTTATATATTGCGAGATTATGAAGCTGCCTTAGTCTTTATCTACGTACACTTGCTTGTACAATCGCGCTTCATAACTAATGCTTTGATTCTCGCACTTTTCAGTGACGCCCACGTCACCTTCTCACTTTTTTTAAGGGGACAGCACTTGAGCGCTCAATGAACATCATATTGCCAAGTCATATTTGCCTTGCATATATGCGTCAGGAAACCGCTTCATCGCCTAGTAGTGCAGCTAGTGCAGCGAATGCTTTCAGCGAGTTGTTTCGTTTCACTTAGGCTTTAAGCTCGCTAGCGCTTTGGCATAACGCTTTCGGTAACGCTTTCGAAGTCAAATATAGCACCTTGCACGCGCGTAGCGTTATCAGAGTCATTGAGACAAAAATACTAAAATGCTGCACTGAATAACTATTCCTACCTGTCAACCTTTCACGCAAAAAGTACAAGCAATGTAATAAACATTTCACTTTTCCAACGTTCTTTGACCACTTTCATTCACGACCTCATCTATAGTTCCAAAGGAACGCCTTGCACAGGTCGGCTTGCGAGGGACACATGCGCATCGTCAAGCATTTGGTAGTCAGCGGCGCCAACGTCGATACGAAGGATAAGGTAAGCTGCGCGGAGCGCTACTGCGCAGGTATAGGCTAGCGAGCAGTGACCAATCAGCAGGCGCGATGGGAAGTATGTTCACATTATGACGCTTCTGACGTCATTCCTCTGACGCAATATTGTCTGGTTCGTACTATCGTATCATTCTATGTGGCACAAATCAATTATACAAATAAAAAATACTTTTCGCCCATGTTTCTTAGAAACCGATCAAGGGAAACTGTCAAAGGAATGACGTAACGTCTTGTGATTTGCTAACGACTTGTTTTGATTCTCCATGGCAACAGTCACGTGACGAAGATGCTACAACACAACTGTGAGTATCGATAGAATATCCAGAGTAGATTGCTCACGTTATATAAGTGCTTTGCTTGCTTCTGCCGTGCACAGTTCCAAAGGAACGCCTTGCACAGGTCGGCCTGTGAGGGACACATTCGGATCGTGAAGCATCTGGTCAGCAACGGCATCAAGCTGGACAGTTCAGACAAGGTGAGGTAGAGGAGAATTAACCAAGCTGCCCGCTTTGCAATATCCGCTGATCTACGTTTTACATGTTATGGTCCAACAGGGACATCGTAATCTATACAAAAGTTACAAAACTGTAGTCTCTACCAGACTAACCGCGCCGGGTATAGGGAGAATATTTGCCGTGGGACTTTGACCATGGAGGGTTTCATTCGCAGCCTATTTGACCCTATCTCCGTAGCCGACTCCCTTCATACAATTGGCTCTATTTGGCAAATTTCTACTATTCTCCCAGCGACCCGCGGAGACTGGTAGAGGCTAACAAACTGTTCACAAAACGTATCCAGTTGCTTGTCAATGAGTAACCTTTGTTATAAAGTACCTCATGACCTGGATGTCTAACCTTCATCGCAGAGTCTATCTTACAACCGTTGATAGTTCCATCAGGTTTCATCGATTGCCACAAGACGTAAGTCACAGATGATGTCTGTCTACAAACTTCTTTTAAGGCGACCGTCTTTATCTTTAAAAAAAGGCCACGATTTGCAATGCTTTAAGTTGTTTTGCCTTCTAGTTGTGTATGAAAAAAATTGTGTGACAGTAAAGAACTTGTATTCTGGTGAACCTCATTGTTTTACCAGTAAATATAAGGACGAAAGTCTAACGTTTTGTTTCAATTCTAACTGAACGGACGTAACTGAACAGATTTGAAACATACACTGTATCTTGTATTTCTCAGAATAGTATGTCTAAAGTCTAGCTAAAGTCTAGCTGCTAAAGTCTAGCTAGTGTGTCTAAAGTCTAGCTAATAGACGAAAGTATAACGTTATGTTTCAATGCTAACTGAACGGACGTAACTGAACAGATTTGAAATATAGACAGTATCTTGCAATAATGTTTAGACTAGCACGATCTCTAGATCTAATAAGCATTTATCAGAATAGTTCGTCTTTCATTATGGACTGAACGTTAATGATTAAAACTCTAAACCCTTTTTCAGCTGGGAAGTAGCGCACTCCACTGGGCCACCAGGTTTGGCCGGAAACCCATCGTGGACTACCTCATCGACAACGGCGCCAAGATAAATGCCAAGGACAGGGTGAGCAATCATAAGTGTCAAGAAAATAGGTCGATTTCTTTAATAAAGATAGGGAACATAATTCTTTGATTATTCAAATGAACATACGAGACACTAACTCTGTGGCTCAATGTAGTCGAGGATGTGGCATCACGACAATTGTCTAGGCTACATATGATATTGAGTAATTATTATCAATATCAAATTGAGAAGTAATTGTGATGACTAATGTTCTAGGTATATTCGACCACTTAGCTTCGATTAACGAGAACATTAGATTAACCGTGAAACATCGTGCGACTGAAAGGCTAGATTGACGCACCTGCATGTTGTCATCAGCTTCAACGTTTAATTACGTAACTCAGTATCAGCTTGTAAGCCTCATAGAAACCCCTCCATATTAGTACGAGGCCATTTCGTGCAGTGATAATGTATTTTCACCTCCTGTTACGAGTAAAATGTTAATCTACGTACTTTTTTTATGTTTCCCAGAGCGGAGCTACACCGTTGCACGTTGCCGTGCGTGTAGGCTGGTGGCCTGACATGGTGGAAAAACTGCTGGACCGAGGAGCGGAAATTAACTGCAAAGATTGGGTAATTATGATCAGAAAATTGTCAATCTTTTCTCAACTTTCTCACTAGAAGTACTCTCCAAGCAGAGGAGGGATTCCTGTTGGTTTTTGACGTGTTTTATGCGTTTTTGTCGGGCTTTCTACTTTGTCAGACCAAAAGAAAAATGACAAAGTAGAAAGCCCAACAAAAACGCCTAAAAACTCGTCAAAAACTAGCCGGGACCCCTCCTCTGCATGTTTGGAGAGTAACTGGAAGTACATAAGAAGTTCACTGATTTAGACCTCTTCGATGCGATTAGTATTATATGCTGAATTTCGTGTACCGCTAACCCCTTGTTTTGCACGTTTCCTGTTACAGGAAGGGGACACGCCCACCCATGACGCGGCAAGAATGGGTAGAAACAACATCCTGCGGATCCTCATCAAGAGGGGAGCTGACATCAACATTAAGAACTTTGTGAGTTAATGTTTGTACTTTTCTTGATACTATGCTTTACAGTGCTATAACTTTTATTACTTCGCCATATCAAAAAATAGCAAATTTTAGAAATCCGTCACAAGTTATTTCTCATGGTTAAAAGCTTCAATTTCATTCCAACGTTAAACTTAAGATATAGACTCTGATCCTAATGAGTACCCGATTGCCTATACCACTTGAATGTACGAAAGTGTACATGTGACGTGAGCTATTTCAATAGGTCAAAGGTGGGCAGAAGTCAGTATTGTCCCCCGACCATGTTCAATGCAGGTTTGTTGTCCCTGATGGGGATTAACTCCTCACAAAAAGACTGTTCTGTTTTACCTCCGACTCAATGGGCGCTGCCATATTGATTTTTTACGTCATGGGTCGGCCATGTTGTTTCGCCATATTTGTGAGCGTTGCATTATGGATTCTTATTGTCAATTCTACTAGGACAAATACCAGCCCTTCGACATGACAAAGGAGTGGCAGCTGGAGACGAGGGACTGTCTGACAACCGCGATGGAGGTCGGGAAGCTCAAAGAGTTGATGGCGAAGAAGGACAAGGGCATGTCTCTGAACCAACGCTGAGAAACATCTTTAAAAAGAACAAGCTGCCTACAGGTCCAGCACCACAGGGGATTGTGGGTAGGGTCAGAGGTTAAGGCGACTTAGAGTCAAGTGAACAGCACGACAAAAGAACTATTCACTTAAATGACATAAAATTTGACCCTAGACCACAATGCATCAAGACTGCACATGCTCACATGTTACTGCCACCTCAGAACTTTGAGGTGGCAGTAACATGTTAAGTCCAAGCATGCTTTGAACTGGGCTTACTGCTGCTGCCCCATGATGATTTCCGCATGCCCCATATCACATATTCTTTACTTTGCTTTCAGCCTTAATGGATGGAAACTCGTTGAAGGAAAGGTTTCACAAACGTACAACTCAAATGTTAATCTTATTATCTTCACTCTGAGATATTGAGATCATGTTATGATTTCATATGTATTACATACTTGTCAAAAGACAATGGGGAAAGTAAAATATATGCAGATTGAACATCATATCTAGCATTGGCATCAGCCTGTTTAAGATATAGATATACTGGTAAAATCGTTCCACAAAAGATGGACATTATTTTAGGATTTGTAACGTTTATCTATTACTGATTAGACATGAAACACAAATAAGATACTGTAAGTCCTGGCCAGTGTAGTGAAAAGCATCAAGTCAACAACCAAATCAATTGAACTTTTCAGGATGAACGTTTAGCAGGTTGGTCTTTTATTACATTTAAAGACATGTACCCTATACAAAATTTCTCGTATTTTATCATCGTAAGCATGATACCATACAAAACACGTGGTCTCACAATATAAATGTATAATTTTTATCAAGAAGTATCATGATAAGTTGCTCTTTAATTATTGATTTCTAACTCGTTTTCAGAGCATGGAAGATGAAATTGTCTCTATCTTTCAAGATCATTCAAAGGAAATAAATGCACTTGTACTTTTGATGCATGATTCGTATCAATATAAGAAGCTACAGATTCAACATCCTGTTACTGTGAACTTGGCACCATTCAATAAATACCATTGTTATCACGTAGTTAATTGTTACTTGTCTATAGATTATACTTTGCAAACATATTAAATCATTGTACAATATAATCACATCATATTCATATTATTGCACAAATGGCTAGTTTAATATCTAGATGTCCTTATCTAATACCCCTGTACTCTAGAGAAAGTATTTCTTAAGACGATTCGAACCCGGGGCCCATTTAGAGATAATCGAAGCTTGCCGCCATTTTGTTTTATGTCAGTAACGACTTTCCTGACGGACCGCATCCAAACGCTATCGGTGGTTTAAAATATTCGAACTATTATAACTTGGCCTGCTCGTTCTCGTGCTGTAGAAGGGAGCGATTGATGTCTTTGATTTCCTTGCAGCCTGAAAGAAGAAAAAATGACATTAAGCATCAAAATGTTTCACTTTTGAAAAGAAAGACATTTTAATACTACGAAATAAGAACTCAAAATTAGTACAGTATTGATCCCACCTGATAGAGCCATGGCCAGACTCAGCTCATCTTTAAGAATCTGTAGAACATGATGCACACCTTCTTCTCCCTATAGAATGTAGTGAAATATGTAGTAATCATACATTCATATCAAGTCCTACCTACCTAATTGCCATACGCACGTTAGTGTGTTGCGTTTTAGTAAACACTGGTCATATGTCATGAATGGATAGATGTACAAATGTTATTTCTATGTCTTAGAGGGTACAAAACTGTTACTACTATGGGCTCCTTCAGTCAGTACTGATCAACGTGAAAATTTGAGAGCCCCAAACTATGACATGCAAAATGAGATGCTCAAGAAAAGGTTTGAGAACTACTGCCAACTTTTCTTTTCCTGTTTTTGAAGTTATGAATTGATTCAAACTTTGAATGGGCATTACTGTAACAACGTGTTGGTATTATTAATAGTACATAAGAGAAAGAGAGAAAGAGGGAGGAGAGAAGAGGAAGAAAGAGACAGACAAAGGCAGAGAGAGAGAGAGAGAGAGAGAGTGTGTGCTTCCCTTCAGTTCAAACTCACGCTGTGTGCCATTCCCCAAAGCGGCGGTCTCCCCACGAAGACAGCCCGGGCGCCCAGAGCCAGGGCCTTCATGACGTCAGTTCCGGTTCGGACCCCTCCGTCCATGTACACCTCCACCCGACCGCGGACTGCCCGGACAACTTCCGGTAGAACTTCGATCTAATACATATTTAAAGTGTAAAGAGGCAATTCATGATGATACATGGTAGATTATATAGTACAAGAACGTAAGCAGTAATCAATGAACCAATGAACCAATCAATCAATTGATCGGTTCCCCGAAGCTCACCGTATAGCCCGTACACTGTCCACCTGCCTCCGTGCCTACAAGTATCGAAATTATCAACCAAGGATTGGTGTGTTCAAAAACTAGTACTTTTCTAGTAAAGTAATAATTTGAACACATTAATCATTGGTTAGAGTGGAACTCGTTGCCACCAATTACAGTAGATAGCTTTGAACGACGTTTGCAGTCAGCTGTGCAAAGGTTACGTATGACAGGTCGTTCAGTGTAAGTATTACTAGCATACCGTGGCCGGCACGCTGTCCAACTGCCTGCCTCCGTGGTTCGACACCCAGACAGCCTGGACGCCATGTTGGACCGCTAGCTCCGCGTCCTCTGACGTCATAATGCCCTTCAGCACGATAGGCATGCTGGTCACGGACTGGAACCACGCGATGTCCTTCCAGGACAGCGATTGGTCAGTCGCATCGGCCGGAAAGGCATATTTTTTCTGAAAACACCATCAACAGCAACATTAATCTTTGATAATACTTTGATCAATGATAACACAAGGATTTGAGGAACAAAGCTTGTCGTTATGACCATGTAGAATTTATTGAGAGAAGAATAGGAAGAGCCAGGGATGGGTAGATAGATACAGAGACAGAGAGACAAGCAGAGTGACAAAGAGTAACATGCAGAGGAGAGACATACACAAAGAGGGAAGGAGGGAGAGAGAAAGAGAGCGAAAGCGAGAGAGAGAGAGAGAGCAGTACTGCAACCGAGTTTAAAGGCTACGTATAAAGGCTTTATGTAGAAATTCGATTTTTTTTCTTTCAAAAGTTTCTGACTCAAACTTACCTGAAGCTCCTCCCCGAAGTTGGCAATCTTGATGTGCGGCGGCACGTGGAACCCGTCCCGTGTCATGGCCCGCCTGTTGCCGGTGAGAGGCACGTCTATGGTGATGACCAGAGCCTTGTAGCCGAGGCGCTCCACATGTTGGATCAGTCTAGCAATGTAAAAAAATGTAATCATATCAAGAAAAAACGCAATTCCCAAGTCCAGAGCGGAAAAGAGATTCATACTATGGCGACCTACATGCTCTTATTTGTAGAGCATATTTCAATCGATCAGCCATTTTAATTTTACATAATTCGTTGACAGACTGCTCAAATTTAACGTATAACTTAATCGGTGATCATGAATTCCACGTAAAGCGTAATTGGTGCCAAAATTTCGTGTGAAGCGAAGCCAGCATGCCGAATATAACATGTTTGTAATACGTAGCCCCAAATTTCTAAATCTACAAAAGAGCGTTGACGGAACATCTTGGGCACGTTACAACTACCTCCACACTCATGGATAGCAGTAGTCCGTTCTGGTATGAGTGGATGAAAACTTACAGTCCAGTCTTACACAGCGTGTACAGAACTGGCGTGTTACGCCTTTAGGCGGTTTAACGGTTATATGTGGAAAAAAACAAAACAAACGAGCAAACAAACAAACAAACGTTCCCACCTTTTCATGAAGTCCTTTTCTGGCGTGACGTACAACTGGAACCACTTAAGGGCCGACGGCGCGACGTCAACCAGCTCTTTAGGCGTTGACGTTGCGAACGTTGGTAACGTCATACATACGTTCATAGAAGCAGCAGCTACCAGAAAAAGGGAAAAGATAGCATATTGTATTTAAAAGAGTATATTCGCCTTTCTATACTGTCATATATATAAGCCAAAATAACTGACAATTAACCTGCTGTAATGCACGAAAAATACGGTAGGTGTCACAGGCATACATATACACGCAGCATGTCAGAAAGAAGGTTTTCTGTAACAGTGTCGATACAGAATGTAAAATAGTATACTAGTACACTGTATTCCACAGTTCTACGCTGAAGTCTTAGACATAAATCTTGCTGTAATACACAGGAAATACGATAGATGTCCCCAATCCCACGCAACCTGCAAATATGTAACGTTACATGTACTAGGGTGTCAGAAGCTAAATGAAAGAAATTGTTCACACAAATGATCGTGTTACAATGAAAATGAGTGACTTACCTTTCATGATACATAGAGACCCATCCTGCCAGGCGAGTCCATGTAGACCGGAGGGACTGATACCGATGGGCATGTCGACTTTCTCCCCCAGAATCGTAGTGGTTAGGTCCCGCGTCGACACATCACGAAGGAACCGTGGTCTTAGCCGGAGCCTAGAAAGTTGTGATACAATTATCAGCATAGATTTTGGGCCCGCCGTCCTATCAAATGGGTAATACATCGCACTGATAATGTGTAAAATTTAAATCTTAGAATCATGGAGCATTTTAGACTGCAAAAACTCTGTCTATCTAAAATATACCTATCTCTCTTTCTCTCTCTATATATATATGTGCACGTATTTCTTAAGGAAGAGATAGATATTTTTCTAAATTTTCAATTTACTGAATGTTTACATTATTGGCCCAAGCCTTTGTCTTGGGTACTGACCGTCGGAAGGCGGCTTGATTTTCCCTCAACGTCAGTTCGTCGTCTGCACCTGACGAGAAATAGTCCCAGACGCTTTTCGGAAGGTGCTTCCGCGCGTGGTCCTCATAGTCCTGAACACAGACCAACTTCCCGGCCACCATCTTGTGTCAGACGACATTTACTTATTGCGACGGATAGCTCAGAGGTTTTAGCACAGTTAAATGTGTCTCTTGTACCACTACTTTACCTTGCACCTACTGTGCATTAAATCAGGATGAAACCGGATTCTGGCTCAAGGCTTGGAAAGACGACCTGTACTGCTTGAGCTTGTGTCCAAAAATACTAGTGAACAGGATACTTGTTACCCTAGTTGAACTTTGACCCACTTACCGGGCAGACGCATTTAGTTATCCATTAATCAAACTGTTAGGAACAAACCAAAAAGAAGAGTAGGGGAAGTAAAGGGGTGTTAGGACTTTTTTAGGTCACAACATTTTTTTTGTGTACAGGTGCCACGAGAATTTTTGTCTCAAAAACTTTCTTTTTGTACAACGTTTATTTCCGCTGCCTACAGTCAAAGTGTCCCTGTATCAAAATCTAAAGTCAACACTTTTGTGCTACTGCCTTAATCAAGAACAAAAGGGAGATATCCAACCAAAACACGTTCCGTAAGTTGAACGGTAAAGTATCTGTTATCTTGCTTGTAATTACTACTTTGAACTGTGTTGTTTTGAAAGTAATAATATATAATGTAAAAACAAAGGATGAAATCTATTTATAACATTTGATGAACAATGGTGACATATTTCTGCAAAACAACAATTGATGTATGGTGTCAATGTGAATGCGTAATGTTTCCCTTTATGAAGTGACCTTTAAACAAGTGTGTAATTAGAATGTAAATAGTGCACGTGCTATCTACAAGACATATCAAAAGCCAAAAAAAGACAAGCTATTTGGCTCGCGGAAATATCTCTGTGTTTAAGATTATTATATCGGGTTTGTGATCATTGAGTTTACGAAATACCCACACTAAGCCAGCACGCAAACAATACAACCCATACAACGACTACACCTACCACCCTATGACACCTGCTATGACTTAGGCAATACTTGACATCATGAGGGAAAAGATCACAGAATGTGATGTAATATATATATATATAATGTTCAGTGTATGTATGCATAGTTACCCTATGGACCCGAAAGTTTAATAGGGCAGTACATTTTGTACTTGTGTTCCGGGGTCACAATATATTAATCCAGATTCTGGACGAATTTATTTGATATATTGATAAGATAAACGAATCCGTATTAACAATGGACAGTAAAAAGTGCTGGATGGCGTCAGTGGGTTAAAGGGGCGCGGGCCCGGGATTCGAACCCGCGTCCTTTGCATGGAGCGCTAGCAGTGCAAATTGTAACCAAAAGGTCGACGAAGTACCCACATGACTAAGCCAGCACGCTACTACCGGCTATACATGGGGTTATATACCTGCGGCCCTGTCGCCAGGCAACGCCTGACGTCATGCGGGCAAAGGTCACAGCAGCTGTAATGTTTATGACGTGTACTAGTACTTAGTGGTTTACATTGCGGACCAGGAAGATGATGCAGCAGATGAAATATCATTCTGGAAGGATATTGCTGATAAGATAGTAGAATTTGTGATGACAGTGGACACTAAAAAGTGCTGGATGGCGTCAGTGGGTCTAAAGGGGTGCGGGATTCGAACCCGCGTCCTTTGCATGTGCACTTGCACTGTAAATGTTAAGTTTACGAAGTACCCACACGACTAAGCCAGCACGTAAATGGTACCAATACAAGGACTGCTTATGTACACCTTAACCGCCCTACGTGACAACATGAGGGCAAAGGTCACTGAAGGTGATGCAATGTAGTTTGCACATATGGACCCGGAAGTCCGATCTTCAAGATGATGCAGTATTTGTACGAAGCAGAAACACTGTCACAAAAATCGTATATATGTTTTTAAAAAGGGACATGTTTTTTTATAAGGGGGCAAATTAAATCCACATATGTTTTGAAAATAGGGCCGTTTTTTTTAAATGGGGCAAATTAAATCCACATATGTTTTGAAAATGGCACATGTTTTTAAAAAGGGGGCAAATTAAATCCACATATGTTTTGAAAATAGGGCCGTTTTTTTTAAATGGGGCAAATTAAATCCACATATGTTTTGAAAATGGCACATGTTTTTAAAAAGGGGGCAAATTAAATCCACATATGTTTTGAAAATGGCACATGTTTTTAAAAAGGGGGCAAATTAAATCCACATATGTTTTGAAAATAGGACATGGTTTTTCTTATGGGTCATATCTTTTAAAACAATATGCATCTTAAAAATAACCAAAATGAGAATATGAGACGAAAAAAAAACATACACCATTTTCATTTTGTACCGTGTATAAGTTTATTCCCCAATCCAGGAAACCCACCGGTTTGCAAAGTGGTGCTTTCAAAATGGTCTATCGTTTCCGATTTACCCCCCATTTTGATAGTGGTGCTTTCCAGTTACGCCGATTTCAAACTGGTCGATTTCAAACTGGTCGATTTCAAACTGGTCGATTTCAAACTCCAAACGGAAATGAAATGACGTAAGTCGGAAATGACGTAAGTCGACGCTCATCGCCAGAGAAGCCACCAAGTATCGGTGATCGCTGTTTACGTCCTTGTTTTCACCGTCTTGTACGCGTTTTCTGATCAGCTACGTGTCCCCAGGATATACCAGGTTTGTGTTGAATTCAGACTATATAAAGTCTTGTTTGTTTCATAAATATGATTAAATTCGACTGGAAATGCGTGTTTTGTAATGACGCCAGATGGGGGAGGGGGGCATGAACTCGTACGAATACATGTTCACCACGCGTATACACCACCATTTGTTACTAGTAATAATGTTTTATCTGTGTGCATGTGCTTACATAATGGACACATCTAGACCTTCTGGTGAAACGGTGTTGCTTTCCAGGATAGTTGGCCATTCTTACGGGAAACTTCAAACATATACAAAGAAGAATGGTAGAAAGGTTGAGCCTCGTATGTGTATGCCTTGTTGCTGTGATTTATTATGTTATAATATTTGTGTGTATGATCTAAGGATAACAGTATGGCTATTTCTTGAGAGAAAAGAATTGTGTAATGAACGTGGCAAACATGAACACATGCTACATAATTTGATCCCAGTTTGCACATGAAAACATTTCGATTTAGTTACATTTTATTTATTCATCAGCTTTCACTGTTGCTCGTCAATATATGTGTATATTTTTTTTGTTCTTTGCTAGTTTTATGGACGCCAGCAATAAAGTGGCTGGGCCATATCTGCGAGTCAAGGACTGGAGTCAGATGCCACTAAGAACTGTTGACTCGGAGCGAAATTCTACAAGTCTGTGGAGCAGCTTCAACCTTCCATGGACATGTTAACTGTTTTTGTGTAACTGAAGACATTCAAATTTTTCAATGCAATTTCAGTAGGTGTATACATGATAGTGAACACTGTAACTAGTATAAGTATAAAGGTATGTACCATACGTTTGGTGTTCGGAACTTCCCCCTCCAACCCCTGCGTTTGACTTCACATCATTGCCTTGTCTAAGATTCAACTTTAGGCATGTAAGAAACCACGGTTTTCTTATATAAGTAAGGTTTTTATTGCACAAGAAAAATACTATTAGTGTTGTAGCCTTTTGCGTAGAATATGTTAACTATTATAGTGTAATTATTATTAAAAATCCATTTCCTGCAACTTCATGCCTCAGTCCGACTGATATGAGACACATGGGAAATCCCCCAAGTTCTTCTTACATATTGATGATAACTTTTACTCTACTAGTACATTGCATTGCATAGTACATTGAAGGTACAGCAGCGTTCTTCACTAAGCACAATCTTCATCTTCAATGGGAATGGAAAATACACTCCAAGGTCTATTCATATACTACAATGATGGATGTACATGTACAGTCTGTCACAAACTGAAAGTGACCAAAGCGTACATGTATATTGAAACACAAAGTGGTGAATTTTTGAATAAGAATAAGTATAATAAGAATAGGTAAGAAAGGAACTTGAGGAGAAACCCTTGCCATCTGACAAAGGATGAATATTGAACAATCTACAAAATGTACAATCTGCATGTGATTTTTTTCCCCGTCAATTAGGACATACAGACCATGCTTGTCCGTACAGTAAAAATACATGAGAACCTCTACACAACATCCCACTAACATTCACTGCATAGATACAACTAGATTGAAGAATCATAGCTTCTTATAAAGAGACTGAGTGTTGTGAAACATTACATGAAATGGATCAATTTTCATTTACATGTACTAGCTATTCATTCAATTCATTTACCCTGAGGAATCCAACACTTACAAAATATTCTACAATCATTTGCAAATACAAAAATTTTGTTCACATCAAACTTAATTATCTACAATATTATAAAGCACCAGGTTTATCAGGTACACATATTAAATAAGAACACATACTTCGATGTGCTTACAGATACTTGTATCAAGCAGGGATGAAAATCAACATGTTTTCATTGCTTCAGAAAGCACTAAACTGTCAATGTGTGTTGTTTCAAATACATTATAATTTATATACATATCCTTGGTTCAACCTTTGGTTGAAAGACTTTGACACATGCATGTGCATATGCATGACATTCATCCTTGTGTAGACAGCATGATGCATCAACAGCTACATTGTATGGTCATAGCACTCATAGGTGCTGTGTATATGCAGCAAGGGCTGGGAAAATCCCTACAGTGCCGATCCTCTGGAGCATACTATTAGTAAGAAACAAGGAAAATGCGTTCAAATGGACATAACAACAATTCCCAGTGGCAACAAGGTACGTTATTCAAAATGTCTAAAAAACTATGAATAATACGTGGTAAATTTACACGCTATGCATATTTTTTACAAACCTGAGAAAAACATGCCAGCCAGCAAGGACAAGTAATTTTAATCTTCGTCTGGAATCTGGATAGATATTCCTTTCAAACTAATGCACGATCATACAAATTTATACTCGCTAAGGTCTCTTAACAAACAGAATAAGAAACACAAATTTATTTTTGTGGCTTCCTGGGTTCGTATCAGACTACAAAAATCGTGTCCGAACTTGCACATGGTTGCGCCGGCCGTTCGCCCCCCTCCCCATTCCCCTCACTGACTACGGAGCAAAACTATCGCAAGTTTGTATATTTTAACAATTCATATCAACGAAAATTGAACCACATATCATATCATTGATCGTCTCAAGTTGTTAGAACGTAAAGTGAAGAGTTCCTCGATAGCTAGCTCGGCACGCAATTTGCGTAGTTTTGTAATCTTCCAAACGATACGGCTGCATTACGATTTACATTCTATAAAGTACCGATTAAACATGCAACTCTAAAATTATTACAACGTGAAAAAGTCAACACAAACCTGGTATATCCTGGGGACACGTAGCTGATCAGAAAACGCGTACAAGACGGTGAAAACAAGGACGTAAACAGCGATCACCGATACTTGGTGGCTTCTCTGGCGATGAGCGTCGACTTACGTCATTTCCGACTTACGTCATTTCATTTCCGTTTGGAGTTTGAAATCGACCAGTTTGAAATCGACCAGTTTGAAATCGACCAGTTTGAAATCGGCGTAACTGGAAAGCACCACTATCAAAATGGGGGGTAAATCGGAAACGATAGACCATTTTGAAAGCACCACTTTGCAAACCGGTGGGTTTCCTGGATTGGGGAATAAACTTATACACGGTACAAAATGAAAATGGTGTATGTTTTTTTTTCGTCTCATATTCTCATTTTGGTTATTTTTAAGATGCATATTGTTTTAAAAGATATGACCCATAAGAAAAACCATGTCCTATTTTCAAAACATATGTGGATTTAATTTGCCCCCTTTTTAAAAACATGTGCCATTTTCAAAACATATGTGGATTTAATTTGCCCCCTTTTTAAAAACATGTGCCATTTTCAAAACATATGTGGATTTAATTTGCCCCATTTAAAAAAAACGGCCCTATTTTCAAAACATATGTGGATTTAATTTGCCCCCTTATAAAAAAACATGTCCCTTTTTAAAAACATATATACGATTTTTGTGACAGTGTTTCTGCTTCGTATATTTGTGCTTTTGGGTTACAGATTCTAGATTTTTACCATAAGATAAACTAATCCGTAATGGCAGTGGACGCTAAAAAGTGCTGGATGGCGTCAGTGGGTCTAAAGGGGTGCGGGATTCGAACCCGCGTCCTTTGCATGAGCAGTGCAAATTGTAACCATTGTGTACGAAGTACCCACACGACTGAGCCAGCACGCTCCTGACAGTTGTACATCGGGTTATATACCTACGGCCCTGTCGCCAGGCAACGCCTGCGGGCAAAGGTCACCATGGCTGATGTAATGTTAAAGGCGTAGACACCTTGCGGTTTAGCGATATATTACAAGTTTCTTACTTACATGTACACTGTAGTTGCAATTTATGCCGCAATATTGCGTCAGATGACCTTAGCGCTATTCCACCGGATTTACATATGGGTGTTTGGGAAAAATAAATTCATCCGAGACCTGTTTAAAGACGCCAAATTAACCACAACTACACATAGAAAATGTTTTTTTTTTATCTGTTTCGAATGACACGTTATTTACATATGTATTAGATTCGATTCCGATATATCTTTAATTTATTTGTATGTCGTAATAAGTAAAAATCGGCACAACCCCCTATTGTCCTAATGGATTCCTCCATTCCTGCAGCACATATAAAACAGGACTCGGTCACAATGTTTCCGTGCTGGCTATGTCATGTGGGTACTTCGTACAAACAAAATGGCTCCATAAAAACCCTCCGACTGTTGCCAATCAGTCGACCCGGGTTCGATTCCTGATAGGGACTTCGGGTTTCGTTCCCAAAGAAAACCCATTGACGCAATCCAGTACTTTTTACCCTGCATGTTTTTTTCAGGAGTTTTGCCAAGTAAAGATATATTCTATATGTATGTTTTTCACAAGTTTTGAAAGTTACAAACATATTCTTTTTTCGCATGTTTTTACAGGGTTTGCAAAGCAAAGATATATATTCCTTTGTTGTATGTTTTTACGGGTTTTGCAAGGCAAAGAATATTCTATAAAATTTCTACGCGCGATTATTGGGCGCCGCCATGCCGCCATGTTGAATAATGACGTCATTGATTGGCCATCTTGGAATCTACTAATATCAAAGACATCTTGGATAGTTGCAGGATTGTTGCCGTCACCTGACCCATCTTTACCAACCATACTAGTTAATATGCCGGCCCGCCGGGTGCTCTAAGGTTTTCTTGTGTTGAATCGCCATTTCTTAACTCCACCATGGTTTGAAGGCTTCCTTTTTATATCTTATTTTTCCTCAGGGTGGATGAATACGTTAACACACTAGTACTGTATCTATATGTAGCCTATAGTTTACACTAAGTGTAATCTCCAAGCAGATATTAGAGATATCGGGCGGGTTTCTCAGACAGCATCCACCCCCAGGTAATTTGGCAGTCAGAAAACGCTACGATCTTGTACACCTCATATCTGCTCGGAGATGACACCAAATGTTCTATTCATAAACAAAAGACATGGTGACGGCATTTTGCACAAGATGACGGCTTTTTATTCATTATTTGCAGCGAGCGGTGTAAAGTACAAACATAATACTGTGGACGTGACCAAGAAACATAATCTGGATTATATACTGTCACAGACGCTGCATTCTTTGATGTAGAGTTTTTGTTATCACCGACAAACGAAAATGTTACGAAACAGTTGAGAATTGTACGACGAAGGCTTTGTACAGCGCACCTTGCGATCAAAGGTGGTATTACAAGATTTTCATTGAAGACCATGCGGTGGAGATGTTAATTACTTGACAGTTGCATTATGTTACAACCACAGTGGCAACAAATACAACGTTCTTTTAGCTCTACATAGAAAAATGCAACATTAAAGAGGTGCCGAAGCGTCAATGGTTTTACATTGCTGCTGTGTTGATCTTCATAGAATGTGATTGTTACAATTGGAATGTTTTTGTCAACTTTTTCTCTTAAACTGAGGTACGTTTCATGGAATCACTAAATGAGTTGATGTTAAACACAAATCGGATTGTTTCAGAACGAGTAAAACCATTGGCACCTATCCAACCGTTACAGTTAAATTCTGAAGTCTTTCTACAAACGATGAATTATCTTAAAAAATTTCAATTGGTACTACATGCCGAAACTGACTAAAATTGTTACTTTTAAGTATTTTTCAGATATATATAGTATGTGAAGATTCTTTTATTTCAAACTTTTCAAATCTTATCTCTAGAAAGAAATACTTATTTCTATTGATAATTCTTGCTGGATTAAGTATGGTGTAAATGGCTTTTTCCAGAAAACGTTAAATACATATTTCATTTGCCAAATTTTCTCCTTCAGCCTCTCCAATGAAACATCATTTCAATACTGAAGATACTGTTAATTTTGGAATGTTAATCAAACTTTGAATTTGTAATTTTGCCATGATCAATGATTTCACCATCAAGGTTAAAAAGACTGTTGATACTAACTTGATAATACTCCATTTCCAAAAATTGACATAACTAATAGCTTAAATCTTTGTTATTGACATAGAGTAAAATATTTCAGGTAATCAAAAGTTCCTAAAAGTTTTCACTGTTATCCATATATCCATATATACCTTAGTATATCAATATCATCGTGAACGAAATAAAAAAAAAATGTATTTCGATGTTGTGTGTACGTTAGATAAAAGTGTGATACATTTTTCTTCCAGTGGCTCAAATTCTAATTAGTGTTAAGTTTAAAAAACATGTTTATTTTATAAGGTGATATTGTTTATTCTACGTTCGTGTCTGAAATTTGCCTTAAGCTTTTTCTAAAATATTCCAATTGAGTCCTTCTTTAACCGTACGTTGCAATTCTCCACACTTTTTCCTCATTCACATCTTAAGATTTTGTTGAATGTTAAAGACGAGAAAGTGCAATTTTTCATGAAAATAAGCCTTTTTTTGAAGCTGATTGATTGTTTGACTGATTGATTGATCTACATGTATTGATTTCATTTCAAGTTGTAAAAGTTGGTTTCCAAGAGGGCCCAGTATCTACAGAACAAGGCATGTTACATTCTGTGTTGTGGAGACAAAATGTGGAACAACATTCAGATTGATTGATTCATCGATCGACAATGTATCAATGGATGGATTGATTTAGCGAGGGAAAAGTATGGAGAATTTAGCAACAGATCAGTCGGACCGCTTAGTTCTGGCATCTCCTGGTCTTGGTGGCCTTGGCTGCGCACTTGGCCTGGTCGCCGGTCAGAACGGGGCGGGTCCTGGTCTTCACTCCCTCCACACAATCACCGTAGTCTCCCCATTCCCCAAAGGTGCACTTGGCTACGTCAATGACAAACATAAGATGACGTTAGATCATAATGATTTAAGTTTTATTGCAAGCTCATGCCCGTGGGCTAATTGCAAATACATGGTAGAAACATAGGGAAAAACAAACATGTGTCAGTGAACTGTGACTGACTTTGTTGTAACAATAGGCTACTAATACTAAATATGACTGTTGGCTATATCTAAAAAAGCTGGGTTTGATGTGCTACTACTTTGCCATGCTCTGATATAACTGGAAAATAGTTTTTTACTCACTCTTCTGTGCCCTGCACTTCTTGGTCCTGGACCTGGGCTGGCAGGATGGGTCGCTTCCCTCCACGGGCAGACGGGTGATGGTACGCTCCCCGTCAGCGCAGGCGGGGATGGTGGGCTTCTGGTACTGACACTTCACCTCTACAAGCAACAATGAACACCAAAGTATTGGGTTAGTCTTCAGTACTGGCACTTCCATCATACATAGATAAAACATTATCAAAACGTTAAAGCTTCCTTCCGCGAGCAGACGGCTAATGGTGCGCTCCCCGTCAGCGCAGGCGGGGATGGTCGGCTTCTGGAACTGAATCTTGACCTCTAGAAACGAGGGAAACGGAACAAGCGTTCGGATCGAATTACGTCAGATCGAACATCGTAGAAGAAGGTTCGAATTCGGCTACACATGTGAATTTCTAAGATTGAATTTGACCATCTTTAAAGCTAAGGGTAGTCCCATAGCCTTTTGTTGTTCAAAATGGCCGACTTCCTGGGAGTCGAATGACACGCGTATGACATCATACCAATATGGCGGACATGGTCTACGATAACGAATAGATACATGACGCGTACACTACAGTATGGTGGACTTACTGGGGGTTTTGTCCTTGCAGCGCTTTTCGATCACCTGCTCCTCGCATGATTCGGGCTGTCCTTGCTTCGGGGTCTTTGTGATGGTGAAGACCTTGGTCGTTGGGTCACAGTCGCCCCTGGTGATGTCATACTTGCATTTCTCACGCTTTTCTATAATGAGAAAGATAATAAAACAGTCATGAGGTGAAGAATAATCAGTACAATGTGGCTTCGCCACGACTCGCGTTTTCAGCCAATCACACCAGGTTATACCAGACCTACCTACTCCTCTTGACAAATGTGTTCGGTTCTTAAAATGTGCAGAGCTGCTCTTCTATCAATCACTACCATCCCTCTATAGAGATGATAATGATGAAAGTGGTGATGACGATGATGGTGATTATGATTATGGTGATGGTGGTGATGATGATGATGAATGAGATCCGCCAAAGAACAGTTACTCAAGCAGCATGGATAAAATTTATTTATTTATTTATTATTTATTTCGATTTACCACATTTTGTGGAAGGATTGACATAACAGGTGAACTATCACCTTTTCAAGATGTCATCCCAGACCGGACTGTAAGATTTGGACCATCGCACACCGGGGCATGCCCCTACTCTTTTTCGAAAGGTGTGGTGGGTTCTTTAACGTGCGCGGGGTGTTGCTCTCCCCAAACACGGGACCTCCATTTAACGTCCTATCCGAGGGACGACCCTAACCCTAGATGAGCTAGGTACTCATTTACACCTGAGTGAAGTGAGGAAAGTCGTGTTAAGTGCCTTTCCCAAGGGCACAACGTCGGGGCGCAAGTTCGGACATGTCTCTGGGCACCTGGGATTAGATCCCGGGACCCATTGTTTGACAGCCGCGTGCTCTACAGTTGCGCCACACGACGCCACTAAATTTGGAAACGGCCAGACGTTTCAGACAGCATCCGGTGTCTTTCGCCAGTGACTAAAACGTCTAACCATTCCCAACTTTAATTCAGTTTCTTGAGTAACTGTTACTTTGCGTACAGATCTCTTTCCTTACATTTCGTGTGTAGACAGTGTAGTTGAACTAACACTGCACCTTTTTTTGGACGTTTGCCCCTCACCCTTCGGGGCATCGGTTGATCGCCACCCATCGTCATGAATTTCGGGGCATCATTATTGATATTCCCTCCCGGTGGGGAGCCAGCAGTGCATGGAACAGCACCCCCCACTGGAGAGTTATTAAGTGTCGATGCCTCGGCCTCTTTGATATGGATGTATACTTGTTTATTCTTTTATTCATTTTATTTCATTCACAAGTATTTGAACAGCATTGAACTTAAAGCACGAAGTGATTAGTATATGAATCATCTGCATGTAAGATAACAAATTCAGAACAACGTTAACAACAGACGTGAAATGATAATTACAGACTTGACGTAACATACAAATCAAGTTGAAACCAAATAACAAAGCAAGCTAATTCAACATCAGAACATAACATAACATAACATAACATACATGTAACATAACATAACATGACATAACAGAACAGAACATACACTTGTTTCAAATCCATGAAGAACCTACGGCAGCTTTGGTCCTAGACTTCCTGTTGCACCTTAACCATTTGTATAAAACCGATGTTCAAACAAATATCCACTAATCTTATGTCTACAACCGATTAGCCTATAAAGTTCATACATTTTAGTCACTTGGATTCTATTTTCAAATGTTCTAAATTTGCTACTACTTTGTCCATCCATGGTTTGAGCATCACTATCGGTTCAATGTTGACATTTAGCTGTACTGTGTCGTAAGAGGTTAAATCGGCTGTACCGAAAGTCACAGTGTTATAGCTTATAAAGCTTCCTCAAGATGGGATCCCTAGCTAGGATAGGTGATGAATTATATCGATAAGTGTTTTTGTCGTTTATTCCAAAATAAATCGTTTAGATGCTTGATCACCTTTAAGAAGTAAGCTTTAGAGCTTATACTGTCTTAAGAGATTTAAGATAAGACACGTAAAGCTTCCCTCCACCACGCAACGGCAACGCCAGAGACTGGTGTTAAGATTGCATTTCCTAGAAAATAGCTTACCCAGATGATACTAGATCGTTGGCATTGCCTAGATTTAGAGATATCATACGGCTTCCCTCTGTTCACGTCCCCTATCCAGCCCGGTCGATTACTGCGTAAAATTCGATTTTAGGCACATCTCAAAGCAAGCGTATTGGGTTTTCTTTCTCCAGTCGATTCAAATATGGGACCTTTACGCAGCCTTCGCTGCATGCTCCCTACGACTGTTTTCTTTCAGATTAGCTAAAGCTAATTTACGTATTCTATTTTTTGTACTTATGACTGACTGAAAGGGACAGAGAATCTACTAAAAATGATAGCTAAAGAAGACAGCTAGAGTAATCCTGCAACGGAGGCTTACCTTTACGAATGATTTAAGTTAATGTTGAAGATCCATTTCTGTGCATTTGTGCAGTGTTTTATAAAAGACAGATGAATCTTAACGCCTCTATCCCTCTTTATGCATATTTAGAGTTATGCTAGAGATCTCCTGGAGTTCCAGACCCCCTCCCCACACACACACTGCTGGGGTTCCCAGACACCAAGTATGCTTGATTGGATTCTGTACATTTGATTAGATTTTGTACGTTTATGGCATGTTTAAGATAAGAGAAAACACATGAATCTTACCATCGCCGCGCCTCCGCTGTGCCAGAGACTGCTGGCACACCGCCAGGAGAACCACCAGGGAAACCAGGTACAGATGACGCATCGTTCTGTAAAATACATAAACAAACAAACAGATTAACAAACAAGCAAATCAACAAGCAAGCATGTAACATGTCATTTCGAAAGAAAAATAAACAATCTTGTCATTATACATTTCGTTTTGTGCTTGTTCTTAAATTTGAGTGCACATGGAATTGATGGAAATGAAAATACAAATCTATATATCAAAACCTTTCTTGACTCATCCTCTTTCAAAGTTTTAAACAAAAATGCCTGCTGCTTAACAAAAGTGCCAGTGGCCCCACGTCTATGGAACCCTTTCCCAAGCCGCAGAATTCTATACCACTGAAAAACCGTGCACATGGCCAAAGCATGTTCAAAACATACAAAAGTAAAAGTTCTGCTGCAGTGCCCAAAACAAGCCACCAGGGGGCCCGAAATCGAAATCTTTGGTAAGCCAAGACTACGCCAAGTCTAAAATATAGTAGCAATACCTCAAGCCTCTTGAATCATACTGTTCAACCAAAGAATGGCAGGCACTGCCGGCAAGTATAGACTTCTCGGCGAGGGTAGAAACACAATCATGGAAACAGACTAAGCACATAATGGCCTTAATCCATTTTTGACGTAGGCACTCCAGTCGTATTGAATCCAATAATTGGATTATCATCTTACAACAACAAAAGGTACTCTTACGTCAGTTCTGACGCACACACACATGGCAACACTCCAGAAACACCCTCGCTGAATGTGCGTGACGTCAAACAATCATTGTTTTTGTAGACCTTTTGTATATGTAGGAGTAACGTCTCCGAGTTAAGGATCTACCAGACTCGAACAAATGGTCTCCTTTTTCTTTACACTTTGTTATTTTCGGTTTAGGTAGTCGCACGGCCTTCTTGAGGCCATAGGGGAGGGCCTGCATTGGGGGGGGGGGGGGGGGGGTGCTCCCGACAACGCTCTACGCTAAATTCGGGGTCCCCCGAAAGTGCGAAATGGAACGAAATGGAACGAAATGGAACGAAATGGAACGAAATGGAACGAAATGGAACGAAATGGAACGAAATGGAACGAAATGGAACGAGATGGAACGAGATGGAACGAGATGGAACGAGATGGAACGAACTAAAACATATGTAACATTATGAAATGAAATACCAGTAGATATCGAAATATAAGGAACGTTGTAACATTCACAGTAGACGGGAACAGGAAGTAAATACATAATATAACGTGTTTTATTTCTTGAATCTGTTTGATAATATTAAATACAACGTTTTTGCCGCGTTTGTGTGGCTAAATTCTTCCCTGAAAATGGGAGCGCCGCGTGGAAAGAGCTCGGCCGCTCTTCCTTGATTTTACCAACTATCTGCAAATGACCTGCTGCAAATAGCAGGGACAACCAGCAAACGGAACTGAGTATCGAAGTAAGGACTAGATTATACAGAAGTTGGTGGTAACATTGCATCTCATAATTCACCAAGGGGGCATGAGGCAAGCGTAATTTCATTATTTATACAGCGTGTTTGCGTGTTGTGTGGACTGTGAAATACATGTCCTGCTCGTTCACACCCTCCCTTTATTTTGTCGTGAACAAGGAAGCAGAAATGTCTTCAGAGGTAGTTCTCAGTCCATGTCCGTGATTGAATGGAGTGTGAAATGTCACATTGGTGGCACAGCGCAGAGCCGCATTTGCATATCATTAACGGAAGGGTCCATTCTCCGACAGCCGACCAGCCGAACAATTGGTTGTATAAAAATCGTTGTTGCGGAGATATGCAGCTACGTATTAGTTATGGACTAAAACCGTTTGTAAATAAAACTTGGAAGTCGGAGTTTGATTCAACCTGTCGGTAGCACGCCGGCCCACGTGCACAGTTCCGATGCGCTGGCAACATTGGCGGTTCATTTGCATGCGGGGCTCCATTTGCAACACGCAAACACGCTGTATAAATAATAAAATTACGCTTGCCTCATGCTCTCTTGGTGAATTATAAGATGCAATGTTACCACCAACTTCTGTATAATCTAGTCCTTACTTCGATACTCAGTTCCGTTTGCTTGTTTTCCCTGCTATTTTCAGCTGTTCACTTGCAGATCGTTGGTAAACACAAAGGAAGAGCGGTGGATCTCTTTCCACACTGCGCTCCCATTTTCAGGGAAGAATCTAGCCACACAAACGGGGCAAAAACGTTGTATTTACTATTATCAAACAGATTCAAGAAATAAAACACGTTATATTATGTATTTACTTCCTGTTCCCGTCTACTGTGAATGTTACAACGTTCCTTATATTTCGCTATCTCCTGGTATTTCATTTCATAATGTTACATATGTTTTAGGTCGTTCCATTTCGTTCCATTTCGTTCCATTTCGTTCCATTTCGTTCCATTTCGTTCCATTTCGTTCCATTTCGTTCCATTTCGTTCCATTTCGCACTTTCGGGGGACCGCTAAATTCGGAGGGCTGGCTACGAAATACGCTAAATTCAGAAAGCCTCCCTACGCTCTACGCTAAATTCACAAAGCCTCCCTACGCTCTACGCTAAATTGTGGAGTGGTCGGCAACGCTCTACATAAAATTAAAACGGCCGATCACGCTCTACGTAAAAGGGGCATACAGGCCCTCATAGGGGTAGTGGGTTGTTATCCACTGTGTCTAGGGCACGGTATTCGAAGGTGAAGCCCAACCATCTCCTTCCACCGACATTTTACACACAGGTAGAGTGAGGAAAGTTGCGTAAAGGGCCGCACGTCAATTCAATCAATATTCGAACGCGTTCGAAGAACGAGTGCACCTACGTAGACGTATTTCCGCTAGCGGAAATGACGTAGATCTCATTGTTCAAGTAGTTTTTGTGGGTCTAAATTCAGCTAATTGCTCTATCATCGAAGATATAGTCTGTCTTCTCTAAATTCATGTCATGGACTTGGAAGTTACGTAATTGTGTTTTCAAGGAGTCGTGCTACGGTGATCATATTGCCTTCAAGCCTAAGCTCGGGATCTATACTTAATTAAGAATAGTGATTGCGAATCTATTGCGACATATTGTCATATACGAATCCTGTAATAGCCTAGGCCTTTGACATTTATGCGCCCCCAAGAGCTGGAATACAGTATCGACGTAGCTAGCCAGGTGTGGCGATCGTTAAAGGTAATAAGATTGGCGTTGTTTATTTCCCAATTGGTGAAAAACCTCATTCCTAAAGGAGAAATTTCTTTGACATCCTCGATTCTCCCAATATTCTTCAGGTCTATAAAAATGCTTCAATATATTCATTTAACAGTACAACCTGTGCAAGTGACCAACTACAACCAGAATCCAATCCTGAAATAAACTGCTTTGGGGGTTGAACATCTCATTGCCATATTCTGTAATAGCCTTTGACATTTATGCGTCCCCGGAGCTGGAATGCAGTATCGACCTAGCCAGGAGTGGCGATCGTTGAAGTAATAAGACTTGGCGTTGTTTATTTCCCAACTGGAGAGGCAGTGGAGTTCAAAAATCTCAATTCCCAAAAGAGTAATTTCAAAAGTCTTTGACACTCTTCTACCAAGTTTGATTTTCCCAATATTTTTGAGGTCTATAAAACGTTTTGATATATAAGTGTTTAACCTGTACAAGTGACCACCAACTACAGCATGAATCCAATCCAGAAATAAACTGCTTTGCTCCGTGGGGGGTTGAACATGTCATTGCCACATCCTGTAATAGCCTTTGACATGTATGCGTCCCTCGAGCTGAAATGCAGTATCGACCTAGCCAGATGTGGCGATCGTTGAAGTCATAAGACTTGGCGTTGTTTATTTCCCAACTGGAGAGGCATTGGAGTTCAAAACTCTCAATTCCCAAAAGAGTAATTCAAAATATCTGCTTTGACGCCCTTCCACCAAATTTGCTTTTCCCAATATTCTTCAGGTCTATAAAAAATCGATATATCAATTCAACATCACTGTACAAGTGGCCAACTACAACAAGAATCCAATCCTGAAATAAACTGCTTTGCTCTGTGCGGGGTTGAACATCTCACTTCCACATCCTATATAGCCTTTGACATTTATGCGTCCCCGGAGCTGGAATGCAGTATCGACCAAGCCAGATGTGGCGATCGTTGAAGTAATAAGATTTGGCGTTGTTTATTATTTCCAACTGGAAAGGCAGTGGAGTTCAAAAATCTCAATTCCCAAAAGAGTAATTTCAAAATATCTGCTTTGACGCCCTTCCACCAAATTTGATTTTCCCTATATTCTTCAGGTCTATGAAAAATCGATATATTAATCTAACATCACTGTACAAGTGGCCAACTACAACAAGAATCCAATCCTGAAATAAACTGCTTTGCTCTGTTGGGGTTGAACATCTCATTATCACATCCTATATAGCCTTTGACATTTATGCGTCCCCAGAGCTGGAATGCAGTATCGACCAAGGCAGGTGTGGCGATCGTTGAAATAATAAGACTTGGCGTTGTTCATTTCCCAACTGGAGTTCAAAAATCTCAATTCCCAAAAGAGTTATTTCAAAAGTCTTTGACACTCTTCTACCAAGTTTGATTTTCCCAATATTTTTGAGGTCTATAAAACGTTTTGATACGTTTATATAAGTGCTTAACCTGTACAAGTGACCACCAACTACAGCATGAATCGAATCTTGAAATAAACTGCTTTGCTCTGTGGGGGGTTGAGCATCTCATTGCCTCATCCTGTAATAGCCTTTGACATTTATGCGTCCCCAGAGCTGGAATACAGTATTGACCTAGCCAGGTGTGACGATCATTGAAGTAATAACGTCTTGGCGTGTATTATTTCCCATGACATCAGAGTTGAAAGGTCTCAATTCCCAGATATCTTTTTCCCGATAGTGAAATTTCAAAGTACCTTATTTGACAGCCTCTTTTCCATATTTGATTCTTTCCAGTATTCTTATCTTAAGGTCGTTAAAATCGTTTTCATACGTATACGTAACAGTTCAGTCAAACCTGTATTAGTGACTAGCTCTACATAATTAAGGACTACCTGGCCGATATGTGACCACTTTTTGGTGGTCCCTTAGATTTCCCCCCTGGTACAAGCATTAAGAATCCTGTCTAAAGTGACCACCTGTCCACATACCAGGTTCTATCGGTCCCTAAATGTTCTCCCCGGGCAGTTTGACCGCACCGGCATTATATATATATCCAGGCAACAGTTTAAAAGAGCATCGCTCGGCCCATGTGATTGGCACCTCGGTATAATGCGCAATCGATTTCGAGGACGTGATATCAATGATTTACTGTGGGAGGTCTGGCAGTGGTTTCTGTATCTGTATATCCGACATAATCGCCCTTGGAAGCAACACACCAGCTTTGCAGGTACGCGGCGCTCTCTGAGCAGATATAAAAAAAACGTAACGGACAAAAAGAAAACCTGACAAAATAGAAAGCTTGTCATGATAAAAACGCCTAAAATACGTCCCAAATTGAACAAGCTGGACTCTAAACCTCTCCTTGGAGAGTACCAGCAACGTGCACGAGCCAATTTCACCCCAGTGATTTCATCACCTCAAACAGGCCCCTTTAATCATATTTGTCTGCGTTCATCTAATTTTCAACACATTCATCGTTTTCTAATCGACTGAAACTTTCATTTCCCTCCAGCCAATATCGGTGCAGGCCTAGGCTATCCATTCCGTGTGCGTTGGTGATTACTCAAGTCGATACGGTCTGACAGCAATAAGACTGATAGCCCCCAGTCAGTAATCGACAACCTGTCAAACTTCAACATAGCAGAACAGGGGAAAATTTGCGAATGACTTGTGCTTAAGTCACCTCGACCCCTATTTGAAACTCCGTATATTTATTGCACAAATTAAAGATATACAACATCCGAACTGTGGCCAAAAATTTTCAACGATAAAAAGTAGCAAAATGCAAGCAATGAGAACGACAGCTGTATTCATACGTATATGTATACATATATATTTATCATGATATTATGATATTTTAATGCACTAACTGTATCTGATAATCTAGACATTTCCTTTAAATCTAACGATAACGTTATGGCATGAAGAAATTCACAGAAATTCACAAAACTGTATATATTTCACGGAGGTATGGGATGTTCGATTTCTTGTTTTATATTCAATGCCAAGGTCCTGAGTAACATCATAAATCACACGCGCAGTCATCTTGAAAGCACTTCGACACTGAGCCGTAAGTTATGCTATCGATATATGCCAAGATTCGCGACCAAATGACGGATGAAAAACTGCCGACTTGTGCAGGCAATACCGTTGCGTCTTGACAAGGAATTAGTCTTGTAGGAAGACGAATGTCATGGTGGGAAGACGCCATGAATCACAGTGCCGTTGAACATCGATATTACGACACTCGACGGTTCCAGGTAATTTAGTTTGAGCTGGCTCGTTGCCTGTAGAGCTATGCAGCATTCGTCTTGTAGAATTAGGGAGGAATATCTTTAACGTCAGACCTTTCAATTGGTAGCTGATGTGTACCTTCCGAATACTTCCGCAGAAACAAAAACCATCCCAAATTTTCATTGTCTTTATTTATTTTGTCAATCTATCATTATTGGCTTTGCAGTACTCGGCGTTCAAAATTTAATGAGGAAATCTCCAGATCTTCAGTTGCTAGCAGCAGGGTAAATTAATGGTGAATTTTGTGGTTCTGTTATTGCTTTTAGAGCTGCATGAGTAGTATATATCTTTGGCTATTAGATTTCTAGGTAGCTTCCAGATCCACAATTAGCATGAACCATCACACATTTTCATATTCTTCTTTTATCTTGAATGTGGTTCTTTCTTTACATTTAAAGCTTCGCAGCATTCGCCGTATAAACTAAGTAGGAAAAATTTATGCCCCTCAGCTACAGATGCGGCATAGCGACCAAACCCTATAAAACGTAAGCATCAACCGCGTCACAAATGTCCTTATTCTCCCTACATCAATTTTATCGTTCGGTTATTGTACTTAGACCTACGTAGTATTCAACTTTTAGAATTAAGGAGGGATGTCTTTCAATCGTTCAGTTGCTGACTGTTGGGTGGATTCCAAAATGCTATTTAATATCATCATTATATTTATACGGTCTGAAATCTTTATGTTATTTCTTTATCATGTAGACTCTTTCTTTGCCTTTAAAGCTTTGCAATATTCGCCTTATAAAAAAAAGTAAGTAGGAATTTATGTCCTTCCGCTACTGATGCGACATAGTAACCAAATTCTATAAAACGTGAGCATCAACCGTCACAAATTTCCTTATTCTCTGGATCCCTACATTAATTTTGCCGTGCCGTTATTGTATTTGGAGCTACATGGTTTTCATCTTAAAGAATTAATGAGGGATATCTTATATCGTTCAGTGCCTGGCTGCTGGGTACCTTCCAGAATACTTTTATTAAAGATTATCATTACATACACACCGTCTCAAATTCTTATATTGAATTTCTTTCTGTATCTTGTTGTACTTTCATTTATCATGCTCATGAATCTTACAATTTTGCTACTGGCGCCGCGAATCTTTACTTGATTTTCTTTTCATTGTTTCTTGCGAGCTTGTGGCAATCCCTCACAAACACTATGGCGCCTTCAAGTCACATTACCACATACTGTAAATACATAAATGTTCACGGTGGTTTTATGTTCGAAGTATTCGCGGTGAATTCTTTACCACGAAACTAAACCCACCGCGAAAAAACGTTCCATTGTGTGTCTGCAGCGCTACTCTTTACCGCGAACTCAAAATCACCATGAACACTCCATTTTCTAATTCTTACTGCGAAATTAAATCCCCACGAACATTTCTGTATTTACAGTACAGTTGGCAGATCTTTTGAGTCGAAACACCCTCGTAGAATACAGATTACGCTCGAGAGATGTAGCGGTCAGGGGCTTAAGATTCAAGGCATGCTCTTTATGTACGTATTCAGTGCTCTAGCAGTCTCCTGGGTTTTAAAATGGGTGAATCGTTCTACTAATGCTTGTGGTAAACATATTTTGTTTCATGTTTGTTGGATATCTGAAGCTACATGCAGTATCTTCTTGTCTTCCACGTAAATGGAATGGATTTTGGAACTCGGCTTTGTTGAAAGACAACATAAATAAAGCCATATAAAACTATCAAGTCTATCAAGCTATCGAGTCTAGATGTGGCGAAATCAAGCTATTCAGTTTAGATATGGTCAAATTAAGCTAGCTACCGATTGTAAATATGGCCAGATCAAGCTATGGAGCTTAAGTAAAGACACTGAATTGAACTGAACGTGTAATATCAAGTTTTTTTTCCTTATTTATCAGGCAGAATGTAGATTATAAAAATGCTTTCATGATATAGTAAAAAAAATCGTATTACTACCGATTTGTACAATGATTTAGCGACGTTTGGCCTCTTTACGCATCCTGTACTCATCTGAAACGGGAGTCCTGTACCTCTAGGGAATACAAACGGCCCCACAGCGTAACGGTCGATTATATTAGCTCTACGGGATCATTTAACGCTAAATCCTTGCTGTCCTATTAAATCTATTTCCCAAACAGCCATTACTTGCAGGCGTAAAACCATACCACACGTCTAGTGTTACTGCCACGGAGGGTATTTTCACACACGTTCCCTATTCCCAATAGTGTCATAAAATAGAGCCATTTCAGCATACTTCAACGTATGCCATGTGTCAAGAGTATACCGCCAGAAGCCAACACAAAATGAGAAATGTTTCAGTGAATCAGTTTTTACGTGATTCTAGTCGCCTTTTACTGTTGTAAGATTCGGACGTATCTAATAAAACTACCAGCTTTTGAAATGGTAGCATCATATATGACATGACAGTTGAGCCAGGAGCCTGCTATCATTCCACGTTAGAATCACGCTATATAATGCCCTAATACATCTGATATCCAAACGGCCGTAACATTCAGGCATTCAGACATTTGTGTTACAGTAACTCACTTACTGTTATAGTCGGCCACTGTGATAAACATTCCGTCTTCCCACAGGCAAATTGCAAAACAAATGATGGTGAATTTTATAGGCCTCTAAAGAAAAGTACGAAGTCACAGAAATGCTGTGCCCATGCAGCCGTAAGCACAGGGAAGCTCAGTCTTAGAAAAACATATGCTGTGGTGGATTCTGGTACTCAGTGATAATAATGTAACCCGAAAAATATAAGTCTCCCTTATTCCTTTGACGTCAGACTATATGCATTTCCATCCAACTATTGCCACAGGCATGTTTGTATTCCATGTTGCACGCAGGGGATGTTTGTAGACTCATTATTTTCCGGTGCTTCCCAACGCTACATGTAATTCTAACCGTTCGTCATTGCAAGGAATCTAACTTGCCTTCGGCATACAAAAACAACTACGCTCAATATTTTGACAAGAAAGATGTATTCATTCAATCCATCATGATTTCAAGTTCACAAAGTATAGCACATCCGGGTACTCATGCAATCGACAGGCCCAACTCTCGCGAGAATATACAAACTCTCGCGAGATTAAACAAAGTTTCCTCAAAGCTCTCACGAGAGTTCAACAGACTCCCTCCTGTTCCAGGGACCACCCAGAGGTACAAGCCTTTGCCATGGCCTTTCCAGAAACTCGCTGATTCAATCTCGGCACACTGATTAAAATCGATGAACGTTACTCTCCAATTATGCAAATGAGTTCGCCGTTGCCATGACAGCAAGGCCCGAGGATTGGGGATAGTCGTAGTTTGGTCACGTTTCAAGCCGACTCCTGTGGCCTGCTTTTCATTGTGTATTTAACGAGGCGCTGGTTTTGCATGTTTAAATCATTATGGGATTGGTGCATGCACATGGGTGTCAGTGATCGTGTATAGAATGGAAATTCTGAAACAGATGTGGGTTAACCTTCTTCCTGCTACCTAACTCTGTAGCCAATAGAGAATGGGGTGCCAAACGGCTACATCAGAGTGTTAAAGATTAATACTTACAAGGACATTGCATATGTCTTTGATTCTTGAGAGTCTACAAATTCTGTATTTTAAGAATCTGTATTGTCGTCGTGAATCAAGACATTCCTCCTTGCTGTAGCAGCATACATAATTGATAACCCTGTGGAAAGCTGAAATCAGCTTGAACAAGATCTCACTAGTGATTGATGTTATTGGGTACTGGTAATCAAAGTAACATTCGCACCCGCAGGGCTTATTTGATATGCCTATCAGCAAGCATATTCGTTTGCTGAATCCATATCACTCCCATATTGCATCATCTTGTAATGGAGCTTGTATTTTGCGGTATAAATGTATACTAGTAGGGTAGAGGTGATTTACGATTCAACGGATGGCCAAGCCCTTTAAATCGTTTGAAATGTAGCCCCTTTTATGATATTATGTATGGTTTGACAGCAATAGCACTCTAAGGATGGTAGTAATGGGTACAATGTACCGTGGGATTGTTATGATCGATTCTAGGAAAGCCCCAGGAAATGAAATCGTAAACAAAACGTGGGCCATAAATTGGTAAAACTGCATGTACTAGCTACAGGCCTATTCGAGTATTCGAGTTCCGGAACAACTGGGATATTAGAAAGAATAGCAACATACAATCTTAATGTATGTTTGAATAAGGTTGTATTTTTGTGTGTAACATCTTAATAGTCAAGAATGGAGTTCAGGTATTGGTGTTTCCGGAGAAGTTAAATCGTACACGAAAGAACATAAGAAGGAAATGTACTCATCAGTTAACTATGTTATGTTGGTCTATGTGGTGCTGAAAATACATTATCTCAAACAAAATGGGAGAATTTTTTTAGAATGTATTTTGCGAGAACCACAGGAAATGTAATCATCATTTAATCGTGTTATGGGAAACTGGCTTCCGGTGTGGAAAATACATTATCGTGAACAACAGGCGAGCCATAAATTGGTGAATCCGCATGCCTATTCAAGTTCACGACCAACTGGAATGTGAAGAAGAATAGCAATATACACTGCTTTTTTCCCTTAATGTGTGTTTCAATAAGTTGCATTTTGGGTATACGATTCACAAGTTGAGTTAAAGCATTTTTCGAGAGCACTTAGGGCGTTCACAACAAAACATAAGAAGGAAATGTACTCATCAGTTGAATACTGTATATTAGTCAGGTATGTGGTGTCGAAAACACTTTATCTTGAACAATATGTTGGCCATAAATTAGTGAATTTGCGTGTACAAGGACTATTCAAGTTCAAAAACAGCTGAGAGACGAAAAAGAATAGCAGCGTGAAATGCTTACTCTCCGAGTACATGTTTGAATTGATCTGTCATTAGGGTGTACAATTTTGGGATTTAAGTATGGGACACTTACAACAAAACGTTGGCAGGAAATGTATCAATTACTTAAGTTTGTTATCGCAGACCGCCATTCAATGTCAAAAACATAGTATGCTAAACAATACGAGGACCATAGATGGAAAATCTTTTAATACATCAGGTCTATAACAGGTGGGAAGCGAAGAGAATAGCAACATAAAATGCTTACTTTTTAAACACACGTTGGAACAAGTCTACATCTGGCTACTGACATTCAAAATTTATAAATGGATTTAAGAAGCTTTTAGTACATTCCTGACGATTCTCAAACCGTCTACAACAAAAGGCCAGCGTCTTAAAATTCCATTCTCCTGTGTATAAGCTGGATATGCTGAGACAGGAAATGGCCTTTACATCGGATTTTTCATGGGAGTTTTCTGAAAGAAATTCAGACCCAGTATAATAGTTGGCAGGAAAAATAATGCTTCTATGGAATGTATGGGCTTAGACCGACAATGGCAGTAAGGATGTAGCCAAAAGCTCAAAATGCTTCTTTTTTTCCCGTGGCTTTACAGATACGGAAGGAAAGTATCATTTAAAGCCGGCTGGGGACAGTATGCCACGTGCTTTAAGGTTTTTACTAGCCCCTGTGTGCTGTGCACTTTTGTTAGCTGTACTCACAAATTCAAAAATAAAGAGAATCGGGCTAATACAGGCGTAGTTCTTTTTGGGTCTGTGCGAAGATAGTCTTTCTATTATACGTGCGTTGCATAGGGGTTTTCTTATTTTGGAGATCATATGTGACCTTGATTCTGTATATACGATGTACAGCAAAATTGCGATGTGCTTCATTAAAGGGTATCGTTTGCACAATATACCGTCTCATGGAATGATAGACGAGGAATGATTTTATATAAGGAGGCTCTCGCTTGAAGCGGAAAATAATTGTACTCGTGAAAATGAATGGAATAGAAATAATATAAGCTAAACTATTATCTCAAAAAAGATAATGCAATAGATGAAAAAAAGCAATATTCAATCTTGCTCTCAACTCTCAAGGTTTTCTACTTACTATGGACGCACTATCTCATCCATGTATGTATGTAACGTTATCCCGTCTTAACGCATCCTACAGCAGTAATCCACGGCTTTACGACCAGCATCGGGCTTACATCAATGTTTCTCCTTCCGCGCACTGACTGCACGTCTGCGGAAGCCGGGGATAAGGGCTTACGGACGGGTGTTGAATCTCTATAGAACACAGGCCGTTCTATAGAATACGGGCCGTTCTATATGGAATACGGTCCGTTCTATAGAATACGGGCTGTTCTATAGAATACGGGCCGTTCAATAGAATACGAGCCGTTCTATAGAATACGGACCGTTCTATACGGGCTGTTTTATAAAATACGGGCCGACACAATGTAACTCTGGTAAAGCCGTTATCCTCAAATAAGGTGAAGCATATGGCGTTTCTTTCAAGTAGCTAGTGGTTCAATGCGGCTTTGGAACAGCTCACGTTTTCAGCCAAGCACTCCTACTCTTCTCGATAAGAGTATACAATCATGGTTCAGAGGTTTGACGCCTAGGGCATACACGGAGCCGCAGGCTTTGTTCTTCTGAGATTAGAGTCAGACTAATTTGAAGTCCCCTGACAGCGATATTTAGTTGTCTATTTTACCCCTTTGTGGCATTGCCCAAACTATTGTCTTTTTTTGTTTGTTTCGGCATTGTTCACACTGTTGTCTGTTTGTTTTCGTCTTTCGTCCATAGACATTCCTTTTTTTTCTTCTAAAACTCCATTTTTTATTTATTTAAATGGTTTGGCTGTTCAGCACGCTGCCCAACTAGCCTGTGGCTTTTACAATTTGTAAAAGCCACAGGCTAGTTGAGCTACAATGGAATTTAGATGCAATACATGAATAGAATAACATAATAATCATTGTTGTCATGATAGGTGTCACCCCCGACACCAGATAATGGCATGACCCAGAACCCAGTATAGACTGGCTTGGGCTGGGGAGAGGTCTGGTATCAGTTACCAGAGAGTTGAATGGAGAGATGGGCCCGAGAAGGGTGTCTGTCTTACTCTCCAAGCAGAGGAGTGGGTCCGGCAAGTTTTTGACGTGTTTTTATGCGGTTTTGTCGGGCTTTCTAAGGGTTGGCTAGACAAAAAAAAGTTACAAAGTAGAAAGCCCGACAAAAACGCGTCAAAAACCTGCCGGACCCACTCCTCTGCTTGGAGAGTCTGTCTGGGATCGTCTGTCTTGTGAGTGTAAAAAGTAGTCTGCAGAGACCTTTGCTTTGCGTATCGCCTGATGTTTGGAAGAACCTTCAATTCGTAAGAATCGTCACAATTGTATACAAAACTTAGAGGTATTATCACAAGATGCTAAAAGAATACCGTGTACATCTTAGCTTTGCCATCGAAAGTTTTTTTTAAAAGATTACTGGGCGCTCACATTGTCTCCGAAACAAAGACGCCACGAAGCCCTGAAAGACTCACCGTCAGAAATATTTCATAAAACTCACAAGACAACTTAACAACGGCTATCGATCTCCAAAATGTCGACAGCGATGTGATATTTCTTCACGATAGGAAGAGAACGAAGCACGACAAAAAACGATTTGCGCGTTTACGTTGCGAAGTAGCCTGGGTGCCAGACCACCGCGCTCCTGGAGCTAAATCCTTCGGCCGGGGAAGCAACTCGCGCCGCCACCACGGGTAGCACACGGTCCACTCTCGCACGGGGCGCGATAGAAATCAGAGTTCGGCTGCCAAGCGCTCCCGGGTGCCAACTGTATCCCTACTACTAGGTCCTCCTCATCGCATCGCGCGAAAGTTCTGGTAGCCAGCGAAGGAGATCGCTTTAAAGCGCCCAGATACAGGACAAAACTAACGGTACAAATAGTGAAGTAAAGGTCTTTCATACATAATATTAAGAAACGTTTCCTACCTGGAATGTCGGGTAACAGAAGCACAGCGATGGTAAAACGGAGGGAGAAAGCGCCGAGCCCTCAGGACCGTGCACTGGTTGAACAAAGGACTGAGACTACAGCCGATCGCCTTGTGGTGAAAACCGCGTCTGGTACGACCGAACTGGTTCACACTGGAGCGAAGCAGTTCCACGACGCATAGATTTGCATTGATTTCCGGGCGTGCCCACTTCCTGCTAAAAAAGGGGGCGCCGCACACAAGACGTGAGGGTATTACGTAATCTCCAAGCAGATGCAGGGTGCCATTTGTTTACCCTCATGAAAAATGGAGGTAGTGCTTTTATCATAACATTATAACCATGTACTGTATATATTCCTAAGGCCCACATTTACAACTAGCTGTCCTAAGAAGCGAGGGAGGGACCACCAAGGACGTGGAGCCACGCATAGGGAAGGCAAAGTCTTCCTTTGCCCAGCTTAAACCCATCTGGAGGGCTAGGAACATCTCAGTACGAAACAAACTGCGGATCCTCGAGGCCAATGTAAAGTCTGTCTTACTGTACGGTTGTGAAAACCTGGGGACTGACTCAACTTAACGTCAAGAAACTCCAAACCTTCATCCATTCAAGATTACGTTTCATTCTCGGCATCTGGTGGCCCAAGAAGATAAGAAACGCAGAACTAGTACTCCTGGATAGAACTGGCCAAGAACCGGTCGAAGTAACCAAAACAAGAAGGAAGCGGCTCTTCTGGAGGCGAGGTTAAAGACCTTGACGGGCAAGTGGCAAAAAATCAAAAATGTTTGACCCCTGACCTCCCTCACGAAACCCGCGAAACACCCGGCGGTGCTAACTCCCCTAACTTCCCGGCTTCGCGCGCTACACGCACGCAAAGCTGTTTTGTTCTGGGGAATACCCTATCCCGGTTATAACCGGGTCCAGCACACAAGGCATATTTCTGTATCCCTAGTTAAGTCGGGACTGGCAGCTTAAGGTTAAGAAGACCGCCAGAGACCGGGAGAGGTGGAGACTATATAACCATGCTCTATGCTCCAGAAGGGGCGACGAGGATTAAGGACTCATTAAGTCATAAGTCAGTCAGTCTTAAGAAGTGAGAAGAACTTAAACCTGTACTAGTATATACACATTTGTACCGTTAGATGTAGTATAAGATGCGAATTGCACGTCTGCTTGATATTTACCATGACTAGATCTAAGCTTGAATACACGCACAGTAAGGGCCCTGTCACACTTGTGCGTATATTAAAGTGCGCGTGAGTTGCGCATTAACATTTTTTTGGTTTAAGTAAGGTTTGCGGGGGAAAAGTTGTTTTCTACTTAGACCAACCGCTGTGCAGACTAGTGATTGAGTGAAGAAATCACTTACTCGGCTGCAAATTTAACCTAAACCAAAAACATGTTAATACGCAACTCATGCGGACTTGCATATACGCACAAGTGTGACAGGGGCTTAAAGGTCTTTCATACATAGAAACGTTTCCTACCTGCAATGTCGGGTAACAGGAGCACAGCGATGATAAAACGAAGTGAGAAAGCGTCGAGCCCTCAGGACCTTGCCCGTGCACTGCTTGAAGAGAGACCGAGACTACAGCCGTCCGCCTTGTGCTGAAAACCGCGTCTGGTACGACCGAATTCGAACTGGTTCACGCTGGAGCGAAGCAGTTCCAGGACGCGCCTTATTTGGAAAGATTACGAGGCGTGCTGCTAAGAAAGGGGGCGCCAAACACAAGACGTGAGGGTATTACGTAATCTCCAAGCAGATGCAGGATGCCATTAGTTACCTCCATGAAAAATGAAGGTATTACTCTGGGCGTACCTGTATGTGTGTGTGTCACCCTCTCTCTATGTGCATTTGTTTTCCCGAAAATTTGTGTTGAGGGTCGAATAAGGAATGATGACAGGGGATCGATGTGTGTGCTAGGAAGAAAAGTACACAAAGATCGACGAAAAAAAAACAGTCTAAAAATGACGAACATAATATATTTCTTAAAGTTAGCGCCAAACACATCATGCCAAATAATCATGTGAATGAACAAAATATACAAATACAATGTAGGAGCTTGCCAAAGGCAAGTTGGAATGTTTTAATAATTTTTCCCAAAGTTTATTTGCGTGTTCCTTCCTTTCCTTTCCTTTCCTGCCCTTCACTGTTTAATTCTTACTTCATTTCTAGTACCGTTCTGAAAGTCAAAAAGATTAAAGCTCCCCTTTCACATGAGCCATGACCTTTCCAACTGTGAAAGAACAGGTAATAAAAGCTGAAGAAAAGCAGGAATCAAGCCCTTGTGATTTTCCTGTCAATATCTTTCCCATTAAACTGCACCCGGTCTAAATCATCGCTTATTACGCAGTTGGATATCTGCTAATAACGCCATTGTAGTCTTGCCTAATGTAGTTTAGGGCTGTAAAAATGTACTGAGGCAGAAGCGAAGCAGCAGGACGTCAGGTCACGAGCTCTACTTATTCAATTACGGGCTTTAAAATCCCGGTCCCGACCTTCTAACGATCGCGGGAGTGATTGAAAATCCTCCCGGGGCGACGCGATACGTAGATAGTTTCGCGGTAATTGTGCCTGATGAGGCGGAACGACACGTTCCCATGGGGGTGATGAGGTCACAAAAAGGACATGTTGTAGATTATTTTCAAAGAAATGTTGTCATACAGTATATGCCATTTATTTGTATACCTTTTTTCTGTATATTTCGTCCATCTGTATAGAATTCCATAACGCCAACCCATTTGCCATTCACTCAATTGTAAAAACAATGCATAACTGTATACCCCATAATCGTAAAGTTCGGTGTATTGTATAGAAACTTGTCCGATCATATGGTAAAATAACCCCAAACTACTGTATTTACATCGTTATGTATATAGTAAGACTAGGCAGATTGAAATCACGGACAATTTGGTTCCTGACTGGACGTTGTGTCCTTGGGAAAGGCACTTTACATGACTTCCCTCACTCCACCAAAAATTTAAAAATTGGTACCTTGTCTTCTTTGGGGAGGAAAAGGCAATGGAGGTAGAGGGTTGGGCTTCACCTTGCAATACGTGCTCAAAACATACTCTCCAAGCAGAGGAGTGGGTCCGGCAGTTGACGTGTTTTAGGCGTTTTTGTCAGGCTTTCTACTTTGTCATGGTATCTTTCTATCTTTAACCCACAAAGATAGAAAGATACCATGACAAAGTAGAAAGCCCGACAAAAACGCCTAAAAACACGTCAAAAACCTGCCGGACCCACTCCTCTGCTTGGAGAGTACTCAAAACACATGTAGATAACAACCTATTGCCCCTACTGTCTAGCGTTTCGCAGACTCCTTCCGGCTGTTTTCATTTTCTAAGATCCAGTTTTAGTCGGCTAAACTCGGAAGTGGTACAAGGGAGCGGTCTAAACTGGATGTAAATAAGCAAGGAGCGGTCTAAACTGGATGTAAAGCATCCTACCTGACTGTAGACTGTACTCTACTGTACTCTACTGTACTCTACTGTACTCTACTGTACTCTACTGTACTCTACTGTACTCTACTGTACTGTACTCTACTCTACTCTACTCTACTCTACTCTACTCTACTCTACTCTACTCTACTCTACTCTACTCTACTCTACTCTCTACTCTCTACTCTCTACTCTCTACTCTCTACTCTCTACTCTCTACTCTCTACTATTACATTTTTTCTTGTTGTTGGCCGGGTGGACGCAGACTCCTTCCCGGCCAGCAATTAGAAAAAATGTAATAGTATAAAAACATTAACTTGAAAAAGAAATCAGACGGGAGGAGTCTGCATCGGAGGCTACCTACTGTCTCAAAAAAGGCTATACTACCTCTACGTTCTTTCCGTCGTTATGATGCACTCCCAACATTGCTTTAGATATTCAGATCCACTAAGACGTGTAATGTGCTTTCAGTGCTTTTACCGTGACCCCTTATCTCATTTTTATCTCTCTTTGTATCCGTATCTGTATCTATATAACCGGTACAATCGCCATTAGGCGTAACACACCAGCTTCGCAGGCATGCGGCGCGCAAGCAGCTGGTTATATTACGCCGAGCGGTCTGTTACACCTAGTCTTTGCATATCTGACTGTAACCGTACTTTAAAGCTACTTAGTGAAGATGCTCCTACAGTACTTGATGACAACGAGTTCCATTCTACTATGGTTCTCGGAAAAGACGAATTTTTGAACACATCAATCCTTGGCTGATAACTCTGGTACTTAAAAGCATGACTATTTCTAGTCCTCTTCTTTGTCAGAACAGCAATATTTCTTGTGATCTTATAACTGATATTGTCTCCACCTTGCCTAATGGAGTCCACAGCGTCATATCTGCACCAGAATCCGTTTTCTGAAGATAGATAAAATCATGGATGCATGACTAGTAGTGCTTGGAGCGGTATATACATCAATACTGAATAAAATACAAACCAAATTCATTTTCATATCACCATATATCTCTATACCTCAATATTTGATATATATCATATATTCGTATATCACTATATGTGGCATAATGCAGTCCACAACGTTAAATCTTCGCAATCATAATCCATTTTCGAAAGAAAGATAAAATCATTGCAGACAAACAATGAATGAAACTTTGACAGGACAATCATTCCATATCAGAGAGTGTGCTTTATATATCCATATACATTAGAATGGATGATTATAATGCATGGTTACGATATAAAATGTTTATTAAATACAGACGTTGCTGGCCACACACGGCGCAACAGATTGTTCTGAACGTAAGTAATTACTAGATTCGTGCGCCCGCTACATTACCTACGCCCACATACAGTAATGAAATTATACATGCGTCACTGGAACCTAATGATCTTTATAGCAAAATAAACACTGGGTTGGGATGTGTCCTTGGACGCATGCTGGGCAAGTAATGTTTTAAGGTTAGGGTAAGTGCAGGGACCATGATAATATGTGTAATTAGGAAGTTTTATTATCTCTTTTGAACTATGTTTAATAGGTGTTGCCATACATTGTACCGTGTATAATTTTTGTGCAACAAAGTTCTTCTTCTTCATCTTGTGAAATATCTGTCTTTTTGTTGTTGGTATTGAAGTCGGTATATAATTTCGAAGGAAAAGGTCTCTATTATCTAGACATTTTGTTACTGAAATTAAAGATATTCTGAAAATATCACAACGGTGTGACTCACACCGTTGTGATATTTTCAGAATATCTTTAATTTCAGTAACAAAATGTCTAGATAATAGAGACCTTTTCCTTCGAAACTATCATCTCTATCTATCTGTGACATGAGTGCTAGGTATGCCGTTTCCTTTGTTGGAACGTAACACTATCCACCCGCTTGGGTGTCATTTTCTTAATTAGTCTGAGTCGTCCCCCGTCCATTTCCAACAATGCAAACGGTGACTCCTTTTTTTCCACAACTTAATTCACCATCAACAATTTTTACAACGAAGAACAAAATGAAGTTAAAATTACAACATCATAATCATAAAAAAACAATACTTTAAAGTAACAGTACAGAAGCAATACAGTATTTGTAGAAATTAACTAGCTGTGACAAATAGGTACATAAAATTAAGATAACTCCTTTCTTCACTGAGATCTTAGCAGATCGATAATCATAACATTCATAATCTACTCAGCAGAATTTTGTGAGAATAATCTTCATGTACAAATAGACGGAACCCTTTGAAACCACTAAAAACCACTGCTCAGGGTTATTTGCCTTTATGGCTCATTCATGCGCATGCACAACACCCACACTCAACCCCAAATTACCCACACCAGTACTTCATTGATATTCGAAACCCCAGACTCAAAGGCTTCAATCTGCAATGCTTGAGCTTTATCTTTTAATTTGCAGCCCTAGCAGCCTTCAGAAGCGGCTTATTTGTGAGACCAAATGTACGTTTGAAAACTGATAGAACCCTATTTCAGTCACGTTCGACCGCGATGGTTGCTGGGATACATCACTTTCATCATGGCGACCGAACCTAACGAGGTTGCGCTTTTGTGTCAGTGCGCAAAGCCTTTCTAATGATTTTACCTTTTGATACAAAGAACTAAGGCGAAAAGAATGATTAAGTTTTAAGAAGTATGATGCAAGAAGGTCAGTACAGACGTCAGAGAGGCCTTCATGTGATCACAAACTCTTATGATTTGAAATTCCCTACGAGACCAATTAAATTTTCAATCAACAATACAAGAAACAATCCTTTGTTAGAAATGCACACATCATGCATGTTGGGTTACGACTGTAGCTCCTGAAAAGACTAACGATCGGATTAATCAAAGAGAAACGTAACGTTACGTAGATAAATGCAGCAAGAAAAGGGAAAGAATTCGGATGGGAAAAGGGTACTGACTTCGTCACTTCGTCTGATATCTGGATGTGGCAAAAGCTTTCATAGACGGAAGATAATCATCATATTTGAAATTCAGAATCGATGTAATCTTTTTCTCTGACACTCTCTTACAATCACTGTTTTTCTAATCTAAGCAATACGTTCTTTGGAAGCTCTTTCGGTCTCTTATTTTTACATATGTCAGTCCTTCATTCTCTCATTTTTCTTTCAACCAATCACTCTCACTCACGCACTCATCCACTCACTCACTCACTCACTCATAAATCCACTCACTCATACACTCATAAACTCTCTCAATCATTCTTGAATTGGACATATCATTAATTATGTCTTCCTTGGTTTCAAGAATTTATTCAGCCACGACAAGAGGCCGGGTGTTGTTGGACTGGAGTCAGGACTCACTTATTACACCCAGTGGGTTAATCAATTAAAAGGATTGTCGTGTCGGATTAAATTGGGGCTGCTAGGTTAGTGGTTGATGTGTACTGGGTCTGTGTGTGACACGCAGGTAGAGATTTTAATACCGCAGTCACACAGCAAGAAACTCAATCGGCCCGCGGGTCTATGAGCTCTCAATGAATGACATGTTCTTTAACGTGCTCGAGGTGTGGCTCTCCTCAAATATGGGACCTCCAGCTTTACGTCCTTCAGAGAGGACGTCCCTAACCGAAGCTGGATACTCATTTTCACATAGTCAAGTAAAGAACATTCGTCAAGAAATACTGGTTAAGTGCCTATCCCCAGGGCACAACATGGATTCGAACTCAGAACGTTTAATTTCATCAACCCTGACCACAAGACCACTTTTGACTGGCATTGGCCGATTGATTGATTAATTGATTGATTCTTGGTCGATTATTGATTAGTGTATTGATTGATGAATGGATGAATTCGTCTTTACTTATGTGTGGCACCCCCCACTGAAAAAAAGAAGAAAGGAACTGACAAGACCCGATACAGACAGGCGTGTCCTGAATGCTGATTGGCTGACCCGGAATAAATTTCATCAGAACTGACGAACCAAGGCGTCCTTTAGGTCAGCCTTAGGTGCCGCCGTAATCCCCGCTGAGCACGGACTGGGAATTACGGGTCGCTGGGAGCGAGTCCTCAGTGAGACAAGCTAACCAAGTATACACGTGCGGAATACTTACACTGTTCTGTCAAAACTACATACGCAGGCTATACGGAGAATAATTTGCTTGAGATTTCATTCACCCTTACCACAGACTCACTAAGACCCCCTCACACTTGTGCGTATATTCATGTGCGCATGAGTTGCGTATCAGCATTTGTTTGTGTTTTTGCTCTAGGTAAAGTTTGAGGGGAAGAAGTTGTTTTCAGTTTAACGCACTTTTTTTGCAGCTTGGTTATCGAACCAAAGAATGTACCTTTTCGACCGCAAACTTTACCTGGACCAAAAACAGTATCAATACGCAACTCATGAGGACGCATAAGTGTGAGGGAGGCTTGAACGACGTCGCCTGACGGTAACTAACTTTGAGTGGCAGACCTGTTTCCCCCAGACGTGGATATCGGGAGCGAAAAGGTCGGTAGATCCGCCGCCAGGAATTACGGTTCGCTGCGGTCGGAAAAACCGCTGAGGAATGAGACTGCCAGACCGGATCAAAGAAGAAGAAGACAGCGATGGACGCACATTTCTCCAATAATGAGCCGACTCTTACATTCAGTTTTCTTCTTTTGATGGAATTTAAATCCTTTTTCGTCTGATAGTGAGGAAGTATGATACACTCTAGATGTTTTTCAATCCTGTTTGCTGGTCAGGAACATGTATTTATCAAATTTCATCATAGCTTGTTGAGTTACAACATCTATTCTGTTCGATCACATCGAAACAGTTACTAATAAATGCTACCGAAAACATACTCTTCTTGGCAAAGAAAGGGAGAAAAAGAGAAGAAAAGCCATAAATGACAAGGCAGTTGTTTTGACATATTTTTGAAACCTAATGATAATTATAGTAACTTGAGCACTCCCCAAGCAAACAGGCTGTTTGAAAAGTTATATATTTACATGTACAATCGCTAAACGTAACAGCGCTACCTGTAGACAAATTGATGAACTGCAGACACCCAAGTATATAAAGATGGATGCTTTGTTCGTGCCATTGTTGCCATCACAAAACCGACCGCTTTGTTCCCTTTCTATGCAGCTGGGGTTTTACTCCTTAAGCTTGCAAGCCGAGACATTGTTGACGTTTCAAATAAAAAGGCCTCCATAGTAATAAAAGAGTATGACCCGCATGGAATATGATTCAAAAGAATAAAGTCTGGAGTTTAGATCGTATCGCAACTTTTTGTTGGGGCAAAGAAAGGCTTTATTAATGGTAGACGTCTTTGTAGCTTTCTTGCGTGACTACTGGAGCTTCGTTTTCACAAAGAAGTCTGACTCGCACTATTTGTTATGAATGAAAATCCTTACCTACATACCTAAGAATCATGCTGTGTAAATATGAAGTTGTGTTCACTTCTTTGTGATTCTGTCAACGTGAAGCGCACTACCAGACGATGAGGAAATACTTTGACAGTTTGAAACATTGGCTGTTACCCTCAGATCAATAAAGAATTGTTTTATGTTGCTGACTTTTTAATTACCAGCACTGTTATTTGTATCACTACGATTTGTACTTCTTGTTCTGAAGGATGGTTCATTGTATGTATTTTCTTTTGCTTTAGGAATAAAGATTATTGAAAAAAAAGAATTGTTTGGAGGGTCTGATGGGAAGAAAATGTGGTCACTTGATTTATTTCTTAAATCTCTCTGCAACCTTCTGTTATATTACTTTGAAGGCTCAGCTTGCGAAAGAATATCACTCTAAAATAGTTACGTTGCATTTCGTTTTCTTTTGAAATCTCCACACCTAAGTAAATAGATATGCGAAAGACGTTTTGATTTTCCCATTGACACTGTCCCATAATTTCATGATCTATTGTGTATATCACTACATGACTTTCGGATGGTTTAATCTGATCGATAGACGTGTATACTTATATATCATGCCTTTTTGAATATCTACAATTGTTCTTATTTGTTATGTGTATATATATAGGCTAACTGGACATACATACAATACCTCCCAGGGAAAGGAACGCAATGTCCCCCATCGCGCAAACGTTTCAATGATTAAATATTCCGATGAATCATACGTCTGAAGTATAATCCATTTTCTTTTCAAGTCACGTCCATCGCTAATTACAGTCAACAGTGTGTGAACTACAGCAAACTCCCGGTTATTGTCCTCCCCTGGCACAGCTTTGTTGACAGGCTGTCTCGAGTGTTTTTTGCGCAACGTTTACGTTTGTGTGCGCCTCGAGGTCTTAAAAGAACTCGAGTCAAGTATCGTTACGCCTTGCTTACGGTTTGCTCGGTATAAATACACCGTAAATACACTGAGTTCACAACGCAAAGACTGCGGTTTATTGAGAAAAGAAAACAGTCTTTGTGGAGCTAATTCTCCGCACGAATAGGCAAGATTAAAAGCTCTACAGTCTAAAAAGGTGGTCTAATTCAAGTTGTCACAGAGTAATGAAAGCTACCGGGACAGTTATACACTAATTGGAACCCCCGGTATTTATTTTGGGTCGATGGAGCATACAACGTTGTGTCAACAGATGTCCTCTCAATGGACAGTGTCCTCACAGCGCTTGCGCACGCAGTTTGTCCCTAACAAATTCGTCAAAACCCTGGCGACCACAGATGCGACCATGTGTGTGTTTGGCAGTCGCTCAAGTTTTTCTCGCGTTATGGAAGCTATGAAGTTTGTAGGTTCTATGTAAACGCTGTATATTTGAGGACTAGACTGCGGTTGGTCGGTAGTGTTGTCAGGGACGACGCCAGGTGTGTCGGAATGTCGTTTGACAGGTGGACTGGCCAGGGTCGAATGTAGGACACACGCAACTGATACCTTGCCGTCTCACACGTGTAAGAACCTAGGGGAACTGTCTTGTGCTGTATATTTCTGTCAGGATTCCCGCCTGGAGGCATGAGGTCGAACGTCATGAGTAACCAGAATTTACGAGTTCAGGGGTTCGCAGCGGGTCTGAGAAGTGATGCGAGGAGAGTGGCGAGTGTTCGAGTGCAGACGACACAACACGGGCTCCGCTCATGTTCGATGTTACCGCTAAAATTCCCTCGGTTGAGAAGGGCACAGTCTGCTGTAACGTTGGACGAGGTAAGGAAGAAGGTCTGGACGCCCTACGCGGTGGACGTGGTGGTTTCTCGGCTGAGAGAGTGCGGGATATCTGCAGACGACACCGCCGCCATGCTCTGGAAACAACGCGACGACGACACGGTACACGACCCAGAACAAACGCCGGCCTCTCACGGACACGAGACCGTGCAAGGAGAAGAAGAAAATGGCGCTGTACATGTTTCTACAAAGCCCAACTCAAACAACTCGTCACGGGCCGTCGACGACAAAAAATCTCTCCCAATTTCTAAGGAAAATGCGACGATTTCTAGAGGAATTCCTGCCAAGGAGGGTAAAACTGGTACTAGAAAATTCGTCCGAGCTACTAGATCAGCACCTGTTAGACGGGTGTGCCATGTTTGTGGCGGCTGCCTCCCCTCCCATAACAACGGTGAAAACAACGCGATTAGAAACACTTATCCTGCCCTATCGACAACTCAGAACTCACGAAAGACAGCGATTCGACCGATGACAGCAGATGTAAAAGAAATTAAAGGAATTTTAAAGAGGCTAGACGAAGAGGGGGAGAGAGTGAAAGACGAATCCTGTCAGTTTCCAGATCGCGAGGTCACATTTCGTGTCGACCCGAGACAATTCGCAAAAGCAGACGACACTTTCCCACACTCTGACACTTCCCAGTGTACGTGCGGCACTAGAACCTCGTTCGAAATGTTGTCAGCCGCACCAGGAAGGCAGCTCAAGCGGGAAAACGGACGTTACAAGCCGTGCACGATGACTATGACATTTCCAGGGCGAAAAATGTGGAACCTAGAAGAAAGTACCCAACAGTTAGGTCAGACGTACTACGCTTACCGAGCTCAAAGACTGAAACAGCAAGGAGAAATACGGAAAGCGATTGAACAAGAGAGAAGACTACACTTTGGAAGGGTCGCAGACGACAGGAATGACCTACAAAAGCTAACGAATGGGAGAACAAAAAGTGCGAGAACGTTGACTAGGAGATCTGTATCGTCGATGTTTTGATAAGCGTCGAATTTCTCCACCGGATATGTCGTTTCACTGTTAACGTTACAACCAGTACAATGCAGACATGCACACTACACGGCTACGGTACACTTAGAACGTTTAGCCACCTTTATCTTGAAAATGTACTAATTGTTTGCAGATTGAACTCTGCGATCTGTGTTTCGCCGTAAAATAGCTATTTATCGATCGTTAAGAGGTTCGTTAAGTGCTTTGTCCTTCACAATTTGACCTTCCAGTTAGCCTACATAACTCAAAATGGTGGATAAATTTAGCACAGTGTTATATGTTCTTAATTAAGATACAATTATGAAATTTTTAAATGTATGACTATAAACATGCATGTTGCACTTATCTAGTAAATTCTCATATCATCAAGTGTAAAATGTTGTAATATTTGAACTGATTGTTGCACGATCGTTACTTAATAAGTTGATTCTCATGAATTGTAAATTATTTCTGTAAACGTGTATGAACAGCAACTAGAAAATTAGGGTTGCAATCATATCAGCATTCAATACACGTTTTGTTGCACGGCAAATGTATGATAAGAATAAAATCATACGCTTTTTTATTTGAACAACTGTGTATTACTAAGCAAATATCTGTATTATAAACTGCTATGTTATTTACGCTAATAAATATAGACGTAATATTTCTTCCTTGGCTCACAATGATGAACAAACATCCATTGTAAATATGCAGTGAATCAAACGCAATTTTCCGTCCCGGTTTACTGATGACTTTTGTCGTCAATAATCCTTTGATCCGATGTGAAAACAACTTTCTCGCTTTGTGAACTTTGCTAATCCATAAGAAAACACCTTTCAGCTCTTCCGGTGTTTCTCAAGCCATTGTTGTTGTGTTCGAGTGTTTTCGACTGTGGAGTGTGTTGTAGTACTCTCAAGCAGAGGAGTGGGTCCGGCTGTTTTTTTACGTGTTTTAGGCGTTTTAGTCGGTCGGGCTTTATATTTTGTCACGTTTGGCTAGGCGACATAAAGAAACGGGGAACAATTTAAAGACCGACAAAACGCCTAAAACACGTCAAAAACCAGCCGGGGGCCGAACCTCTGCTTGGAGAGTAGTGAGTGTTGTAGCACGTCCGTGGTGTTGTCTTTTTTAGTGGTTTTAAGTCAACGATTTGGTCTTGAGAATACTTGAGTGTCGGATTTCAAAAACACTTTTAAATGTCCCCTATCTTGGCTATAATCCAGCATGTCCCACCATCGTTTTTCACATTCAGACCACATGTTAAATTTGTCACGATTACGTACTTTGGAGAATAGAATACTTTTATAAATTAGTAAAAAAAAGGAAGTGTAATTTGTAAGATTTTCTCCGTTTGACGTCCAAAGGGAGAAGGCCAATGGCAACTTTAGTGAAGAATTGTTTTTATCGCCGGTGATGGGGGAAATGGTATTTGGTTCCATGTTTGGGTTATAGTCATTGAGCCATATAATATACCATCATATTCTTTTCTACTGTGTATTCACACGAACCAAGACAGCATCAGAAATAAGCAAGGAACTTCATATGGTAACGATCATGTAGGTCATAGGTCAGGCGGTTGACGTCATTCAAATATGGAAAAAATAGTAAGCTATACAATACAGAAGAATAACTTTATTGCACGAAAAATATTGTAACAGGTACAATGTATGACAACTTGTACATATACAACAGTTGATCTATTGATAATATCTAAACATTTTAAAGAACCAATCTACTTTACGAATGATAGTAAAGAAAATCTAAGCTATATACGGAATACAGAAAAGCCCTTTTCACACAATGTGCTAAAGATTTAGCGACGTTAAAAAGTGCTGGATGGCGTCAGTGGGTATAGGGTAGTTGCGAGTTCGAACCCTGGAGTCGAACCCGCGACCGGCTCAACGTCCCATGTTTGAACAGGTTGCAGTAATGCGAAGTACCCACTCGACTAAGCCAGCACGCCACATCGCTGGCGAGATTCCATATATATACCAGTGGATAGGGGTCATAGGTGAAAGTGACGTCATTCGATATAGTAGCGGTTTCAGTGAGGGGGCGTAGGATCTGCAATCTTCTTTTTATGGATGAATGAATGAATCAGCATTTGAATATCGGTGCTTGACAATCGTACCTGGTACAATGCAACAAGGCTAGTATATCCTACATTTAGAAGTACAAAATATTATTCATAACAGTATATGGGCTATCAATTATCGTTATAATATTTATATATGGGTGATTTGGTCCTGCTCTTGGAATGAAATGAAAATAAAGTCGCCTATGTAGGTGATCGATATAGGAGTAGGACATGATTAAAGTACATGGAAAATACATTTTTTTCTAAGGATCAGAAAACAACTCCTCGACATGCCTGTTAACGTATTGCAACTGAGCTACTACCATATCGGTGAAACCAGTGTCCAGTTGCTGTCGATTTTACCACTGATTATTGATAAAATTCACCAGCCTTGCTGATCGTCCGGAGTCCCTCGCATGCCCATCACGTTCTGGGTAAATACGATCTCCGAGTCAACCCTCTTTACTACGTATGACGTTGACCGTGACCTCTAACCTCCATCCGCGTGTTTATGTATGGAGTTTTGCCAGACAGCGGCCGTGCTGGCTCAGTCGTGTGGGTACTTCGCTTCTGAAAATCTTGTTATCACGAGACTCCGCAGATCTGGCGCGGGTTCGAACCCCGCAGCCTACACACCCACTGACGCAATCCAGCACTCTTTTACTACTCAAAATGGGTTAGAAGACTACAGAATTGAGTTTTTATAGTTTTTCAAAAGTATGTATTGTCCGTGATTTTTTTTGGGCATTGGCAATTGAACCTCTTTGATATAGATAAACATGTTTTTCTTCTGTTCTGATCGCGGGTTCGATACCCGCTACCTATATATACACCCACTGACGCCATCCAGCACTCTTTTTTTCTAATACACCCCCCCCCCCCACCCCCACTCACCCCCCCCAACGCAAACACATGGACACAGACGCCACCTGTCGATTTCAACATGAAGGACATGAAGGACATTCGTTGAGGTACTTTGTGCCTTGAATGCAACGTTTTACAAAGCTAACAAACACCACTTCTAAAGTTCTATCGTGTTATTTTCAGATACGCGTCACATGATAACGTTCCGAAATCGATACACCAAATGAACTGTGGAGGATAGCAGCTCACACCAACACACTGCCCCAATATAACTAAACTCGGACTGTAACACTGTACCTGCAATAGAGAATATTACACAACCAGTTACTAGTATATCTTCCAACTGATAGGCATCGAAACGTCAGCAGGTTGGAGATATTACTGGCTGAGTGACTGCGTAAAAGAAAACTCCAATATCCTATGTCCTACCAACCTGGAGAAATTATTTTTGGATGCAAGACAGAATGTATTGCACACATAGCTTGCAATATCCCATAAAAAGCGTGAATAAACCTTGCACAGGCAGTTGTACAGGTGTTCGCTTCCGCTATGAGGTCATTCACCTGCCGTCTCCATGGCGACGTGACATGACGCACACACGGACCTATGACCCGCATACCGCAGGTATATAACGACAGATTAGAAGCCTACCAGTGTGCTGGCTTTGTCAAGTGGGTACTTCCACTGCACGAAAAGTGGAATTTACCACAATGGTAAATGTAATGTAAAGCCGTGTAAAGGTTACATTTACCAGAGATTTATCAGCATTTATCCATCGGTAAATGTGCAAATATACCCCGCATTTACCCGCAAGGTATAGCTGGTAATGTTTGCCTTATTTACCCACATTTACCGAGGTCGTGTAAATCATGCATTTACCAAAATTTACCGTAGCGAGTATTTCTCGTATATTCAGGGCATTTACCGAGATTTACAGTAGGGAGTATTTCTCACATATATTCGGTGCATTTACCCAGATTTACCGTACGTAGCATTTCTCACATTTATCAAGCGCATTTACCGAGATTTACCTTACCAAGTATTCTCACAGCTAAATTTACCCATATTTACAGAGGATGTATACATGCCTTTACTAAAAGAGATATTTACCCTCCTTTACCCACATTTACCATGGATTATGATTGAGATGAAGCACAAACGCATGGTTTGGGGCAAAACTCAGCAATATTTATTGGATAAACATAGCAACATTGACAGTTTATACAGATACACTGATTAACTGGCTTGTATCAACAACACACATAAACCATAGTGATACATACTTACAAACAACATTTATCACTCAATACATTATTCGGTTTATCATCAGACACAATCTTAACATATCAGTCTCTATCATTCTGCACTGACAAACATGCCCTTTGGGAAACTATATACGAGAATGGTTTAACTATAGATACATGTACATATAGGTTTTGTGCACATTTTTTACAATGTTATCACTGTTGTAGAGTCCATTCCGAGTCACCGCGAGGGTTTTATAATAATATTTGTAATCATTTTGAAAAATTTCTAATAAAAGAATATCTGACTGACAATAGTTCTAAATTTTTCTAAAAGATCAAATACAAAAATATGAATTTAATTGAATATAATTAGATAATTTAGAAATATTTTGAAAGTAGCTGCACCAAAACCTCTTTATTTGTAATGATTTCTAAACATCTATGTGATTATTTAACTTTTAGAAATATTAACAGAAAATGGTAGAAAATGGTTAACAATGGTAGAATGGTGATTGCCCCCATAAAAGTAGGTGCTAATCTGGCCCCTCTGTCTGCTTTTGTACATCTTTAGACTTCACTGCAGGACACTGTTGGGTCCTTTGTGGAGAGCATTCTTCCCTAAACTTCGTAAGGATGTGTGAATTACTTTCTTCCCAGCCTTCTGACCTATTTATAGAGATGTTACAGATAATGGTAGAAAATGGTAAAAAATTGTAAATAATTGTAAATAATGGTAGAATGCTGTTACCATTATTTAGAAACCATTGTAAATATCATATTCTACATCATGAATATTTCTTAAGTTGTAGAAAACTGAAGAAATATTTATAAAGTTGAAATCACATTCAAAATATTTCAAAAGTATCAAATCTCTTACACAAATAATAACAATAACTTGAAAATAGTTCTAAATTATGACAATAACAACCCTCGCGGTGACTTGGAATGGACTCTAGTTGTTTACAATGTTAACATGACGTCATCTATGGAATACAAATGTGCCAGTATGATAAAGTTAGCAAAGCTATGCAAAGAAAACAGTAACATTGCAAGGAACTCGCGATGACACAAGTAAAAGAATTGAATGGGTCAAACCCAGATCGGACGTGTTGAAAGGGATAGTATTTGTCAATTCGGATGGCGATGTTAAGTCAGCGGCCCCCTGTATTAAGGAGCCTCAGAAATAAGCCTCAAACCTTTGCACGTAAAAGAACTCAACACACTTATCGAGAAGAGTAGTGGTCGACAAAACATGTGAGTGTAGCAAATCCGAATTGCACTTCCACTTTTTGACTACTTGAGATACGGTAGCATCATGCTTCACCTCAATCAATCAAGGATGACTGCTTTACCTCTTTTACATTCAGTGGGGTCTGCACTGTTCTTCACTTTGCCAACAGTATCAGTGTCATGACTCATGTACTACTAGTTACATGTTTATACAAGCAATACGTCATCATCATTCAATAAAAGAAAGGTTTGGGAAATTCAGCCATTCAAATTTTAACATTTCTGTATTCACAACAAGATTGGAGTGATACATGTATACAAGTAATCCATTTGGGGCAGGGTGGAGGACATAATGTATCATCACCATCATAATCCCAGCCAGACAGGGTATATTCACTGCTGTATAGAGCAATTGGACTGACATACAAGTTGCTGTATATTCTACAGAGGTTATGAAGGCGATAGTCACCCTAAGTCTAGCAGCCTAATCCATCAGATATAGAAAGTTATTTTTGGTAAAAAAACAGACATTGAGTTTCAGGCAAGGAAACATATGAGGTCTGGCCAAACTCTGAACACAGGTTTGTTTTATGTGCTGTAGAACTGCTCGTGTTTAACCTTCCTCTCCCCATTCTCATCTACATCAGAGTCCATCGCTGCCTTCTTCTGTGTCTGCATGTTGTACATGTACTTCCTGGGTGAGGTTGGAGTCCCTCTTGTGATGAGCCGGTTCCTACAAAATAAAAAAATCATTGAACAGCAATTTACATGGAAATCCGTCCTATAGTATATGGTTGAAAGTAATACTGATAAATAGATAAATGACAAAAAATACATGCATGATTAAGAAACAAGTCAAATGATTTTGTCATAAGCTCGAGGTTCCCCTAGCCAGGAGTAGGCTCAGGAGCCAGTCCTTCAGTGTTAGAGTAGTTAGTGACTGGAGTGCACTACCACAATCTGTGGTGGATTCTAAGAGAGTCAACGAGTTCAAAGCACGGCTGGACAAACATTGGGAGAGTCTGAAGTACATCACATGAGTATCGTTCGAGACCGGGATTACCACAGGCTGAGCCTCCTCACCCCGAAGATGGTATAAAGGTATAAAGGTTATACAGTGCTTAACTTTCTTCCAACACTAAGATATTCACGGATGAAATTTGTGCCTGGACCTTATCCTATCACAACTGCTAGCAACAAACAAGGGACAATGGATTATGGAGAATCATGACTCCCAATATACTCAAGTGTGACAAATATGATGATGTTGATGAGCGTGCAGGACTGTAGTCTTACCTTTGGAGCCTGTAGCAGCACTTCAGGTACTCAGCGGCTGAACTTCTGGCAGTTGTTTGCTTTGTTCCCAACCATCCTCCTCATAATGGTGAACCCACTGCTGCTGTACTGGTATATAGAATAGGAAACAATGAACGAAACAGATTTTTTAAAAACCGGAGCATCCTCAAATTTTATACATGTAGCATAAATGTTCTACTTGAAATATAATATGGTGACCAAAGCTTCAACTGAAGTGAAAACATAACCATTCGAAATTTCTAACTTTCACATCACACTATTGCTTCTGTTGTGTCTTGTAATTTCTTTTTCATCCCATCCCATAGGTATTGACCCCATATGACCCTATCAGGGGCAAATTTGAGGCTAGGGGTGATCTCATGATCAGTCTACTAGTATATCTCGAGTGTTTGCTGTTTCGTAATTCGTATCTTAAACCCGACACGAATACCTGTTAACAACTGACAAGTACGAACAAGAAAGTCAACTGACATTCGTTCCAGGTTTAATGCCAAGTACTATTTGATTATGAACAAATTTTCTCATGGGGAGGGGGGCAGGTTAGTTGAAGACATGTGTTTCTGGCGATGACATGTCAATAAATAAAACTAAGACAAGGTAACTGAACATATTTTTGATTTAAAACATTCTTAAGTGTACCAAGGTCTATTTTCTCACCTCATTGTTTGTACTCAGCGAGCCTTAGAGCAGTCCAAAATAAAATGCACAGCCAGCCGTGTCCGGTGCAAGGAGGGAGGGGGGCGACCAAACTCACATCGCTGATACGTCAGTCACCATAGTTTTCCGCACGTTTGAGTTTAAGCCATATTCCTCCTCGACTCATAAGCCTCTCCCAGATCGATGGTCCACCAATGTAGACTGTGGTGGGTCCATTTATAGCGCCGAGAGGCGCGTAACGCGCTGTATTCATCTCTACTGTGGACCCCGGACCTGCCCGGACCAACGGTTTTCTGAATAATGCCGCCCACTCAGTGCGCATGCGTAATCCAACAGACCAATCAGAGGACAGTAGTGTAATGACCTATAGGATATTGACCTGCAGGTCAGAAATTGACCTTTCTGGTTTTTAAGAAACTTTATCTGTACTGTGACAGTCAAACTGAAGATCAGGACCTTCCTCCTGGGTTCGATTCACGTTTTCCTCAAAGTTTCTGTTTTCATCTTGGTCCCCCTTTTTCTTGCTTGTCTTACATTGTGTATTTATGCGTTATTGTGATCAGAAACTATTAACTTTGTTATAAGTAACAGTTACATTTAGATCATAACATTTGTGTATACTACATGGATTTGGAGACTTTCTTTATATTTGATTATTCTTTGTAGATATAAAATTCATCAAAGTAGGGTCTAAGACTTAATGTGAATATTTAACGTTAAATGAGATAGAGGAAAACCATTTGCCTCATAGTAAATCCATGAACAGACATGTATTAACAAACAAATTCATAGTTGTAACTCATGATCTCAGTAGGTGGTGGGGGTTGGGGTGGGTTGTATACACTGTGAGTACACTTGTATAGCTTCTTATCTTGTGTGCGTGTGTTATAATGAGTCAATTGTAAGTTGTTGCCCATAGGCACATGTAACTAACTGCAGGAAAGGACTGACAGACAATTGGTACCACAATATACCATGTGACTATTCTAGCTTATTTGGGTTTATATGCAAAGCGATTCCCCGCCCTGAGTTATCTCTGTTATCGAAGGGCGGGGAGGGATGTTATTTGCACTCCAAGTCCCCCACCCTCAGTGATATCTGTTATCGAAGGGCGGGGAGGGACGTTATATGCACTCCAAGTCCCCCGCCCTGTAAAATCTGTTATCGAAGGGCGGGGAGGGATGTTATTTGCACTCCAAGTCCCCCACCCTCAGTGATATCTGTTATCGAAGGGCGGGGAGGTACGTTATATGCACTCCAAGTCCCCCGCCCTGTGATATCTGTTATCGAAGGGCGGGGAGGGATGTTATATGCACTCCAAGTCCCCCGCCCTGTGATATCTGTTATCGAAGGGCGGGAGGGATGTTATATGCACTCCAAGTCCCCCGCCCTGTGATATCTGTTATCGAAGGGCGGGGAGGGATGTTATTTGCACTCCAAGTCCCCCACCCTCAGTGATATCTGTTATCGAAGGGCGGGGAGGGATGTTATATGCACTCCAAGTCCCCCGCCCTGTGATATCTGTTATCGAAGGGCGGGGAGGGATGTTATTTGCACTCCAAGTCCCCCACCCTCAGTGATATCTGTTATCGAAGGGCGGGGAGGGACGTTATATGCACTCCAAGTCCCCCGCCCTGTGATATCTGTTATCGAAGGGCGGGGAGGGATGTTATATGCACTCCAAGTCCCCCGCCCTGTGATATCTGTTATCGAAGGGCGGGGAGGGATGTTAATGCACTCCAAGTCCCCCGCCCTGTGATATCTGTTATCGAAGGGTGGGGAGGGATGTTATATGCACTCCAAGTCCCCCGCCCTGTGATATCTGTTATCGAAGGGCGGGGAGGGATGTTATATGCACTCCAAGTCCCCCGCCCTGTGATATCTGTTATCGAAGGGCGGGAAGGGATGTTATATGCACTCCAAGTCCCCCGCCCTGTGATATCTGTTATCGAAGGGCGGGGAGGGATGTTATATGCACTCCAAGTCCCCCGCCCTGTGATATCTGTTATCGAAGGGCGGGAGGGATGTTATATGCACTCCAAGTCCCCCGCCCTGTGATATCTGTTATCGAAGGGCGGGGAGGGATGTTATATGCACTCCAAGTCCCCCGCCCTGTGATATCTGTTATCGAAGGGCGGGGAGGGATGTTATATGCACTCCAAGTCCCCCGCCCTGTGATATCTGTTATCGAAAGGCGGGGAGGGATGTTATATGCACTCCAAGTCCCCCGCCCTGTGATATCTGTTATCGAAGGGCGGGAAGGGATGTTATATGCACTCCAAGTCCGCCGCCCTGTGATATCTGTTATCGAAGGGCGGGGAGGGATGTTATATGCACTCCAAGTCCCCGCCCTGTGATATCTGTTATCGAAGGGCGGGAGGGATGTTATATGCACTCCAAGTCCCCCGCCCTGTGATATCTGTTATCGAAGGGCAGGGAGGGATGTTATATGCACTCCAAGTCCCCCGCCCTGTGATATCTGTTATCAAAGGGCGGCAGGGATGTTATATGCACTCCAAGTCCCCCGCCCTGTGATATCTGTTATCGAAGGGCGGGAAGGGATGTTATATGCACTCCAAGTCCGCCGCCCTGTGATATCTGTTATCGAAGGGCGGGGAGGGATGTTATATGCACTCCAAGTCCCCGCCCTGTGATATCTGTTATCGAAGGGCGGGAGGGATGTTATATGCACTCCAAGTCCCCCGCCCTGTGATATCTGTTATCGAAGGGCAGGGAGGGATGTTATATGCACTCCAAGTCCCCCGCCCTGTGATATCTGTTATCAAAGGGCGGCAGGGATGTTATATGCACTCCAAGTCCCCCGCCCTGTGATATCTGTTATCAAAGGGCGGCAGGGATGTTATATGCACTCCAAGTCCCCCGCCCTGTGATATCTGTTATCAAAGGGCGGCAGGGATGTTATATGCACTCCAAGTCCCCCGCCCTGTGATATCTGTTATCGAAGGGCGGGGAGGGATGTTATATGCACTCCAAGTCCCCCGCCCTGTGATATCTGTTATCGAAGGGCGGGGAGGGATGTTATATGCACTCCAAGTCCCCCGCCCTGTGATATCTGTTATCGAAGGGCGGGAGGGATGTTATATGCACTCCAAGTCCCCCGCCCTGTGATATCTGTTATCGAAGGGCGGGGAGGGATGTTATTTGCACTCCAAGTCCCCCGCCCTGTGATATCTGTTATCGAAGGGCGGGAGGGATGTTATATGCACTCCAAGTCCCCCGCCCTGTGATATCTGTTATCAAAGGGCGGGGAGGGATGTTATATGCACTCCAAGTCCCCCGCCCTGTGATATCTGTTATCGAAGGGCGGGGAGGGATGTTATTTGCACTCCAATTCCCCTGCCCTGTGATATCTGTTATCGAAGGGCGGGGAGGGATGTTATATGCACTCCAAGTCCCCCGCCCTGTGATATCCGTTATCGAAGGGCGGGGAGGGATGTTATATGCACTCCAAGTCCCCCGCCCTGTGATATCTGTTATCGAAGGGCGGGGAGGGATGTTATATGCACTCCAAGTCCCCCGCCCTGTGATATCTGTTATCGAAGGGCGGGGAGGGATGTTATATGCACTCCAAGTCCCCCGCCCTGTGATATCTGTTATCGAAGGGCGGGGAGGGATGTTATATGCACTCCAAGTCCCCCGCCCTGTGATATCTGTTATCGAAGGGCGGGGAGGGATGATATATGCACTCCAAGTCCCCCGCCCTGTGATATCTGTTATCGAAGGGCGGGGAGGGATGTTATTTGCACTCCAAGTCCCCCGCCCTGTGATATCTGTTATCGAAGGACGGGGAGGGATGTTATATGCACTCCAAGTCCCCCGCCCTGTGATATCTGTTATCGAAGGGCGGGGAGGGATGTTATTTGCACTCCAAGTCCCCCGCCCTGTGATATCTGTTATCGAAGGACGGGGAGGGATGTTATATGCACTCCAAGTCCCCCGCCCTGTGATATCTGTTATCGAAGGGCGGGGAGGGATGTTATATGCACTCCAAGTCCCCCGCCCTGTGATATCTGTTATCGAAGGGCGGGGAGGGATGTTATATGCACTCCAAGTCCCCCGTCCTGTGATATCTGTTATCGAAGGGCGGGGAGGGATGTTATATGCACTCCAAGTCCCCCGCCCTGTGATATCTGTTATCGAAGGGCGGGGAGGGATGTTATATGCACTCCAAGTCCCCCGCCCTGTGATATCTGAACTCGAAGGGCGGGGAGGGATGTTATTTGCACTCCAAGTCCCCCGCCCTGTGATATCTGTTATCGAAGGGCGAGAGGGATGTTATATGCACTCCAAGTCCCCCGCCCTGTGATATTTGTTATCGAAGGGCGGGAGGGATGTTATATGCACTCCAAGTCCCCCGCCCTGTGATATCTGTTATCGAAGGGCGGGGAGGGATGTTATATGCACTCCAAGTCCCCCGCCCTGTGATATCTGTTATCAAAGGGCGGGAGGGATGTTATATGCACTCCAAGTCCCCCGCCCTGTGATATCTGTTATCGAAGGGCGGGGAGGGATGTTATATGCACTCCAAGTCCCCCGCCCTGTGATATCTGTTATCGAAGGGCGGGAGGGATGTTATATGCACTCCAAGTCCCCCGCCCTGTGATATCTGAACTCGAAGGGCGGGGAGGGATGTTATATGCACTCCAAGTCCCCCACCCTGTGATATCTGTTATCGAAGGGCAGGGAGGGATGTTATTTGCACTCCAATTCCCCCGCCCTGTGATATCTGTTATCTAAGGGTAGGGAGGGATGTTATATGCACTCCAAGTAACTGCACTTGAGATACAGTTTTGCAGAGGTTTACACTCATTTAACAAGGATTTACCGGTATTTACTTGGTAAATGTATGGTAAAGGTGGGTAAATGTCATACACCATATTTACCAACAATTTACTCCTTCCAGGTAAATTTGGTAAATCCCACTTTTCGTGCAGTGTTCGCACTTTGCAACCTACACTGAATAGGATTTCAATGGTCTCGGGTTCGAGTCCCGATAGGGTTCGAACTCGTAACTACTCCATACCCAGTCGAACCGCAGGTCACCGTAGAACGCTTTATTTTCCTTTTTACGGCGTTTGCCGCGGCACGATTTGACCCCGTTGCATGGGTGTAAACAACCGCCTGTCGGCAGCAAAAGGACCTCGGACCTACATAATGTTTATATTTTTTCACATCTACAGGATCTGCCCAACATAACCATGTAGTTATTTCGTGCACAGCAAGCGCTGTGGCTTTCGAAACATTGACCATTTTTTGTTCAGTATATTTGTGCGTGTATCATTGACGGTTCACCTGGAACCAACTAGATATTTACATCACCTGATAGCCCATTTCCTCACCTTTAAATTGATACCAAAGTCCCTTGGATAATTTTATGGGAACCGGTTTTGCCCCCAAAAAAACTAACAAGAGGTCAATTTGCAGGGCGTCTTATTCTGAAGAAGAAGACAAACACAATGTCCTTTTACCATGCTTTACAGAACTCAAAGCTTATCTAATGGCATTGGTCAACTTGCATATGAATCTCACTTTTCCTGGCTTCAAGATGATATTAGTCTTATTTGGAAATGTTTCAGAATATTAATTTTAGACGGCAAAACTTGAGCCGTAAGTTTCATCAACGTTCCCAACACCGGCTGAAAGTTGCAACACTGCACCTGACCTCGCCTGACCCCCGCGGCAGGAAAATGGAACGTGCTGGCTGGGTTCGGTCGTTCGAACGCAGGAGTTCGAAGTGATTGACTTCAAATTTGACTATTTTGTAAATATCAGGTACCTTGTACTAAAACCTCTGTCTGTCTGTACTTGACTGTTATCATGTCAATTATCATATTGCATGTGGTAGCCGCGTTCATACAGCTTCTAATACAAAAAAATGGGCTTTGTTATGCCACGCGAAATGTATCGAAATGTATCCAAAGCGCAGGAGTGCACGCATCGGTAGCTAGAACTAGGCAGAAATTTTACCACCGCAAGGTAGACATTGTCGCAGTTTTTTCGGGGTTAAAACCGGTTCCCATTAAATTATCCTAGGAACTTTGGTATCAATTTAAAGATGAGGAAATGGGCTATCACGCGATGTAAATATCTAGTTGGTTCCAGGTGAACTGTAAATAAGACAAACACTAATAAACTGACCAAATATTCTTAATGTTTCGAAGGCCACAGCGTTCGATGTCTTTTTACAATGCACGAAATATCTACATGGTTATACCAGGCAAGTCCTGTAGATGTGAAAAAGTGTAAACATTATATAGGTCTAAGGTCTTTTTGTTGCACCACTGGTAGTTGTTCACACCCATGCAACAGGGTCCAACCCGGGTCCGGCCGTGACCCGGAAAAAGCCGTCTTAGAGAAGGCTGCGCAGAACCGATGCGCATAGAGCTCTGCGGTTCGACTGCCCACTAACGCCACCCAGCATTTTTACCTTATCTATCAGATTGGGATTCATGCCTTGTACACATAATTTCGAATTTTTAACAAAAAGCTCGAATAAAATCTCATTTTGCACAGGTGGTTGCATTTTTCTTCGCTTCCGCCAGGAGGCGTTTCATCTCCAATGGCGACATTTCATGACGCACACGCTGACCTATGACCCGCATACCGCAGGTATATAACAACAGATGAGACGTGTACTTGGGTGCTGGCTTTGTCAAGTGGGTACTTCGCAACGTGCAACCTACTACAAATGGGATTTGAATGGTCGCGGGTTCGAGTCCCGATGGGGTTCGAACTCGTAACTACTCCATGCCCACTGACGCGATCCAGCACTTTTTAGCATATACAGCAAATTGGAAATTATGCCTTGTATACATAATTTCGAATATCCTATGTAAAAATGCGAATAAACCTTAAGCTTGCACAGGTGGTTGCACTTGTGTTCACTTCCGCTAGGGGACATTCTTCTCCATGGCGACATGTCATGACGTGTACGGTGACCTGTGACCCGCATACCGCAGGTATATAACAACAGATCAGACCTGTACATGGGTGCTGGCTTTGTCGAGTGGGTACTTCGCAACTTGCAACCTATTCAAATTGGATTGAATGGTCGCGGGTTCGAGCCCGCTTAGGGTTCGAACTCGTAGCTACCCCACACCCACTGACGCCATCCAGCACTTTTTAGTACACGTAGCATTTTAGAACGAACACGTAAAATTGGTATTTCCGTGTTCGGGCTCTTGTAGATAGCGTGATCGTTGTTTGGCATGCTGAATCCGGATGTCGGGGGTTCGAGTCCCAGTGTGTATTATATAAAGCATCAGCGTTTTGTCATAGTGATTTCGACTTTTACGTCACTGGTAGGGGAGTAATCGTTTCACACATTTTATACAACCCAGCAAATGTTGCAGAAATGAAAAAAATCATGTCTTTGTCAGCAGAATATTAAAGGTTCTTAGTGGCAAATGAGCTAGATATTGGCACAATGGCAACAAAATCTGTACTGTGTTTTTGGCACACTTTTTGACAGATTAGCCGAAGAGTCTCGGTTGGCGTCACTCCACCGCCAGGGAAGTCGTGCCTTTCTCAAGGGCACAAACATCGGGGCATGATGAGTTTCAAAGGACTAGACCTTTGAAATAGCCAAATTCAAACTACATGTAATTAGGCAGCTCTGACTGCGTGCCTCGAGCATTAAAATCAATTAATAGGAAAAAAAGTGCAATGGGATGAAATCGTGATGTCTAAATAGATGTGTGGTCCAGGTTATCCTCCTGTCCCTCGTTGGAGGAGGGGATGGTGAGGGAAAAACGATCAACTTAGAGAATTTTTAACGAATTTTAAGGCATCATAAATAGAAAAAAATGCCAGATACTGAGATAGAGACTTTCCTCAACCCCTGGTGTCAAAATACGAACATCTTTTAGCGGATTCATACACTAGATGGTACTTTTATCTATTTATACAAATCAAGAAAAAATAACGGCCAGGCAAATCCAAGACCTAAGACATTGAATGGTATGACATCATACAGGAAATCTTCGTCGACACAACAAAAGTACAGCGACTTTCGTAAGGTCTACGACATCTATACATACAAACAGTCAAGTGGATACAAATGAATTAACCTACTCATAAATGTAAATCAACATGTTGAGTCCAACGTATCTAAACATTCTTTGATATATTGTCCTAATTAGGTGGCAAAATATATAGTCACCGACTAATGGTTTTGAAGTGTTTCCTTTTTTCTTAAGTGGACGTCCTACTGACCAATCACAGTCCGAGTTACAACAAACGTCATAACAAACCCCTTTTACTGTCATGCCTGACTTGCTTCCTTTTGGTGTTTTCTTGGAGTGGGTTTTTCAAGTGTCGTTGCCTAGCAACCATCAACAAAATATTGCGGATGTAGAAAAACAGTGACAGGAAGTTGTCATTTTTAGTTAATCAGTTCCCGTCGTTTGTAGGTGCAGCAACATTACAGAATTTTTCGTCTTCACATCACAATTTTTGACAGGTAAGCTTTAGAGTTAAACGTATCTAACATTTGCTTAGATCTAGTGAAAGTTCGCTATTTGGGTCTGCATGATTTACTTAAGAGGGGTAAATTGCTGTAACATGTTTTATTGTCTGCATTTTGTAATGTATTTTGCTTTGTTTCAAATTTTCCGTGTAAATTGTGTTGAATGGTCAGAGTAGCAAACAGGGTTGGGCTTTTTGTATTACCTTCTTCAGTGTTAAAATTGTGGTGTAGGTTAGGACTTAAAATTCTTAAGCCTTGTAACGTCTTGTAAGGGATTATGAAACAAGTCCCGAACAACAAAACCTCTTTTTTTAATGCCAACGCAATACTTGACCTAGCTTTTAAATAGTAACGGTTAGTGGTGGGGATAGTGTGTGTGTCCCACTTAAAACCAAAATAACCCTAATTCAAAGGCATAAATGGGTTGAGTTTGAAATCCTTGTCATGAATTGGTGTCAATGGCCAGGTCGAGACCAGGATTTGTACAGATTTGTACGGTATTTCCCCCCAAAAGTGGACTTCATGGGATTTGGATGATAAGGGAGCGGAGACCGTGTTTGAGTTTGAGTTTGTTAGGATCCACAATTAGCTTAACAGCTACTCTTCCTAGATCCTGTGGTCCATTAAACGTCAAAAGATTAGCGCTTGTGTGTGTTTGTTGCTTCATGTTAGGATTAGGATTAGGATTGGGCAGACATATAGTTTGGTTATATAAGCAAACCAGCGAAATCTTGTGACATTTTGGTACGTGTATTTTGCATACATGGCTTAGTGACTATATATGAATAATCATGTTTTTCCCAGCTGCTGCTGTAAAGTTTTCTGGGGCGTTGCTTGATTTGAATTTTGAAGAAAAAAAAAGAATGTACAATGAGTTTGCTATTTGTGTTTGTGTTTAATATTATTCTTTGATTTATTTAGCAGCTTCAAGAGAATATGGCGAGAGATCTTTGCTTCTTGCTGTTCCTTTTGGCATGTGTAGTAGCGGGTGTACATTGTAAGTACAGGTACTAGGTCTACATTTTTCCCTCCTGTATATAAATTACGATAATTGCCTGAACATAGATTTACGATAATTGCTTGACGAAGATATGTAAGGAAATGACAGATCTAGATTCATGATAATAACATTTATTAATGCGAGGCCAGTTCTAAATATCATATAGATCTTTCTGAATTTCGCAACAAAAAGCACTTGTTTAGTCATAGGTGAATGTAAAACTTTAAAACTATAAACTTGATCGCCATGTTAACGTTATATGTATGTAGTTAATTTCGAGTCATAATGACAGCCAGGTGGTTATGGTAAAAGTTCAACGCCGTTTGGCTACATCATGATGATTATTTGATGCAATATTTATTTGAATGTTTACCTCCCCCACTCCAGGTTTGAGTTGTAACCAGTGCGTGGCGCCGATCCCTGACAACCTATCAGAGTGCCAGGCGATGAATACGTCATCAACCGCCACGAACTGCTCGGCCAATCTAAACAACTTCTGCTTCACCGCTCGGGTGGAAACTGGTAATGGGGTCAACTTGTTGACTTTTTTTTTTTTTGCTTCCCTTTTGGACATACGAGGGCGAACTTATTTTGACAGTGCCACGTACGGAGAACAATATATCCCATGTTACACCTGGGTGGAGTGGGGAAAGTCGTGTTAAGTGCATTTCCCAAGGGCACAACATCGGTGGAGTCAGGGGATTCGAACACCCTGCCATTACGCCACACGGCCTTTGATTTAATGTTATCAATGATGTTATATCAAATAAAATGATAACTTAACGTTATTTGATATCTGTTGGATAGTTTTATGTCTTTGTTTTGTTGGTTGCATAAGAAAATAAGTTAAGACAATAATGATGTAATCAAAGGTTTGGCAATAGATACAGGTTTGCGATAGCAAAATATACATTGTTTTCGTCGGAGACCATGGGCGCCGCCATGTTAGATTTGACGTCATGCAGGCGTCATCTTTTTTCCGGCTGCATCTTTATTAGCAGAACTTAAACATTGGATTCTTAAACTACTCGAATACATAGGAACATTTTCTTCCGTCTATTGAATGCAATTTTATTGCCTTGAATAAAATGGATTGGTCTAAACGCATAAAAAATGAATGTTTTCATTACTAAAGGTTTTAAGTGATTGAAAATAATAATTTCAACACTGCTGTATAGATAACAATCTACAGTTACATCCATCCTTTTCTTGTCCAATCATATCTTAGATACTAAAATGGTTTTCTTGTCCAATCAGAATAATGACCGGGTTCTCTCCTGTCCAATCACAGCGGGGGTACTAACCGGGTTCTCCCGGGGGTGCATGGCGGTCAGCGCGGGAAACGGTTGCGTCAGCGTTGCCGTGGTAACGACCTGCCGGACGTTCTGCACCACGGACGGCTGCAACACCGACAACGCAGCCCACACCATCCGCGCATGCGCCACACTTCTGCTTGTGTCTGCAACGGTGGCGGCGTTAGCTGCAGTTTATTCCTAAATCGCTAGATGACACTACATTAACGTTGCTTGATATAACGCTAAGTAGTAGCATAGAGCGTCACCAACTAACGCCGCATACTCCTTGCAAAATCCAAGCAAACGCTACACTTCTGCTTGTGACTGCAAGTAGTGGCGTTAGCTGCAGTTCGTCCCTGAATCGCCAGATGACGCTACTATGACGTTGTTCATTAATAGCGCCGAATAGAAGAGCGTCACCAACTAATTAATAGCTTAATTCAACAGTTGATAACGTATAACTCTCTTACATGTACAATTATCTAAAAGTGTGCATTTCTAATGAGGTAAGTGTCTTTCTAACAGTACCACGACGTAAATGGCCTTGTCACCTGACCAGGCACAATCTTTAGCTTGTACGGGGCAAACTAACTTCAACCAGAAAACGGTAATATGTATTATAAGTTTGTGTTTTTATTGGCGATCTCAAAATGGTGTGCTGAATACCTATTGCCCTGTCCTACATACACTTAACACCGCTAACTCTCTCGCATGATTGCTGGGATTGATTAAGTAAAGTTGAGGTACATTTGGCTTTTCTTAGTTGAGAATAAAACGGTTCATTTTATTTCATATTACTCGACAATCGTACATGGTAAAATGTATGGCAGTAAATCAACAATATTTCCAGTTAAGGCTAATCTATTCTACAACTAAAAAACGTTATCAATAACAGTATATGAGTTACAATATAGTCAGATATGAATCATATTTCTCGTTTTTGGAATGAATTATAATGACATTGACTTATGTAGGCGGATATAGGAGTTAAAAATGACAACAATGCATGGAAAATGTCGTTCTCAATACTAGATAGGATGAAGTTTGTCTTAGTGGTGATAGTCTGTAACAGCCAGCGCATATCTCTTTTTACTATAAGTATCTAGGACATGTCATTACAAAATGAAATTCATCTTTGATATTTTCATTACATGTGAGTGGCTGATGTGTTGTGGCGTCAACCCTTTTCAACTTCTAGACGACGTGCGCTGATTCTCGGTTTTGTTATGCTATCTATAATAATAAACGGTTGATCATGAATTGATGTGAGATATTTTATATGTCCAAGAATGCAACTGGAATGATAGTCAAAATAAACTTCATATGTGATTTCTTGAGCAATAAGCTACGTTTACCGTATGTGTTAGATAAAAAGAGTACTACTTGAAGATACTAGCGGGCACGTCTAAACACTTGTTGATATGCAATACAAAAGGCTTATTTATAGAGAATGAAAACGTATAATAACTAAACTTCCCTGAACGCTATCTATCAGTAGTTCAAGTGAACACACACTAAAAGAAAGACACAACGTCGAAGCCATGATTTTATTCACGATTCTCCATTTTTGGATTACAATATCATTCACAGCAAGGATCAATGACCAAAAGTTTTTTATTCAAATTGCAAATACCAAATTTCAAATACATCTAATAATAGTCTCAAAATCGCTTCGTTCTGATTTTGTTTGAAAGTTTGAAACTTTCATTCATTTGAATGCAGCAAACGTAAGCAGCAAAAGAGGCTGTTATTGTATCTGAATTACAGTCAGTAGGTACCAGTCTGAGTAATGAGGCTGTTGCAGTGTCTTTTTGACGTGCACCTCCTCGATCGTGGGACCCCCAGTTTACGCCCCTTCAAGAAGACGAATGCAGCCAACCATGGATGCCCCTCCCGGATCCCAAAAGATTATCTAAAATTTTAAACAATTACACTTTAAAAAGTCGTCTGGAAACTAGCCCTTTGTCAAAGTGCTGCTTTCCATGCAAACTATAAGGTATTGGTGACATACTAGTACGCGTAGACTTTTATCAAACACATTTCCGTCACCTCTTCACTTATAGCAGCCACAGTGGGGCCGCCATATTCCAATCGGGATACATGTTGGATAGTGGCTTAATGGTCGAATATACCGAATGTCTCATGAGCTCAGTGGTGTTAAACATTGTCTAGCCCTACGTGTATGGTTATATCACCCTCCCTTTAAAATTTACATCGAGAAGACTTGACTTGACTTAACGGTAGTTTCCGTAGCCCGAATGTCATCGTGTTTCAGTTCCAGGCTCTACATACCTTCAACAAACATCATTGATTGGTGAAGGTAGAGCCTGGAACTGAAAAAAGACATTGTCTAGCCCTACGTGTATGATCATATGACCCTCCCTTTAAGATTTACATCGTCTATATTTGACTTGACTTCATGGTAGTTTCCGATGCAGTCTCTCTAATGTAGGACTGCAGCCAAGATGGCGGACACCACCAGGAACAGTGCGCTTGCGCGGACCATCCCAGCGCCTCCACCGCCGCTGCTGCCGCCGTCGCCAGTGTTGCAGCCGTCGGTTTGGCAGAAAGAAGAGCAGGTTCGAATGGTGAGCGCATTGATACAACCTGCCGTGACGTCCGTCGCTAAGCAACTGCGGGTGAAGGACGTAAAAGAACCACCTGTTGGGCAAAACATAGCCTGTGTTAAAGAATCTCTCAGTCCGGTCCTATAGCCTTTATGCTAGGGTCACATTTCCAAACCGGGGCTCGGCCGGGCTGTTTGCGGAAACGAAAAATCAAAGTGTATGTCCATCAATTTGCACAAGCTATGCTCTTAAATCATTTTAGGTACGTTTTGTGTTTTTGTTGTCTTTTATATCATACTTTTCGTTCCCAAAGACTGCCCGGCCGGGCCCCGGATAAGAAATGTGACCCTAGCATTGCCAGGCCCCGCGGATGGCTGGGAAAATAGCAGACATTGGCCAACTAGAGTGAATAATATGCTAAGGGAGTCGGCTACGCAGAGAGGGTCCAATCTGCAATCCTAACGGAGCCTGCAAGTGAAACCTTGGCAAATATTTTCTCTGTAGCCGGCGTAGTTAGTCTGGTAGAGACTACCGGTCTTATGCTACGGTCCCATTTCCAATCCGGGCCCCGGCCGGGCTGTTTGCGAAAACGAAAAAAGGCATATCAAGAAAATGAACTATATGTGGTTGCGAGTAATTTTTTTATGCATTATGTCTTTTGCTGTCTTTTATATCATATTTGTCGTTCCCACAAGTAACATAAACGTTAGGAAGAAAACGTACCGTTTGTTATGCTGATCACACTACAAAAGGTGCCGACCGCGCAGGTTGTGGCGTTAATGGTGGTGCCGAGGGACTGACAGTTGTCGTTGGCAGAGGTGGAGATGCACTGGATACAGTCCAAACCTGCATTCATAGGAAAGGTTATTTATTCTAAGTTTTCTCTATCTTGTTCGTGTGTGTATGTATGTGTGTGTGTATGTGCGTGTGCTTTTATGTAGGTGTGCGCGTGCGCGCGCGCGCGTGTGTGTGTACATGTACATGTGTGTGTTGTGTATGTGTCACTGCGTGTGTGTGGATGTATTGATGGATGTGTGCTTGTTGTGCGCGTGTGTGTGGATTTGTCTGTGTGTGTTTGTTGTACGTGTATGTGTCTGTGTTTTGTGTGTGTGTGTGGATGTTCGTGCGTGTGTGTGTGTGTGTGTGTGTGTGTTTGTGTTTGCGTTTATGTGTGTGTCTGTCTCTGCCTGTGTTCGTTGTGCGTGTGTGTTTGTGTGTGTCTCTTGTCTTTTGCTTTGGTAGAAATGTGCAGAATGGACAAGCATGACATTTTTTAGAATACCTTACCGTAGGAGACGGTGACCAGACTGGCCAGGGCGACCAGCCCAAACAAATGGGCCGACATGTTCTCACGTTTCAGGTCACGCCTGGATTGAACAGAGGGCGAGAATTCGTTGCTGTATTTATTAAGAAATTAACGCAAAATCTCCCCATCGTTAATATAATGAACAAGAACAACAAAACGGAAGCGCCGCTTACTAGTGAGCATTATTCGTCAGTTGTAGGGAGTACAGTGTTTAGTTTGTGTAGATTTTCAGGGAAAAAGATTCCCGTGTCATCGCAGAGTATTTCCTCCTAGCATAGTTACCCGCGAGAATTGTTGTTATTAAGAAATAAACACAAAATCATTCCAAATTTACCACAAAACTTTCTATGCACTGTCACATGATACTAAGATGCTGTTTACTTTTATTTTTAGTTATTTGACAGGAGGTTATCGCTAAGAAATAAGACAGATAGGGAGAAAACAAGGAGTTCGGAGATGACCTAGATTACGTTGGGAGTCAAGCGCACAAGTGTAACGGCGATCCTTAACAGCGATGAAGCGAGATGCCCTGCGTTAGCATGCTTGGTGCGTCTGTGGCAGGAGTCGTCGTCAAGCGAGTGGAATTTGGTTAGGAGGAATTTGTCAGTATTCAGGGCGTGGTTGGGACTCAAACTTTTTTCAAAGCTGTTTAGGGATCTAGATAAACTCAAACCCCCAACGTATGTAGACATGATTTTCTCGAGGCCCTTAGACGAATCCCACCTTACCCCCTTTTAACCGAGGCGACTACTTTCAGGGCTTGTTCGGTCGTCGCGGAAAACAGTTGCGGCCCTTAACTGGGCCGACTACTCCCATCTCATCGCCAACCTTACAAGTTGGGGGAAGGCAGTGGGAAAGTTCTGATCGAGTAACAGGGGCTTTATGTCAACTCAGGACAAGTCAAGTTTATTGCACAACAATTGCATCAGGTACAATGTATGGTAAATAACATGGAAAATTAACAACTACGGACTATTTATACTAGTGTACTAATCTAACATCATTACTCGATACATTAGATAATGGAATGAGATGTTTATATTTAGATCTTTAGGTGGTTTACGAACGGAATACCAAAAAAAAGGCAACGGCCAAACGTCTGAGGACAGCTGAACCATCTCAGTAAGTTTCCTCAGTAGTTACAAAACAGAGATCCATGTCAATGAAATTATTTTCACAGTATCATGCATTAACCTTAACAATCTCATAAAGAATCACAAATACCAGTAGCTAAAGCATAAGAGCCATACTGTATTGGCGATTTGTTTGGGCGCCAAATCGTTAATGTATTACCCAGTACCCTTATCGCAACGACGAGACAAAAAAGAGATATGTTGAAAAATCCGTAAAGACACCTTTGCAAACTTTAAGATTGACCTACAATAAGATGCATTAAAATTAAAAAGAATATCCGTGGGTGAAGAAAGAATTACCTTTTCTATACTCCAAGATGACTGTAAAAGTCGTCCGAAAATCGCTGTAGCGTCCGGCCGAGAAGAGTCCTTGGCTGTGATGTGAAGAAACCGCACACTGTCACACCTTATAACCGTCTTCTTTCTGGGCCATCCTTTTGTCTAAGCAATGGACATCGGGTACGTTGATTGATTGACATATGGAAGAATAGAGATGAACCAATACCAGGGGGCGTGGTGCGAAATCCATATTGCAGTGTGTACCAGGAGTCTCAGAATACTGTAAATGCAGAAATGTTCGCGGTGGTTTTATGTTCGCGGTTTTCGCGGTGAAATCTTCCGCTGGAACTTATATAACCACCGTGAAACTTTTTGCCCAATTATGACTGTAGCGCTACTATTGTTTCAAACGCGAACTTAAAACCACCAAGAACACTGCATTTACAATACCGGGCTGTCGTCTTGCAAAACGGGGACCTTATATTGGTAGCGTCGGCGTGGTGTAATGGTAGGGTGTTAGATCCAGAACCCAGAGGTCCCGGGCTCGAATCCCCTGACATGCCCCGTTGACATTGTGCCCTTGTGAAATCCACTTTACACGAATTTCTCATTCCAGTCAGGTGTAAATGAGTATCTAGCTTCGGCTAGATCCACACATAGATCACATTAAAGAACCCGGGCCATCACACTTATCGAAAAAAAGTTGCGATCCTTCCGGTGTGAGTGACCAACCAAGGTTTTAGGTGCATCAAAAACACCTGTATCAGCTTATTGTCGCGATACATAGCAATACTGTCCAAATCTATCATTACTTAAATCATTGTCTTGGTTAAAACTTAGTACATGCAAAGCGGTGTCTACATATCAATACTGAAAAAGAATATTGCATTGAACAGCTAGACTTCCTACTTCGACGTGCCTCAGTTGAGTACCACTCAAGTCAGGTCGTCTCAGGTTCTGCAGCAAAGAATAGGAGTCTGTTATGTAGATGTCAGGTCAGACGGCAAGGCGTGTCACAGCTTTGTTTACAACAAAGAATCGGCTTACTGATTGATTGTTGTAAACAACACTAGCCGCTTACGTCTCGAAGCATTCAATCACTAAAAGACTTGTTTGGAACGTTATGTAGACCGTCATCTTTGAAACAAAAGACAAAGATGTAGTTCTAATCGCGTTAACAACACTTTCAATCCGATTGCATCTTATTTTGAGTCCTTCATATCAAAGCATTCATTCTTTTAAGACTTGTTTAATGTGTTTTGGTAAGTAATGAAGAATGTTGGCTTCGAAACAAATTACAAAGAAGTCTACCGTGAACGTGTAAGGTGGAAAAAATGATATGTGTAGATTGGACATAAAAAGAAAAGAAAACTGTTTTCTTTGTTTGTATTTGTTTGTGTTTCTATCCATTTATCTATTTATTGCATACCCTTGACACTTGACACCATACAGCTCTGGGCCAGGGCAGTCACATTTCTGCATTTACAGTATTTTACCGCTAAATACCTTAATGCTAGATCGTCTATGGTATGATACGGTACGTCCGTAAATATAAAAACACGGGCAGCTTTGACTGTACCGTGTCGAGAACTTTGACCCTTAATGCCGATATAAAGACTTCAAACAATCTTATAACACAACATAAGTACAGCGACAAATGACATCAGAAATACCATTTTTATTCAATGCACTAAATCCGGATTAGGAACGTCTCGTATTAGATTAAGGGGTAACAGCTGATATACATACGTCATCCAAGCTCTCGCCTAGTGCAGCTAACAGTCAAAAATGTAAAAAACAGGTATCCTCAGCCATATTGTATAGACAGAAAAGATAAATAAAATGTACAAGTTTGAAAAGTCGGTCATGGTTTGAAGTCTTTTGTAAGAGCCCTGTCATAGCCGAATAAATAAAGAACAAAATCCGGCATCTCGGGGGCAAGATTTGAAAAAAATAGAACGTAATGGTTTTACATAACGGTCGTGAAAAGCGCGGGAAATACACTAAAGCATTCTCGTTCCCAGTACATTTTGCTAAAACTTGGAGTCATTGGTATATTGTATACTCAGAACATTCCTAAAATGGGAACACTCTGTACTGTACCCACACTTAAATCATTCCGAAACGTTTAACAAACATTGCAATCACTCTGCACATCTCATATGCAAAATAGAAAACAAATCACGCCATCCGTTTGAAGCGGGTAGCCTCCAGCGCTTGCAGCCGGTAGCCGTTACCACGCCATCTAGCGGAAGAACACCAGTACTGCCATCAGGAGGGGCATGAGCAGCATCTCGACGGCGAGGGAGACGATGTTGGCCCCGGAGCCGGCTGTGGTTGCCGCTGCGGTGGTCGCTGCTGCCGTGGTTGCGCCAGTTCCAGCGGGGGCGGCGGTTGTAGCCGCTGCTGTTGTCTGGGCAGCGGTTTCTGTATACATACATTAAAAAAAAGGTAAAGCAGGCATCCTCAATTGAGGTGAAGCATGATGCTTTTCCAAGTGGCTCGTGTTTTTGGCCAAGCACACCGGGTCGACCCTACTCTTCTCGAAAGTGTGTTGGGTTCTTTTACGTGCAGAGGTTTGACGCTTGAGGCTTACGCCCGAAGCTCCCTCATACATGGGGCCGCCGGCTTTACGTCACCATCCGAAATGACGAATGCAATCCCTTACAACATGTCCGAGCTCGAGTCGACCACTGAGGATCGAACGTATGCGCAGGAATTTAGAGCGTATGAACCCAGTTCGCAAAGTTAGAAAAATACTTAATGTATGTCGCAAGATTAACCGGCGTCAAAAATCAGAAAAAATAGAAGAAGTATGAAAGAAGAAATAATTAAATTGGGAAAGAAAAAAAAGGAAAAGAAAGCAAAGAAAAAGGAAAGGAAAGGAGAGAAAAAGGGAGAGAAAGAAAGAAAAAGGAAAAGAAAGAAAAAGAAGGAAGGAAAGAAAGAAAAGAAAAAAGGAAAAAAAGAAAGAAAGAGAATTCATAATTTTGCCATTTACAATTACAAGGAGAAAACACAATCTGTTAACTATCTCTATATTTTTCACTTATAACTTGCTAGACAAAAGGTTTAAAGGTGCCCTAAGCGATTTCAGGGGGTAAAACGTGAAATATTCTAGGGAAAGCAATTCTGTTTGGTGAGGTTGAAATTTACATTTACTTCCCTATATTAGCACATCTGCATCGTTATTTCATACTTTGGTCATTTAAAAATAGTACAGAAGCAAGCCACAAAAGGAGTATTTTATTTATTGGGTCCCCCCAAAAATCAGCCCAGAATCCAGCCGTAACCGTTTTCTGTCGACAATCTTCAGTAACTTCCGGCCGTGTGACGTCACAATGCCCAAGCACATTGAGCCATGACCACGTGATTAATTCTTCGGAAGCGTTCGGGACTTATCGGTCAGAATCGTGCATGTTCGGAAGATTTGAAATGATGGCTGGCCTCCAAGTGCTCAGATTTTCAATGAGTTCCCACCGCACAACGACATCACATTTTTGCTCCATGATGGTCGATATGCGATGGGATAGTGTTATCTAAACTTACTATGGATAGAAATCAGAAAAAAAATGATTTTGAATATATGACTTTCAGCGCCCTAATATTGCTTAGGTTGCCTTTAAAATCTTTGTTATAAGCGCATCTTAAAGATTATCGTCACTTCAGCACAAAGAAGAAAAAAAATTAAAATGACTTACGGTATGCCAGTGCAAGCAGAAGAATGGCTACCAGGAAGGTCCTCATGTTTCTCGATATAGTTGTTCTGTAAAAAACAGGTGCAAATGATGCTTATAAATTTCATGTTCCATACTCTATGATAATAGTATACATCATGATAAGACTTGCACTAAAGTGAAGACTTCCCAAGCTATCACTGGCATGGATCTTTCACGTGCAGGAGTTTGATGCCCTTAAGCTTCCTCATATGCTTCGGTCCCATTGCCAATCCGGGGCCCGGCCGGGCAGCTAGCGCTTGTGTGAACGAAAACTATGATATAAAAGAGAAAAAAAAAAAAAAAACTTTTAAAACATTACTCCATACCATACGTTATGTATATTCTTGATATGCATTTTTCATTCTTTGTTTTCTCAAACAGCCCGGTCGGGCCCCGGCTTGCAAATGTGACCCTAGCAATACACGGGGCCGCCGGCCTTACGTCCCCCGACGATAGAACAATGTCCTGGTCGTGAAATGGTCGTGCCGTAGTCGCCGAGAAAGACAAGTGCAACTGGGCCGACTACTCGCAACACATTGCTGACCTTATTAGCTCGAGACAAGGTCGTGTGAATGTCCTGCATTAGATCCGTCTAGATCTTAAGTGGTGTACGATGGAAAGACAACCGTCAATTGCAAACTATTCGCTCCTTAAGAATAACCCGAGTAAGGTCCCTCAGTAGACAAACATTTATGCACTTAAGGTACAGGTTAAAGTAGAAATTAGTAGTTTACAAATCATGCAGAAATGTAAGTCAATAACAGTACTTTCAGAGTATCATGTCTTTTCCGTTAGAATGTGAAAAAGAAGAACAAAAATCAGTGTCAAAAAAGAGAAGTCGCGCCGTTCTTTTCCTAATATGGCGGTTGTTTGGGCGCCAAACCGTTGCCGCTATTATCCAATAGCACCATAGCAACAACACAACAAAAAGACCATATGTTTCAAATTTGATAAAGATTACTTTACAAACGTCCCTGGAAATATCATCTGTACCATAAGACGCATTACGCCAAGAGAATGCACCGTTTAAACAAACGATTTACCTTTTTTATCTCCCAAAAAAATGCAAAAGTCCTCCGCGACGATTTCTGCCGTCCGACTAATATGAGCCCCGTGTGGTAGTGTAAAGGAACCGTACACTGTGGCCGTGACACCCAACCGTCGTCTATTCTGGGCCTTTTTGTCTGACCAATGGCCGTGGGGTATGCCGCATAATGAGTGGCACTTTGAACAATAGAAGGGACCAAAGACCATGGGGTGTGGTGCGAAGGCCATCCTTCAAGGTGGCTATCAGGTGTCGTCGGACAATGGGAACGAGAGTCTAACATTTCTAACGTGCGTCGGTAATACTCGGGTTTTCTCGGGTACGGACGTCTTATGTACTCTCTAAAAGTCGGCATGCAAGTTATAAACGGTATCAAGGATAGTCAGATAATGATTCAAGTTTCTGCCGTGTTTTTTTGTCGTTGTTTTTTTAAAATGTTTTTATCTCTACGTCGTAAGGGGGTGTTGCCTTTTGTTTCAGGCTTGTCTTCGAGTCGATCTGTATGTGTGTCCAAGTGCGTGTGTGTCTGTGTGTATGTGTGCGCGCGCTGTGTGTGTTACTAAGTAACTCTTGTTCCAGCCTTGTTCAGGATTCGTAGATAGGCATGTCTTGGTCTAGTTGAATCAGTAACGCCATTTTGGCGAATGTCAGCAAAACTGCCATGTTGTCGTTTAGCCTGCTGACAACCTTCAGACCATGGACAGTTGCGCCGGTTCTGGCACGGGCGGTTGATTCAGAACGTAGAGGCTCTGTGATTTTTAATGTGTCGTTTCTCTTGAAAATCATTAATATTTTAAAAGTGTGTAAACTCGCTGTAATTCAGACTGTTGTCTTCAGTGTCTGCTAAATGCTAATAAAGATATTTTGACTTTGACTTTGACCTTATCTGTACTGCACGGCGTCGAATCCCTGACATGTATCGATGTTGTGTTCTTGGAAAAGGCACCGATTTCTTCACTATCCTCAAGTGTAAATGAGTACCTAGCTTCGGCTAGGGACTCCCTTGGATAGGACGTTAAATGGAGTTCGAGGTTCCGTATCTAAAGAGAGTTACACCTCGGGCACGTTTAGAAAAAGAAACGCCACACGTATCGAAAAGAGTTTGGGTCCTTCCCAATGTGAGTGGATCAATTAAACCTGACTGTCCAGATATGCGGCCTGTATACTCTTCAATACAACCCTGTTGTGTTATCCCACGAAGCGCTTTACCGGTTATGCAATACAAACATACATTCAACCGTGCGCAGAGTAAACTGTCCTTGTAAAGCCTTAAGTCTACCGTGAATGTGGAAAAAATGATATGGGTAGACTGGACATGAAAAGAAAAGAAAACTGCTTTCTTCGTTTGTATTTGTTTGTGTTTTATTTATTCATTTAATACCTACCTTGTAAACTGCTGTAAATTATTGCATACCGTCAGCAATTCCATACAGCTCTGGGCTTGGGCAGTCACATTAGATATTGCCACCCAAGAACAGCTAAGACCTAACTGAGGCCGATTTCAATCTGACTCGGATACAATTGCTCGGACACGAGCCACCGCCGTTGATGGTAAACAGATAGATTTACTCCTTTTCACCCGAGTGAAGTGAGGACATTCGTGTTTAATGCCTTTCCTAAGGGCACAACGTCAATGGGACATGCCAGGACACCCCGGATTCGAACCCACCGCCTCTGGGCCTGCCATTATACTACCGTGACTCCACTTAATTGCCGATTCAAACCTTTGCTAACTTTAGGCTGACATAATGAATACCAATCATGTACTGTATGCAATAGATCGCTGATTGTACGGGCCAAAACATGTCATGCAATACTATGTGTGTGTAACGCATACACGTAGCTACCCGCTAAATACCTTAATGGTAGACCATATACGGTGTGATACGGTACGTCAGTAGATATCAAGGAACCTGGCGGCTTTGACTGTGCCATGTCGAGACATTCGACCCTTAATGCGGATATGAAGAACTTCAAATAAAGTCTAATTGGATCCAAAGTGTTGTTTATGTGGTTAGAATTGCATTTTTGTAAATTGTTTAAGAAATGACGGTCTTCATAACGTCCCAAACACGTTAAGCAAGTCTTAAAAGAATTAATGATTCGATACAACGGACTTAAAATAAGATGCCATTGGATTAAAGGTGTTTTTAACATTGTTAAAGCTGCATCTTTCAGCCTTTACAAGGACAGTTGACTCTGTGCACGGTTGAAAGGACGTAAAGAACAAAACAAAAAGAACCGGGTAGCGGGAATGACTATGTTGGCGCAGCTGTCCACGGTTTGAAGGTTGTCGGGAGGCAAAACGACAACACGGCGGTTCTGATGACATTCGTCAAAACGGCGTCACTGATTCAACTAGACCATGGCATGCCTACCTATGCATGCTGGACAAGGCTGGAACAAGAGTTACTTGGACTAACACACACACAGACATACAGACATACACACATAGGCAAACATATACAACACATACACAAACAAGCACACGCACATACACACACACACACACATACACAAACACACACATACAGAGACACACACGCACACACACTCACACACGCACACACACTCACACACGCACAGACACACAGAGACGCACAGACACACGCAAACACACACGCACACACACACACAAACACACACAGACACACACAGACACAAACACGCGCGCACACACACTCACACACGCACACACACTCACACACGCACACACACACACACACACACACACAAACACACACAGACACACACAGACACAAACACGCGCGCACACACACTCACACACGCACACACACTCACACACGCACAGACACACAGAGATGCACAGACACACGCAAACACACACGCACACACAAACACACACAGACACAGACACAAACACGCGCGCACACGCGCACACACGCACACACGCACACAGACACACACACACACACACACACACACAATCCCCATTCCCTAACAATACGCAACACCCCCATAAGATGAAGAGTACAAAAAAACATCTAAAAGATGTAACAAAAAAACAACAACCAAAAATCACAAACTTGAATTACCATCTGACTATCCTTGATAACGATTATAACTTGCGTGTCGACTTTTAGAGAGTATTCACGACGTTCTTACCCGAGAAAACCCGAGTATTATCGACGCACGTTAGAAATGTTAGACTCTCGCTGTTTTTGACGGAGATGTTCTGAATAGAACAGGGGGTTCTATGGGTCTTCTATTCGTTCGATATGGTGTTCGACAGGATCGGTCTATTGTTCGACGATACATGATAGTCACCTTAAAGGATGGCCCTCGCGCCGCACCCCCTGGTCTTTGGTCCCTTCTATTGTTTAAAGTGCCAATCATTATGCGGCATACCCCATGGCCATTGGTCGGACAAAAGGAAGGCCCAGAATAGACGACGGTTGAGTGTCACGGCCACAGTGCACGGTTCCTTCACACTACCACCCCGGAGTCTTCTTGGTCGGACGGCAGAAATCTTCGCGGAGGACTTTTGCAGTTTTTTGGGAGAAAAAAAGGTAAATCTTTTGTTCAAACGGTGCATTCTCTTGGCGTAATGCTTATGGTAAAGATGGTATTTTCAGGGACGTTTGTAAAGTAATCTTTATCAAATTTGGAACATATGTCTTTTTTGTTGTGCTGTTGCTATGGTGCTATTGGATAATAGCGGTAGCGGTTTGGCGCCCAAACTAATGCACTGCGCGCAAAGTATTACCCCTCTTTTTTTTAACACTGCTTTTTGTTCTTCTTTTTCACATTCTTAAGGAAAAGACATGATACTTTGAAAGTACTGTTATTGCCTTACATTTCTGCATGTTTTGTAAACTACTAATTGCTACTTCTGTTACTTCAGTTCATAAGTGCTTGTCTAAGGTAAATCTTAAGAAACGAATAGTTGGACAGTTATTTTTTCATCGTAATCCTCTCAAGATCTAGACGTTAATCCTCTGACACAAATTCAGGACATTCACACGACCTTGTCCGAACTGATAAGGTCAGCGATGGGTTGGGAATAGTCGAGTCGGCCCAGTTGTAGGCCGCGCTTGTCTTTTGCGGCGACTACGGCACGACCATTTCACGACCAGTACTTCGTTCTATCGGTGGAGGGACGTAAAGCCGGCGGCCCTGTGTATGAGGGAGCTTAAGGGCATCAAACTCCTGCACGTGAAAGATCCAAACACATTCATGCAGAAAAATATGAGTGACCCGGTGTGCTTGGCCCAATATACGCGAGCCGTAGCGAAGCCGCTCTGCACTCAGTGTTCTCGCCAGGCCTTTTCAGCATAGGGGCCCCCTATGCTGTGATTTGGACCCCCTAATGGTCAAGGAAAAAGCGTCGTGCTTCGTCCTCAGTCTGCGGTTCGACCGCTTTACCTTTACCTCTACACGCTCTGGAAATAGTCAACCCGGTCGAGAAGTTATCAGAAGGGATTCGTCTTAGTGTCTGGAACAAGTCATGGGTAGGTTGTGAAACAGTTGTCCCTAAATTTGAATCCCAACCACGCCCTGACTATACGGCTGACTTTCTCCTAATCTATTCCCAACCGCTTAACGACTTCTTTCAGATCGTCGACCTTTTCGCGATCTACCTACCAATTCTTAACGTTTATTTTTATATACGAGTTCTCCTTAAATGCGGACCTTCTGTGTATAACTTTCATTCTAAAAGAATGCAGCCCGTTCCAGTCGAATGAATAGGTATTCAAAAGTGCGGCATGTATCCTCGCAAAGTTGATGAATGTATATTTTGTGCATAGTCTCCCCACTCTTATGGGCAAGCCTTGCATGGTGTCTGTTGAGTTAAGTGTGGAATATTACTGGCATGCTATCTTTATAGGAACCTTGTTCGTACGCGTGGCTAGAGGGAAAATATGCCAATTTCGTAAAGAATGGTCGGGATTCGGGGCAGTGTTTGTTTGTAAGCACAGAGCATGGCATTCATTGCCAAGGCTGCGAAACGTAAACGTTTTAGCACCTTTGTCCCAGAACTCTCCAAAACAAACCTTTCAATAATTTTTTTTCCCAAGCACCACTTAAAGCATACTCGCTAATTTTATTGTCTTGGTCTATTCTTGGTTAGAATGATTTCATTACGTTTTTGTATCCTTTTTAGAGTAGCACAACGACCGAAGTCTAACATGTTTTGAGATTAATGAGAAAGGGACTCAAATTCACTGAGTTTGTTTAGGGAATACAACGCGCAAGAAGTTCTGTAAATTGTGTAAGCTGTACCGAGTTTTCTGCGACAGATAAGTTTGTTTTATACCACTGTAGCGACTGGGTCTGTAAACGTTTGAACTTGAACTTTTAACGTTTAACTTTCAAACGTTTTACTGTTTCAAAGACGCCCCATGAGGTCTCGTGTGGCCCTGACCTGATCACCAGTCTCTACGGGTCGGTTTAGGGGTGTTTTATCGCCTCAGTCTGCTATGCATTGGTCTGTTTCTGTCGGCCTGTCTTCTAAGCTGAGCGAACTAATAACGAAGCCAAGCCCGTTAAACCACCCCGGGGCGTGCTAGTCCGTATGGGCGGGCTGGCACCGCTCCCAGCGCCGTAGAGACACCGGGGAGCTCCCGATGGTACGTCTATGGTCACCGGGCTAGTGTGGCCCAAACAATGTCGCTCAGTTTACGCTAAGCTTATTGTCAAGTTTCTTTGCCTTGCTCTAGAGTTTCCCTTATTTGTCTTTGTCTGCTACTGCCAAACGCACTATTACCATGCATGGTAACGCGGGCTATCTCGCTTCATTACGGCTAAGGATCGCCGTTACACTTGTGTGCTTGATATCCCTCGCTGAAAAACGTAGTTTACCCCGTCTCTGTGCTCTTTGTTTGCTCCTTTTTGTCGTATTGTAGAGCGTTTACTGCCCTGTCAACTGTGAAATAAAAGAAAAAAACAGCCTATTAGTGTCCTTCAAACAAAGCTTAAGGTAACGGGGCACTACGGACATTGAAGAACTTTGGTATTAGGTTTGCAGAAGTGTCTCATTTCCTCAATGAAATGTCCTTAACAATAGTCGGGCACTGTGAACATTAGACAACTCCTGCATAATAAGTGCACAAGTGGCTCATATCATTTCTATAACCGTAAATCTATTATTTAAAGCAGCTTCGTGTATTTCGTTAATGCCACTGGTAAAGAGTACATCCTGGTAGGATAGAAGTCCCCCATGAGATCGTATCACTCTTCATTTTGCTGTGTTGAGCCGTGTTGGTCGGTGGCTGTCTGAACTTGTCGTTCTCAAATGAAGAAGAGATATTTCAACAGTCTAGAGCCTTGTTTGATATACATACAGTCGCAGTCTTTTGATGTTTTTGGAAAACAAAACTTCACACCTAGGCCTCCACAAACAGGAGAATTCTAGCATTTATTTGACTTTTGTTTCACCGTTTTGCTGTTAAGGATCGCCGTTACACTTGTACGCTTTGACGTGCCTCGCTGCCGTAGTTCTGCCCGTCTCTGTTGTATTTGTTTGCTCCTTTTTGTCGTATTGTAGAGCGTTTACTCGATCGTCAACTGTGAAATAAAGCATCATAGTGTCAGGTAGCAGTACTAATGTTCCTTCAAACAAAGCTGAAGGTAGCGTGGCACTGTGGACATTGAGGAACTTTCTCTCCAAGCAGAGGAGGGGTTCCGGCTGTGTGTTTTTTTTTTACGTGTATTAGGCGTTTTTGTCGGGTTTTCTAGTTTGTCATGTTCTTTTTTTTTCTTTCTTTTTTTTTCTACATGACAAAGTAGAAAGCCCGATATAAACGCCTAATAATGCTAGGGTCACATTTCCTAACCGGGGCCCGGCCGGGCTGTTTGCGGAAACGAAAAATCAAAGTGTATGTCAATAAATTTGTACAAGCTATGCTCTTAAATAATTTGGGGTACGTTTTGTAATTTGGGGTACGTTTTGTGTTTTTGTTGTCTTTTATGTCATACTTGTCGTTCCCAAAGACTGCCCGGCCGGGCCCCGGATTGGAAATGTGACCCTAGCCGAACACGTCAAAAAAAGCCGGAACCCCTCCTCTGCTTGGAGAGTAGAGAAACTGTAGGTTTGCAGAAGTGTCTCATATGATTTCTATAACATTAAATCTCTCTTTCAAAGCAACTCCGTAAATAAAACGCCTTTTACAATAGTCGGGCACTGTGAACATTAAATAACTTCGGTACTAAGTTTGCAGAAGTGTTTCATATTGTTTCTATAAACCTACTAGTAGATATATTTTTCAAAGCAACTCCGTGGTAAAGAGTACATCATGTCGGAACACTCTTCATTTTGTTGTGATGAGGTGTATTGGGTAATGGCTGCTTAAACTTGTCGCGCGTGATCAAATGAAGACGAGCTATCTCACATGCCTAGGCTAGTGTAGTATAATAATCGTAGCCTTTATATCCTAGAAATATCTTATCCTTTATATCCTAGAAATACCATGGTCAATACTGACTGACGGAGGCCATAGTATCATATGTACAAAATGAAAACTTTACGCAGTACGTCAAAAACACTATCTGGAAACTATGTAACTTCTAATTCTGTTCTGGTGAAACAGGTCAGATATGATAACATGTATCATAAATAGATGATTGTTCCTTTTTTAAGAGCTTTGTGCGAGCGTCGGCCGAATTTGTAGATCGCCCGAAGCTCGCCGAATGTCAAAATCGCCCGAGCGTCGACCGGATTTTCCAATGAAAATCTCGGGTTCGTCTAGCATGAGTGTCATCCTGTTTCAGTTCCAGACTCTACGTGAAGGTAGAGCCTGGAACTGAAACAGGATGACACTCAGGCTAGGGTACGTTCGTCGAACACTAAAAACTGAAAGTCCCCCATGAGATCGTACTATCTCTTGGACATGGCCGAAGTCAGAATGGACTAACCTAGTAAAAGGCCAATATTCGGATCAACTTTGATTTGATAAATAGCAAGAAGCCCGCGTAATCGACAGGACGTCGGCCGTACTTCGGCGGAAAATGCCAATTTGAAGCTCGCCAACACGTCGGCCGAGCTGAATTTGTTATTTGTGACGGGGGCTTAACGATGGGAGAATTCTCCGATTTCTCAATAACAACGACTTTTCGCCCTATTTTCATTCCAGAACTAACCTGCAAAGTGAGAACATGTCGGCCCGTTTGTTTGTGCTCGTCGCCCTGGCCAGTCTGGTCACCGTTTCCTACGGTAAGTTCTTTTCCAAACGCCATGCTGGCATTGCTAGAGCATATCTGAATGTTTGGACATTAGAACAAGCAATGTATAAGTATACGACACGTTAAATTTCAATATGTTGCTCTATCCCATATGATTGTATGTAAACAAACTCATTTGTATGCACTATATTTACACACATGCACAAACAAACAAACAAACACGCACGGACGTACATGCAATCATAATCAAAATAATTTGACTAACCTTTTCAATGAATGCAGGTTTGGACTGCTACGTCTGCAACAACATTCTTAACGGTGCTGCTTGTGAGGACAGCGTCAGCAGTTTCAATGTAACAACCTGTCTTGCCGGCGTTGACCAGAATTGCCTAGTGAACAAGATTACGACAGGTACGTTTGCCTTTTTTTCTTCTTCCTTCGCAATAAACTAGAACTATACAACTTACCAATTTAAAAAAAAAGTTTGTACCATGTATAAATATATTATTTCAATGTTGTACCATGTATGTATATAATGTATATCATATATGTATATAGGAATATATACATATGTATTTTTATATATATGAACATTTATATATTTATATATAATATATAGATAGAGAGAGACAGAGACAGAGAGAGAGATAGATAGATATAGATATTCTATGATATAAATATAGCAGGAGGGCACTATTAACTTGATGGCTTATCAATAGCCTATCTTTGTTAATATGTTGTCAACAAAATTACGGAGTGAGATTGTGTCACACGTTCTGCCCGACAGGCGGGAGCACCACAACGTTCGCTCGCAGTTGCTTTGGGGCAGCCACCGCCGAGGGTTGTGTCACTGTGGGCAACATTGCAACTTGCAACTCCTACTGCACAACTGACGGCTGCAACACCGGTGACGGCAGCAGCGGCGGCGGTGGAGGCGCTGGGATGGTCCGCGCAAGCGCACTGTTCCTGGTGGTGTCCGCCATCTTGGCTGCAGTCATGCACTGAGTGAGAGAGGCTGCATTAGCCTCTACCAGGCTCCGCGGATGGCTGGAAAAATTGTAGAAAATGGCCAAATAGAGTGAATAGTATGCTAAGGGAGTCAGCTACGGCAGCTACGGAGAGAGGGTCCAATATGCCATCCGCGGAGCCTGGCAGAGGCTAAGGCTGCATAGGAAACTACCCTAGAGTCAAGTACAGACTAGTCGATTTAAATCTTAAAGGGAGGGTGATATAACCATACACGGAGGGCTAGACAATGTATAACATCACTGAGCTCATGAGACATTCGGTATATTCGATCTTTAAGCCACTATCCAACATGTATCCCGATTGGAATATGGCGGCCACACTGTGGCTGCTATCAGTGAAAAGGTGACGGAAATGTGTTTGATCCGCGGTATATGTTTGTTACCAATACCTGATAGTTTACATTGAAAGTTGTACTATGACAAGGATGTATAAGTTTCCGGAACGTGTGTGTTCTTTAAACAGAAATCGTGTGATTCTATGCAATCTTATATCCTCTCTTGTGTGATAAAAACTCAGATTGTGCTGCTTGCATACATGCTGCAAATTGGAATGCTCAAACGCTCAGGAAAATAAGAAAAACTAAACGACCATTTATCATGCATTACCAAAACTTGTTTTTGATTGTTATTCTAATAGAAAAGAAATCATTTAGTTTTGCCAAAATTTGCCACATTTGGAATCTGAATAATACACAAATCATTTTTGGCGGCACCTCATGGGCAGAGGCATCTTTTCATATGATCATAAAAACGACTATTTGCGTAAAGTGGGTTTCAACTGTTATGTCCAATGCAAAATAGATGATAAGATTCACCTTAAATTGCCATATTTAGAATCTAAATTATAGACAAATCATTTTTGGCGACGCCTCATGGGCAGAGGCATATTTTCACGGAACGATAAAGTCAACTGCTCTACTTTGGGTATTGATATTCTTTGGGTCAATTGATCCTTGCTGTGAATGATTGTAACCTAAAAATGGAGTATCGTGAATAAAATCATGGCTTTGACGTTTGTTTGTCTTAAGTTTGTGTGTGTTAAGTGGAGCTATTGATAGATAGATAGCGTTCAGGGAAGTGTAGGCTCCCATACGTTAAGGTCTAAGGTAACTTAAAAGATAGACATGCCGCTGTCATGTTTTGAAAGTTCACAACACATATTGTCCTACGATTCTCTACATGGCCGCAATTTGGTAAATGTATGGGGAAAACAAAAGCATGCTCATGGCGACAAAGACCAGAACAGACACAGTACGCATGCGCCGCTTATTCGTTGTCATGGCAATCGATTGCTTGCCTCCTGCGTTATCCGCCACGTCGTGATGTGAAAAGATCCAATGCCGCACACGCGCTGCACTTTCTTCCAAACAAGTGGCGCGAAATAACTGGTACAGTTTACTGCTTAATCGCTATGTGGCGCTCTTTCTTTATCGTCGCACTAACCTGGTAAACTGCTTATCAGGTATCCCCACCGTCTTCATCCTGCTCCAGTGAATGAACAATTTTCTTTTTACCTTTACGTCAGGATCCGGAAATCAGACAAAAGGAGCAGTACTAATAAATGAATAGATACAGGTTTATCTGCGTATATGTCCACACGAAGGTCGTACTAGGATAGCTATATCAGCATTAGAAACGGTTTGAATCAGGAACTAGAAAGGCAACTTTTGCAAGCAAAAACATGAAGTTTACCTTCACATCAATGTCGTCGTCGTCGTCATCATCATCATCATCATCATCATCAGTATTATCCTCATCCTCCTCATCAACAATATCAACATCATCATCATCATTATCATCATCATCATCATCATCATCATCAATATCAACAATCACCTACATCATCACCACCATCATCATCATCATCATCATCATCATCATCACCATCATCATCATCATCATCTTCATCATTACCATCATCATCATCATCATCATCAACATCATTACCATCACCATCATCACCATCATCATCATAACCATCACCATCACCATCATCATCATTATCATCATCACCACCACCATCACCACCACCACCACCACCACCATCATCATCATCATCATCATCATCATCATCATCATCATCATCATCATCATCATCATGCGTGTAAATGCGTGGCAAGTAGTAATTTGGTTCTTCTTTCTTTGAGCGTTTGTTGGAATGTTTTAAGGATGTTTTCTGATTGACAATTTTGGCACTTCGGACTTAATACATGCCGACCGCCATGAAATCTTTGAAGAAAAGTAATAGAATCTCTTTTTTTTAAAGATTTAATCGCGGTCGGCTTGTATCAATTCCAAACTGCCAAAATTGTAAATGAAAGGAGTTCAATGGGCGTGCCCCAAAAAAGTTAAGTAGGTTATCGTCCTGCAGGGCAGTTTCCGTGAGTGAAAAGATATGATAAGTGCCATGCGATCTTACGTGACGAGTTTGACGCCTTTGTTCCCGAAATCCTTAAAAACACAACAACAAAAGACAGCAATTTGTCACTCTAGACAGAAATAGGTCACCCAGAAAAGTTGCAATAACATTTTTTCCATGCACGCGTTTTTTTAACGAAAAAGAGTTGATAAATTCAAAGTAGTGCTAGAAAATATTTCAACTGTTAGAAAAAAATGATACGACAACACGGTACTTCAAAACCATGGGACTTGGGCTAGGGGTACATGTATTTCTACTAGTTCCTTTTGGTTTACAAAATTTAGATAACCCATAACCCATATTCCAGATGCACGCGTTTAAATTTGTAAACGGAAATCAGTTGATAAACCCAAAATAGTGCAGAAAAACAGTGTTCTAACACAATCTGTACTATGCAAAGTACCAGTCTAGCAACGTAAACAAACTGTAACGTCGGCAAATTTGCTCACACTAAGCTATGTGATCAATTTCCCTGGAAGCTGTTACGTGGTTGCCAATAATTCAATTTTAAGGATTTTCTTATATATAACTCCAATGTTATGGACAATGCTTGATTTAGTACGTTTTGGACAACGTTGAATGTAGTACGCTTTCTCAATTTCATTTCAAATGTCATCATTACCACTACCGTCTGCTCCCTGTTGGTCAGGAAAGCCTTCAGCCAATTCAGTTGAGTGCCTTGAATTCCATAGTACGCCAGTACCGGACCAGTACCGGACCAGTACCGGACCAGTACCGGACCAGTACCGGACCAGTACCGGACCAGTACCGGACCAGTACCGGACCGGTACCGGACCGGTACCGGACCAGTACCGGACCAGTACCAGACCGGTACAAGAACTGTATTCCCGAGAATTTGCAGTACCACCTAAGATCGCTAGTCTTATAGTCGTCTGACGACCCATACTTGTCGTACTCGCTGATCGGTTGCCAAGGGTCTCTCTAACATGCAGCCATCCAAGCAGATGTCGACGTACATGTTTTACACGTGTTTTTCCATTGCATCATTACGCTAGGGTCACATTTCTAAACGGGGGCCTGGCCAGACAGTAGGACTGTTTGTGAAAACGAAAAGTGTTATAATATCAAAACAATGTATTACACAAGCGATACACAAATAAGTTATTAGCATTGATTTGTGCATATTTCTAGATATTCATTTTCAAATTTTGTTTCCTCAAACAGCCCGACCGGGCCCCGATTTGGAAATATACATATGACCGTAACATTATAATTAGTAGGCTGTACTTGTCGAGAGTTTGTGGCTTATTATGTGCTTATTGTTTAGCATATGTGGCCAGCCTTCGTAGACGACCCACAAGAAACCGAGTGCAATCCGACATGTTAAAAATCGCGAATGAAAAAGAAAGTTTTCCGGCAATGAGCTCAATCTTTTCTTACTAGGGAGAGGCAAAGAAAGAAAAAAACTGGACGACTTAAAACAAATTAAACAAAAAAAAAACTACATTTGAAAAAAATGCCACGCAAGAACATGTGTAAAACAGACCACACGCTACATCTGCTTGGAGATTAGGGCGTGGCTCAGTTCGAGCGTCCTCTCGGTTGTAATCACCTGTACGGACTATTCCATTCAAAATCATGGGGGAGGGACTATGGGTAAACCTATAGCAAGAGAGATGAAGCGTTGTGAAACCATTGTATACAATGAACATATTACCAACAAATCTTTAAACAGAAGAAAAGTATAAAAACACATTCTTAAAAGGTTAAATTCTTGAAACAAAGCCTGTCGCGGCGTTGTCTGGTCTAACTACTAACAAAAGATGACCTCGAGCTTTTGACGTCTGGGAAGTCAAAACGCCCAGTGGACCGAATCTGAGTTAACACACATTTAAAATGGGTCTTTGGGTACAGGACAGGCAGTGTTGTGGCAACGTAGGGGCAACCATACGTACAACTCGAGTCAACAAATTCAAATATTTAGTAACCTGGCGTTTCCACTAAACAAAAGCTTTAGTAGTCTGTGTTTTGCTAGTGGAACGTTTGCTTAGGTCTGTATGTATTTTAGCTCCTTGGCGTGACATGGGCGTAGACGTAAACTTCTGAAAAGAACACATTGAGTGCAGACAAACCTGAATGCCAGACAAAACAAGATATGGGGAGGGGGGTCCTGAGACCTACCCCGCTCTTTGGGTTGCGATGGTCAGTGTGCTGAAGGTTAAGACAATACACATGTGTAGTTGTTCATATTACAAATGTATTTTTTTCTTTCTTTTTCTACATGTACAGTTATTCCTGAATATAAGATTAAGTCGATTAACCGCGGTGACTGTAGAAATAACTTTCAATTCAAACAAAAGTCACCTATACTATAATCAGCATATTTTCCAAAATTTTTCAAAATTTAGTAAAGACGACAGGGGAATTGTTAAAAAAATTTACATATTTTGAAAAAAGGTATTCTGTTTCTTCTATTTCAGCAAGTCATTGTCTACGTACCAACGATAATTAGATTATATTTGACGAGATGTTAAAGAACTGAAGTCTGAAAACTTTGGCGATGCATTCAACGGTGAGTGTAAAGGGGTAGTCTCTACCAGACTACGCCGGCTATAGGGAAAATATTTGCCAGGGCTTCACTTGCAGGCTGCTAGGATTGCAGATTTGACCCTCTCTCCGTAGCCAACTTCCTTAGCATACTATTCATCTATTCGGCCAATTTCTACTATTTTCCCAGCAATCCGCGGGGCCTGGTAGAGGCTAGGAAGGAGGGCTGTTGAGATTGGTAGGGTGGCACCGTTGGGAGGGCGGCGATACGCTTGAACGCACGGATACTAGGCCAGCATCTTAAAGTCTCCTTTCTTTGCACGCCGTACTGTCAGCCCGTCATGGCATTGGGTTTCTTTGCCTGCCTTCATATGGAACGACACTCAGTTCCTACAGAAGTCACCCGTGATAAACAAACCGTGGCCATGGCAACGGCAGGTCCCCGCCCTCCTCACAATCCACAATAGTGCACAGCAACGTTCTCATTGAAAAGAATAAGCCAGTATTGGTATCAAATGAATGCCACGAATGATACACACAATATCTGACCTACAAGCTGAAACAAAGTCAGTGACATCCATGCCGAAGAATGCAGTTACCAAGGCGGTGTCTCTGTTGACGCCTTTTGAAAGCACCTTGCATGCAAACACAATCCTCTTTGTGAGACAAAGGTAAATAAAGGGGTGAGGTGTGGTGTATATTACGCTGACACCTATTGAAAACGCCTGACCCAGTGTTGTAAGACTACATTAGGATCTCACCTCCAGTACAAGCAGGTCACGTCGGAGCTAGCAGCGAACGACTTTCTCCTATCTGACCCCAGACCGGTAAGAACGTCTCCATTTCCCTCGCCATGTTCACATCAGATTTTATATCTTTACGTATGAAAGTATTTTCGGAGAAGTTTTAGAGGGTTTAAGGAAATTCGAAATATTTTGGATCTAGAGTGCTATCCTTGTGTGAATAGGTAACGTTACGTCAAAGCAAGTCACAAAAGACTTTCTCATTTTTGTACTCCGGATCAGGTAAAAATCGCTACATTTCCTTCAACATCCTCGCATCTTAGCGGTAAATTTTACATCTCTACGTTAGGAAGTATGTTTTAGAGCAGTTTTGGGGGTTTTAAGGGGAAGATTTGGGATTTAGAGTGCTGCCGTTGTCTGTGGAATGTTTTCTAGAGCGTGTCGTTTCGTCTTCTCCATTTTTGAGGGATCGCGAGTGTGCGCTGGTGAACCTTTAAACTAAAGCGCGGCGTTAACAAAAATACGAATTTGATTACTTCCCCTCTATGCTTCCTTTAAAAATAGAGTTTTGAAGTTCAGATGTTTTCGTCTGGTTTACGGAAAGGCGCGATCGCTGCTTATCCCGTTTTAACCGTTGAGAAACAGACCACACCCAAAGGAGACCGAATGAAACTTGAGTACCACAGAATGGCGCCATTTCCTCCTGTCCAAACAGAGGTTTTGCTCTCCGGACTGGTTTTTGATCAGATTTTAGGCGTTTTTGTCGGGCTTTCTACTAGTATGTTGTCCCGTTGTCTTTTTGACTTCATGTAGCAAATAAAGAAAACGGGACAAAATAGACAAAAACGCCTAAAATCACGCCAAAAAACAGCCAGAGTCGAACCTCTGTTTGGAGAGTATTATTTCTAATCCCTGGACAGAAAAGTTTCTCAGCAACTGTTCATTCGCACGTTAATTAGTCTGTTATGTTGCGCGTTTAAAATCATAACTGATTGACCATGAAATATGTCTAATCAGACTAATGTGTCAAACTCTTGCCGAATACACAGAGCGTCCCATTCTACATTTAAAGCATTTTAAACAGTAAAACTGACAGTATACAACATAAAAAGGTGTAATCTAAAAACTTTTGGCGGTTTGTAAGGATGTATATTTTAAAAAAACAAACACAATTTTTGTCTGTTTTGTTACAATTTTGACCTTTTATCTGTAATTAGACTGAAGAGATCCCATACTCAAGATAATCCTTAAAGCTTTTTCAAGGTCTACTTAGATACTTTAATCTCAGTCCTTTGTGAAGACTAGAACTTCCAAATGTCTTGTATTTGTCTTTTTGGACTATCGCTTGAACAGGTCTCTGAGCCACGATGACTAAGCGACATGACGTTAGTCCGAACAAAAGTTGCTATACAGTCATCTAAATAAACAAACAAATAAACAGACCAAAAAACTACTGTTTGACAAAAAGCAAGACCTGTCAGTCTTTCCAGAAGTCTAATTTCAAAAGACTTGAACAGAAATTGAAATGCCTTTAGTTGGACTAGTATGATTACATGAATAGGCGGATAGATAAGATACAATAAAAAAGTAGGGTTTGTCTAGCGACCGTTACATAAGAGACCGCATCATTTTGAAAGAGCCCAACTCTCGCGAGATGAACGAATCAACGCGAGAGTTCTTAACGCCATTTGAATCGAGCACATCACCGGAACGTACTGCGCCTGCGCGAAAGGCTTGTATGTAATATGTGCATAGGGATTCAGAAAAACGTACCATATAAGGTCGAGTTCGCATATATAAGGATACTATCCCGTCTATAGTTTCCAAATGTTGTGCCGAAAAAGATATCTTATGCAACAGGAAAAATTATGATGCAACGTTTACCAAACATACAACAGAAACCTTAGTGCTTTCGAATCGTCATGTTACAGGATTGTATGACTAAACCATGTCAGTGTTAAAGATGGCGGGAAGATAAGAAGAATAGGTTGGGCAGTCTTCACTTTTGTGCAAGTCTTTTCATTATGTATACTTTTATCATTGAGTATTGAGCATACATTGATAAGCATATCCTTTGCGCCTGTTTTCACAGAATAACCACAACAAGAAAGATGAGGACCTTCCTGGTAGCCATTCTTCTGCTTGCACTTGCATACCGTAAGTCATTTTAATTTTTTCTTCTTCTTTGTGCTGAAGTGTTGATAATCTTTAACATGCGCTTATAACAAAATCTTTTGTCTAGCAAGTTATAAGTGAAAATATAGAGACAGTTAACAGATTGTGTTTGCTCCTTGTAATTGTAAATGGCAAAATTATGAATTCTCTTTCTTTCTTCCTTTTTTCTTTTTTTCCTTTCCTTCCTTCCTTTTCTTTCTTTCTTTCCCTTTTTATTTCTTTCTCTCCTTTTTTTCTCTCCTTTCCTTTGCTTTTCTCTGCTTTCTTTCCCTTTTTTTCTTTCCCAATTTAATTCTCTGCCATCCATTTCTTTAATACTTCTTCTACTTTTTCTGATTTTGGACGCAGGTTAATCTCGTGACATACATAATCATCGTGGTTACCCCCAAGATAACCCCGCGAGGGGCAAAGTAGGGGGGGAGGTCCCAGGCTAAGGCGGGCAGGCCTCCAGCCTGGCACGGTGTGACTCAACGGTGGGAGCCGTAACAACCGTGCCAGGCAGGGCGTACCACTCGGGGATGGTTCGGGGGAAGAACGAATGTTTGTATGTGTCTGTCTGTCTGTCTGTCTGTCTGTCCGGGAGTTGAGAGTTTGAAATTTAAGATGGTGACTACCCCGGGTGTGCCCCTAAGCTGGTTTGAGAAGACTGTCTGCGTTTATATTGATATGATTATTAACGAGTTTGTATACATACATTAAAGTATTTTTCCAACTTTGTGGGCTGGGTTCATACGCGCTAAATTCCTGCGTATATTTATGTATACAGAAACCGCTGCCCAGACAACAGCAGCAGCTGCTACAACCGCTGCCGCTGCTACAACCGCTGCCGCTGCAACCACGGCCGCCGCTGCAACCACCGCCAGCTCGGGGGGCAACATCGTCACCGTCGCCGTCGAGATGCTGCTCATGCCCCTCCTGATGGCAGTACTGGTGTACTTCCGCTAGGCGGCGTCGCAACGGCGACCAGCTGAAGCGCTCGAGGCTGCCTGCTTCGAATGGATGGCGTGATTTTTTTTTTATTGTGCAGATGAATGTAAACAGTGATTGCAATGTTTGTTAAACGTTTCGGAATGATTCAAATGTGGGTACAGTACGGAATGTTCCATTTTAGGAATGTTCTAAGTATACAATATACCAATGACTCCAAGTTTTAGCAAAATGTACTGGGAACGAGAATGCTTTAGTGTATTTCCCGCGCTTTTCACGACCGTTATGTAAAACCGTTACGTTCTATTTTTTTTCAAATCTTGCCCCCGAGATGCCGGATTTTGTTCTTTATTCATTCGGCTATGACAGGGCTCTTACAAAAGACTTCAAACCATGACCAACTTTTCAAACTTGTACATTTTATTTATCTTCTCTGTCTATACAATATGGCTAAGGATAGCATTTTTTGACATTTTTGACTGTTAGCTGCACTTGGCGAGAGCTTGGATGACGTATGTTTATCAGCTGTTACCCCTTAATCTAATACGAGACGTTCCTAATCCGGATTTAGTGCATTGAATAAAAATGGTATTTCTGATGTCATTTGTAATTCATGAAATCGTTTAAGTTCTGTCTGAATGTGTGTGTTTGTGTGTGTGTCCATGTGTGTGTTTGTGTGTGTGTGTGTGTATCTCTCTGTGTGTGTGTGTATCTGTGTGTGTGTGTGTGTGTGTATGTGTGTGTGTGTGTGTGTGTATCTGTGTGTGTGTGTGTGTATCTGTGTGTGTGTGTGTATCTGTCTGTGTGTGTGTGTATCTGTGTGTGTGTGTGTGTGTGTGTGTGTGTGTGTGTGTGTGTGTGTGTGTGTGTGTGTGTGTGTGTGAGTGCGTGTAAAATTGAGCGCAAGTGTTTGAGAGCAGGTGTGTGAGACTCGGAAATAGAGAGAGACGATGTGTATTTACGTGTATTACTCAGCAAATGCTTCTCTATAACTTCCAATCGTCAACAACAAACTCACAGATATTCCAACCATAACGTTTCATCACTTATTTAAGACATTTCTTAAAATGTAAAAATAAGACTAACGTTACAAAAACTTAACTTACTAAACCAAACGTAACATGCAGAAGATATATAATGCCGTTCAAAGCGAGTTGGGTGGCACGTCTTTTGAACTGTCACTGATACAGTGAGTCCATTCAAACCATCAACACATGCGTGACATCGGAAACGGTCCACTGTTTGTTTTTTCAAGGCTCACCTGACTTAAACGGGGGAACATTAGACTTTGTTTTGGCGGGAAAACACGGTTGCCAAGCTGCAACGTGGACCAATGAAAATACTGTTTGCCTGTGACGACGTTTTTTTCCCTTGCATGACAAAAGCCAATACATGTGGCGTCGCATGATCGAGCGGCTTAAGGTCAGTGGACATGCACGGGTGGCGATAAGTCACGTGGTTGATTACCAGATAGACGTTGTGTCCTTGAAAAAGGGCACTAGTAGACGAGTTTCCACAACCCGACCAGGTGTACAAATGAGTACCTGACTTCGGTTGGGGAGGTAAAAGGCAGTGGAAGAAGAGGGATGGGCTCCGCCTTCCAATACTGTGCCCTGGACATGTAGACACGGCGAATATCAACCCACTGCCCCTAACAGCATCCAAAAGGGCATGGGACTGTCTACCATTTATGAAGACAATGCGGGTGGGGAGGGCAAACTGTGTGATTGATTGACTCCTGCATTTCGTGTCAATTTACATTACGCTTACATTACGCTTACATTACGCATTACAGAAAAAGACAGAAAGAAGCAGAAAGGATGATATACTTAATCCCGTATTATAGAGTCTGAAATCATAATCCGCCCAACAAAGGATAGGACGTCCCTCGGATAGGACGTTAAATGGAGGTCCCTTGTTTGAGGAGAGCCACACCTCGTCCACGCTAAAGAACCCACCGCACTTATCGAAAAGAGTAGGGGTCCTTCCCGGTGTAAGTGGAGCAAACCTTACAGTCTGGGCCGGGTTGACATCTTGAAAAGGTGATAGCCACCTGTTATGACGTCAATCCTTCCACAAATGTGGTAAATCTGAATAGATAAAGGTAGCCTCTATCGGGCTCCAGACGTGGCTGGAAAGTATAGAAATCGGCCAAATAGAGGAGTTGGCAAATTGTATCTACCGGCTGGCCAACTCTATTTGGCCGATTTCTACTCTTTCCAGCCACGTCTGGAGCCCGGTAGAGGCTAAAACAAACGTAAGGTAATACAATGGCATGGCTGAGGACTTTTTGTGTCTTCTAAAATGCTATTTATAGTTAACTTTTGATCTCGTTTTCTTTCAGGTAGTACCTAATTGCAAGACGATGATTCATGCAAGGTTGTATGACGTCGCAATGACGTCATCAATAATGCCACGCCCATTTAGAAAAATGCTCCCCTTGGCTTTGACTTCGAAGTTGATAAATGATACTTCGCAGAAATGCATGACGTATAAATTATCTTAGCTAAGATTAAGGAAAAAATACTAAAGGTACATCTGATAAGCATGCAGTTTCTTTTTATTATGTTTTACTTCAATAGTGATATATTTGATGGTCCTTGTTACAAACAACATAGGCATGTTATAGTTAAGTTGTACATTGATATCAACTGTTATTCAATGATTGTGTACATTGGGATTTTCTGCTTATCAATATTTATACAGTAAATTGCAATACTTGAAAGATTCTTCCATATGGATACTTGCTATTATACTTGTCACTTCTTACATCCAGAAACTGTACATTGCAACAAATTCTAGCAATGGCAACACATACGGATGGCAACTTCTTTAAGTGCGGTCGTGTGGCGTGACGGTAAGGTGCTCGGCCCAGAACCCAGCGGTCCCGGGTTCGAATCCCCTGACGCCACCGATGTTGTGCCCTTGTGAAAGGCACTGTACACGACTTTCCTCACTCCACCCGGTGAAAAAAATGGATTTATTGTTCTTTCTCTGGGTGGAATTGTTAAAATAAGTTATGAAGCAACTCCACGTCGTTCTGGTTTGTCCAAAAGCGAAATAAACAACAAAAAAACTTTCAAGTTCTTGAATATGTAATTGCACACAAAAATTCATTTTCCGAATCAATATTGTAAGTCAAACCTAAAAAGCTTAGATTGTATTCCGTAGCAGTAAATGGTAGTCACTTGTTCCACCTATCACCTTTCTTAACTTGCATTGTCTTTTTCTGCACATTGTTTCATGCATGGTGCAATATATAAGCCATCGGGCTCGGACTTGCAAATAAACTTTCTTATAGTAAAACAGTTGCTTCAGTAACTATTTTGAACGAAACTTTCTTATAATTATCTACCAGTATGTCCTTTCCCCCTGTACAGATGCATACCCCAGCCTTGTCTAGCTTGTCCCATAAATCTATTTCCAACTGATAGTCGTGGTTGGGTGGAATTTGACGGCTCGTTTGTCAGACTTCAATTAACGTTACAATGAATTCATGATCTCATGTATGTCTTTTCCCCCTGTACAGATGCATAACCCCAGCTTTGTCTAGCTTATCCCATAGATCTATTTCTAACTGATAGTCGTGGTTGGGTGGAAACTTCACGGCCTGTTTGTCCGGCTCGTAATAGTGGTTGTTGTACCGTCCGTGATCTGCAGTGATGAAACCGTAGGCGTCTGTGACGTCACAGGTGTGGAGGGCCGTAAGCAACATGGCGGCGCCCGTGGTCGGGCGGAACATGGTGCCTTTCAAGGCTCGGGTGGAGTTCAACCAGCTGGAGAGGTTAGAGAATGATAGATATGATTAGGTATTTCAATATCTTATTTATTTTGCAATAATTTATCTATAATCTGTGTTGCCGTGCCTCCCCCCCCCCCAATTTCCCCCCTCAAAATTGATTAATTGAGAGCGTGACATTAAGCGGTTACACCCCTATGTCCCAACACTTCTATGTGTCGACACTTCTATATGTTCCTACAACTCTGTGCTCCCACACCCCTATATTCCTACACTTATATGTTTCGACCCACCCACCCCCCCTAACCCTAGCCTTCTTCGCAGACTTGGGGGGGGGGGCATGGGAACATAGAGGTGTTGGGACATGGGGGTGTAAAAACATTGGGGTGCCGGAATATAGTGGTACCCGGACCGTGTCCCACATCAAACTAAGTTCATGTTCATGTGCTGTATTGATTTAACAACAGGATGAAACTGTTTAGCAATACGGAAACAAAGTATCATTTGTTAAACGCTATGACCAACAAGAGCTTTAGATATCGATATCGCATCAAATACCCACTAGAGCTTCAGGTATCTCATAAAGTCCGGGTGCGTCATCCTGAACTTCGTACTGGCGGGCTTTTCCCCATATTGTGTGGGAGGACTGGGAGAGACACAAATATGTTATACAGTGATATGTTTTGTTATTTCATAGAAAATGAGTTAGCGTTATTCCGTGGATGATACATAAAACAGAACAAAACAAAACAATTCAATAGATAAGATAAAAAAAGACATTGATTATTTGTATTTACAGTCTAAGCAACATGGCAAATAAACAATAGCATTTAAGTTCACCTGTTTTGGTATATTCAACCAAAAGAATAACATTCTTTTCGTCTAATAACAAACTAAAACCAATGATCAACCCATTAAAAACACGCTACCACAGAAAACATGCTAAAATGGCCCAATTTTTCTGATGAAAACAATTCAAATATTTAACACCCCTTCTTTTAGAACATGTACTTTAAAGCCCACAAGGATTGGTCTATTGGTGACTCCTAATCTACCAATCACAAAGGCTGTTACATAAGATTTGAAACTTACGTTTTGCTCTTGTCTCTACCGGATTTCACCGGTTTCCAACTTATGGCGGCGTCGAAATACCGGTGTTCTCTTGCGTCGGCAATGACTGACACGTAGATGGTTTCCTTGGAGAGGGAAATGCAAATAGAAAGTGTTATAAAGCCCGATCTATATTGACCTGTTAAGGGCACACCAAACGATAAATAGTACCTGTGACTCTACTTGACTTTGATGAGAGTCGTTGATGATAATGACCAACGTGCCATCTCTGCCAGGTAAGTATTTGATAAATCCTTCTCCAAAACTTATAATAAACATTATGAAATCAATAAGAATGTGTATCAGAGCAATGCAAAGTGGTATACTAGCCTACCTCGTCTTGTGGTGGTTGAACAAAACCGTATTTTCGGTACTCCTTTTGTGCGTTCAGCATGGTGTTGATGTTGTGGAAATAGAACGAGGTTCTATTCCCGACATCCTTTTCGAAACCCTTCGTAATGGCGGCGTTGACTCTGAAACAACGCAAAGTTTCAATTAAATAAATAAGCACTTTCACACTTCCGAGTATGAATGCGCAGGGGGGGGGGGGGGGGGCATGTCAAAGGAAAAGGCTCCGAGACATAAACAAAACCCGAATGGACATTGTTATGCAAACCTAGACAATAATCGCGACGAAAACTGTTTACAAGCCAGGGGCATTCATATTTGACATTTTAACCACAATTCCAGTCGCTGCGCATGCGTTATCGGAAGTGTGACAGCGCTTGTACACGTTACCCTATGTGATGTGGCAGAAGGAGAAGGTGTCATTATCTCAGGAATCAAAACTTCAGACTTCAAACTTCAGAATAAAAAAAAAGACTTTCCCTCAAATGCTAATCTTTCATGTCAAATGTCACTAAACCATTTTGGACAAATTTTATACGACCAATCTGGAAAAAAATGTCTCAAATTTAGTTTCGGTTGTCTCTATCGACAATTGCATTTTTGTAAGCTACTACTGGTTATAGCAAATAGTACCGTCAATTTAGACCAGGTTTGACAATAACACAATTCTTTCAAAAACAAGACAATGGTGGCTAATGGCTCATGTCTGTATCAACCTTCTGTCAATTCATCTTTTTAAAAAAGCCTTTGTTATGTTTTTAGAAGACAGTAGTGTTCGTTTCTGTTTCTGATGAATCCTCATGGGTGCAATATAAGTAGTTGGCACCCTGGCTGTATAACTGTGGTTTTACTTGTTGTTACAGACATCGCTGAAGTCGGAAAATGTAAGATTTCCTGTAAGATTCCCTGTAAGATTAATAAATGTGCCTTGTTTCTTGATGTCCAATTCTACGCCACTACTGGACTGGACAATGATTTTGTTTTTTTTACCTGAAAACAAAGTCGTGCTTGTCAATCTCCTGCCCCAACCCCGACCCTCTCATGATGCCGCTGTTACCGACCACGGCACACGTGATGCACACGTCATGGACAGGCGACCAATCAGGGAACAGGTACCGGTGAGCAGGGGAGTCGAAGTGCTGCAAATTGCTGCTGATGGCTGCACAATGCAAATTAGACATTGGAAACCAGTATATCAGTACGGGTTTGAATAATATTTGAAATTAGAGGGCTTAAACTTATGTCACTTTTTCCCGACCAAAAGAGCTACCTATAAACCAACACAACGTGAGCGTGTCCAAAACACGAGATATCAAAACAGCAAGTTCCGCTGAAGTACCATAAAAAGCCGCTGGGGGCCCCAAAATCTTATCCTACTAACAGATTGAATATCAAGACAATATATCCACCCAGTCATTCTTGAATTGTCGTACTGACAGAGGGACAGACAGACAGACAAACAGACACACACACGCACACACACACTTACACACACACACACACACACACACACACACACACACACACACACACACACACACACACACACGAACGCTACCAAAACATAACCTTCTTGTTCTTAACCAGCAAAGCAGCCGTGACGTCACGCGTATTCACATGTATTTATCTATTCTTTTGTCTTCCATCGTGTCTAATGAAAATCCCTGGATTACTATCGAAGTAGTGCTTTCTGTACACATTTTTACAAGGTAATCTAATGATTGTGTGGCATGGTGACAACCGACTGTCAGTTATATGTGAGTTTATGAAAGCCTACCGTCGTAAGGGACGCTTTTCCAGCCGTAGCTCCTGTCGAACTGCTTGAGTCTGCTGTACTCCTCCGGGTTGATGTGCTCGTTCCACATCAGGACCGGCGCGTCCCGGATCAACTTCAGTCCGGGAGGCAACTTCTCAGGACTCTGCCGGAGTACGCTGGGGCATTTCTGGAGCAAAGACATCCGTAAATAGTTTCATCAGGTTTGTTAATCAATGTATCATACAGTCAACCTTGCCTCATCAATGACATACAGTCAAGTACGTACATATACTGGGCATTGATATACAGTCAAACCTTTTCTGGGGCACAAATATCCGTAAGTCTTTTCGTCAGGATTTAAATTCAATGTACCATACAGTCATATCTGTACAAGTGACCACCTCTATCTACATAAGGACCACCTCATCTATGACATACAGTCAAGTATGTACACATGTACTGGTCATTGATATACAGTCAAACCTGTACTAATGACCACCTCTACATAAGGACCACCTGGCCATTGATATATACAATCAGACCTGCACAAGTGACCACCTCTACATAAGGACCACCTGGCCATGGATATACAGTCAAACCGGTACTAGTGACCACACCTCCACATAAGGACCACACATAAGGAAATCTAGCCAACTTTTTTTACCCTTCTAGTTTTTCGCCCTCTCGCGCGATCGCATAAAATTTTGAGTTTGCAAATGATGTCATCCATAAATGTATTTCCTGTGACTCAATGGAACAGTTTACAGCAGTCGCAGTAATAGTAGCATTATACAGACGAGCGCACTTACCGATCTTGTGTAGGTGTCATCATGTAGGAACCATCCTTCGCTTCTATTGTCTGGTGGTATTGTAGGTTTCGAATGAGAGGCTATGGTTACTCTTTTCTTGAAATTCTGCTTCCGAAAAGTTGCTCCTCTGAAACATGCATAACATTCTTTGCGTGAATAGTTTCTTTGTGTTGATAAATCACAACAATAACAACGTTCTTTATACACAACTAAGTATCTATACCGTCTGTGACCTTCCTTAGTGCAATACTAAGAGGTTCCGCGAGGTGTTGCTGCTGCAGTGAAGAATGCGGTCCCAACCGTTTTTTTTTTATTATGCTAGGGTCACATTCCCTAACCGGGGCCCGACCGGGCTGTTTGCGGAAACGAAAAATCAAAGTGTATGTCAATAAATTTGCACAAGCTATGCTCTTAAATAACTTTTGGTAAGTTTTGTGTTTTTGTTGTCTTTTATATCATACTTTGCGTTTCCAAGGACTACCCGGCCTGGCCCCGGATTGGAAATGTGACCCTAGCATAAACGGGGGCCTGATAGAGGCTAGGAGGCTGTGTGATTAGTTAGAGTTGGTCTATCAAAGGCTGTAAGAAATATAAATTTCTCTCTACAATTCAGGTATCTGAAGTAGGCGAATTTACTTAACACATAACTGAAAAGAATTATCTTATCGCTATCATACAAAGGACAGTCTACAATAAAATTTACTTAGTCTTCTACATTACCAAGACTACAAAATTGGCAAATTCTTTGCTCTAGAGGATTGCTGTTATGTCTTCCTGATTCAATTCGCAATTTCTGGCAACTTGTTCTTAGTTTTTAATTATAAACACTGGCCTTACAGTGGTCCTACCTTAAGGAGGGCGTTGTTAGTACGTTGGATGGTCTCATATGGAAGGCAGACATCCACAGATAGACGACCACAGATAGAGTGCACAGTATAAGGAGGCATTTGAACCTATCCATGACTATCCTGGCACAGTGCCACAGGACCTAGCAGACAGGGATACAAGAGAAGATTATCATCATTAGGGCCCTGTCACACTTGCGTGCGTATATTCAAGTGCGCATGAGTTCCGCAGTAACATTTTTTGGGTTTAAATAAATTTTGCGGGGAGGAAGTTGTTTCCTAATTTCATTTGACGTAACGTCGAACAGTGTAGTTATCAGACCAAGAAATGACCTCTTCGGCTGGAAACTTACACTAAACAAAAAAATTGTTGATACGCAACTCATGCGGGCTAGTATATACACACAAGTGTGACAAGGGCTTTACCGAGAAGGTCATGTTTCTCGCAGCGTCATGAAACATGAAACATTTACATGTGTAAATATTTTACGCTGTCCGACTGTCAACATCATCACACAACTCAATGTGATTGCTTGTATTGATTGTCCTGTTGGTTACTAAAGTTCAATGGTATCTAAACATAGAAGAAGCAGAAGCGTTTCTGACACAAATAATTAGTGTCTTTCGTACAGTCAATTACAAACTACAAAATGAAAATACAATTCAAATATTAGAATTATATCAGTGATATCATGTTACAATCAGGTGCGGATTATCGACTGTGGTTTTTAGTATCTTGTCTAATATCAAAGCAATATTTCATGTACTGTGTGTATATTTTTCCATTGTGAGAGTTGTAACGTTTTCATTTCAAAATGTTTACAATAGCTTTGAGGTATGTTGTACCAAGGAGGTTGGTTGTACGAATGTCATGACCTTCATATGTTTTCTTTATCTTAAAAATCATAAGTAATTGAGAGATTTGGTCGTTAAATGTCATTGTTTTCAGATCTAAATCAATGGCAAAATATCATCGCAATCAATTCAGAGGTCCATCAGTTATTCCGTCAGACACGCACACACGCACACACACACACGCGAACAGAGTAAAAGCTACACCTCCCATTTTCATGGAGGTAGATACGCATAGTCGCGGTTTTGCTGTCTGCAATGTTGCATTTCATTCTGTATATACAGAAATATGCAGACAGAAAGATGTACTGAATATTAGAAATCGTTGTACTTAGTCAAGAACGCTGGAGAATGTACGGTAATTCTGTAACGAGGAAGAAAATACTTCAACGTTAACATGTAATCACTAAGCTTACCTTCAGTTGACAGTCGACTTATAGCACAAGCGTTCGAATTTTCACAAAAACAGTATCACCGATTCCTTTCAATGGAAACGGGACACCACTCAATTACTGGGGCGTTTCGCGCATGAAAGCCACAAGTTGGCCCCTGGCATTTTAGATAATCCAACCACCAAAAGGCGCCTGACCATGAAAAAAGGTTTTCGACAAGTTATTTTCCCCAAGATAATCCATTTTACTGATTGTGACCTTAGGACTAAGAGGATACGTGTAAGTAGGTGCAGGATCGAAAGTACAAACTAGTCCGATGAATTTGAAATTTTAACACATTGATACTCTGTATGTTTTTGTATCGTACACCTAACGAAACGAAAATGGCCAGATAAATAGCCATTTTTGTTCTTATGACGTTTTGTGACTAACAACTATCAACAAAGGGTTACAGATTTTCGAAAAAAAATTTCATCAGGTTGGTAGAACATAGGAGATTCTTTGTCCACAACCAGGTAATCTCACCTGCTGACGTTTCGGTGTCTGTCAGACACCTTCTTCAGAGCTTCTGACTAGAATACTGCTTTTCGCCGCTATAATTAGCCGACGTAGGTGGCGTTTTTGCGGCGAGAACACTTTTGGTTACAGATGTTGTTTTGACAGGTATGAAACAAGATGGCGGACACGACTTCACATGACACACGCCCATTGTCATGGCCACCATTATTACGGTCACGGCCACCTGGCTGTTTTCTATGCCTTTCCCCTTCATTTTAGCTGTTTTTTTTTCGATTTCTCGCCTGTTCTACCGTAATCAAACTTGATCAGAACGGCAATGCCTATCTATTTTGGCCGTATTAGAACACTAGAGTACCACCAAGAAGGTATGGTCTGTAGAACACCTGTAAAGTAATAGTGCTCGTGTGCTCAAAAGCCGCGTTTTGTTTACAAAAGCACCTCTCTCACGTAAGGGATAAGCTCTTGAAGTGGTTCGAGGAGTTACTTACCTCCCCAGAGTTAGTTGTTTCTTGAAATCGTTAAGTTCCAAGGTAAGACGGCGGTCACAACGGTTGAACAGCTTGTTTGCTGGTTGAACAGTTTGTTATCTGTGTGGTAATCTTAGACGCACACGTCCGAGTCACCTTACGAAAACGCCCTTTGTACGTGCTTTGAGTGCCAGTGCTACGAAGCGGAAACAGTATCAAAAAGATCGTATACGGTTTTTTTTAAATCGAATGGGTATGTAATTTAGAATGGAATATATGTTTTTCAAATCGAATATGTGAGCACTAATACGCTAGCTATATTATAAATGCATTTAAGTTCGCGTGTTTTTTTTTCGCGGTATGAAGAAAATGGATTGGTTGCGGTGGTTTTAAGTTCGCGTTTGAAACAATAGTAGTGCTACAGTCATAGGTGGGTAAAAAGTTTCGCGGTGGTTTTAAGTTCGCGCTGAAAGTTTACCGCTAAAACCGTGAACATAGAGCCACCGCGAACATTTCTGAATTTACAGTACATAGTCACAGTCTCTACAAGACTGAGTACACTGCCTGAAGCTACGGTACCATTTCCAAAGCGAGCCCGGCCGGGTTGCTTGTGAGAGCGAAAAATATGAAGACAACATAAGACACAAAACAAACAAAAAAATGTACTCCTAGCCATACGTTTATGAGTGTTAAACATCCAGGTAAGCAAATAGAGTGGTACAATTTAAACATTTCTACTGGACAAATTACGATAAAAATCGGATGTTTCGGGCGTCCATCCGACTACCCTTTTTCAACGAGGAGAATGAAGTTTACCTACGGATGCGTCAAGAATTAATGTTCCTAAGCTCTAAACAAACAACAGGTAACGGCTAAGAAATCTAAAATATGTTCTAGATAAACAAAAGGTAACGGATGAGATGTTCGTTCTACAATACAAGAAGATGAGTCAAAGAAGCATTAAATTACAAAAGCAGACCTGTATCAAATACCTTAAGTACGCTGTAAAGCATTGTCCCAAGTACTAGAAAGTTTAATCCGTAGGCCCCCTTTCCGGTTCAGCGACGGTCGATGGATCCGTTCATATACCGCTTCCTTGACACCACGTTCATGCTATCGCGATTCCCTATCTAAGATGTCCGTAGAGTCAAGATGGAAGGAATGTCCGTTATGTTTGTTGAGATGATGCCATATGGCAGAAGAAAATTCACTGTTGCTGGCTCTGCAATGTTGCTTTTATCTTGTCCTCAAAGGCTGGCTTATTTCCCCGATGTATGTGTCCTTACAATACGGGACCTCCAATTTTGCATATTCTGCTTGACCTACTTCAATGCAGTAGTAGTGGATGGTTTATTGAGCAAACATATAACAAATCGGCCTTGTATTAAAAGTGAATTGCGCCGAAACTTCCATTTTTTTTTACCTCATACAAAAAAGGTCGGAATAAATTATACGGTACTTCACGTAAGTTAAGAGTGTTGACCAACGTTTATATTGTACTAACAACGCACTTTTACACACACAATTTAAACGACAAACAACCTAATGACACAGCCATAAATACATGTAGCTTGACATTGCTAGACGAATGCGTATGAAGCGCCACCGCGCGACTGGTGGCATTATTGCACCCCGGAAAGTCGTCACAGTAAACGATGCAGTCCGTCCCTTCGATTGGCTCAGGCATTTCCCGGCATCCCCCGCCAACCTGGGTACGGGCACAGCCTCTCGTGAACTGGGTGGTTCTGTCGGCTGAGAAAAGAAGAAAGACAAGAAAAGAGAAAAAGCTTCTCAGTTATGAGTCGGTTCACTGTTAAAACTGAGCATGCGCAATGGATATCTAACCTTCTTGGACGTAAAAAGTTGAAACAGTGAGCGTGTCGGGTAAAAAAATATGTTGGTGCTGCAACTTGCCTACGATTTTCTCTTGTACAAAACAGTATCGGGATTTTCCGTCGGTGCACGGCGTAGCGTCGGCTGGGTTCGTGAAGTTTCGGCAACGGTCGACATCTTCCGACGAGGAAGGTAGAGAAGTGGCGAAGCACTGAAGACACTCAAGTCCTGTTCCTGTCATTACTACAAACATGCAGTTCAAATGATTATGTTAACATGATTATTAACATAGTTAGATAGATCAATTGATGAATATGACTTCTTACAATGAAGTCTATTGATCGTAAAAAATAATTGAATCGATAGATAGAAATTTTTAGTAACCACTATTGATTATGTATATACATGACGAGTCATTAAATAGTCAATTTGATTATGCTCATATGCATGTATTCCAACCTGAATGTTTGTATATAGATTTCTTATTGCGCCAGCACTACATTTTTGCTACTCTTTTTTTCTCATTCGTGCGCATGCGTTTTTATCGGTTTGGGGAGTATGCCATCTTTAAAATTATAATGCCGTTTTGGCCTTTATCTGTCAAACGTTATTGCAAAGCAATACGTAATACCGAAGAGAACTAGCAACTTTTAGAAACCTTCCTGAACCCGAAAACAAATCTCAGTCGTGCGCTCACCTAACGTTGTCATGGCGACGGCTATGACGTAAACGTGCCCAATGTGTACCTGGGAAAGTTTAAACACAGACGACAATAGTCGGCGATTTTCGCACGTGTAAATCATTAGCTTTGCGAGAACATGAAACGAGAAAGAACCCAGGATTACTAAGGACAGAGGTCATGTTTATCTTAAGAGATCAAAGCACGAATGCGATCTGCGTGGCGATCATATACATATCATGCATACCATTATCATTAAATGGTAGTTCAAATGATAAATACATATGCCGTATATCAAAGGTAACGCTAATTTGTATTAAGAAAACACAGGGCTAAGCGTATACTTGCGGGTGGAAATATACTAGTCGCACTGGACTTGATTTCTTACTACTATATATCGAACGCACGTTTACACATAGGGAAGGTCACACCATTTTTTTTGTAGTTCTACGTTGTATATAAGTCACAAATAGATCATATCCAAATTTTACCCAGTAACCTGCATACAATACTGGCGCTTAATTTTGTGAACAAATTAGGACGAATCAACTAGTGTATAGCTAGCAAATTCTTTTTCTGACCAGCCAAACTGTATACGTACCATTATTTCGGCATCGATGTCAGCTGCGTCGAAAGGTCCTAACGAAAAACAGCCGAGATCGGAAAATCCACCTGTTGCATCGTCATAAAAAGGAGCTTATTGAGGCGATTCCATTCTCAAGCAGGGATGACACCACACTCAGTGTTCCTAAATTGCTCTGTTTTTATTACGAAATACATTGATTTCAATACGATCTATTTACTGAATACACTTGTATTACCATATTAGCATTTAGGATTGTACCATTATAGCAATGACTTCATACGAAGATAGTTGTTACATCCCGTACACCCCCTGCAGCATACGTTGATGGTTTGCCCCGCCTTTCACAGTAGCGTATAATAGCACACAGAGACTCTACAGTGCTCTAAGCGTACTTGGCAAACACAACAGATGTAAATAATTAATCACTACTTCCACACAGGGTTTTGTGTGAGTCTCTCCACTCACAGTCACAGATCTGTTGTTACTCAACATTAACAAGAGACCTTTTTCATAGCTATTAACTAGCCTCCACCAGGTCTTGGGGGTATTAAGGGATCGTAAAATTCGGCAAAAATAGGAAAAGTTGGTCAGGAAAGTCGGTCTACGGGAAAGTTTAAAAACATTTCTCGCCTGCAAATGAAACCCGTAAAAGCCAGCTAAAAGTAGCCCGTGACCTGTCCGACTGGTACCTATTTTCCAATTCCATAAAAGAGAGGATGGGGATAGAGATACAAATACAATTCAGCTTTAAAGGTCGGTAGTTTTTTCAATATTTCCTTACCCAAATGGTACTTAGGCCCAGTTAAAAGTTTAAACCATTACAAACGCGTTTGGTGTATAGAGTGGTACCATGTCCTGGGCCACACAGCGAGGGGCTAGCACTACAGCGAGGGGCTAGTCCACTGGTAGTGGAGTGTGTTCAAAGTCCATGCTCTTTCTCTTAAATTGATGAATGCTAAGTAGATAAAGTTGTATGTACAAATCTAAGTATATCCTTAAAACAATATTATTATAAATAATCATTTCTCATGGTATTATTAACATGACCATTGCAAGAAGACAGACTACCAGGATCGCAGACGAACGCAAAGAAGATGCCCCGTCCCCGGGATCGTCCGTGTTGCAGCCGTCAGTCAGACAGTATGACGTACACACGATGACCTTGTCGACGTTCTTGTAACATCCGGGTTCTATCCCGACCGTGGCGCAACCACGAGTGAAACCAGTCATTTCTTTGTCTTGAAATGAGAAAAAAGAGAGAGAGAAATACTGTAAATGCAGAAATGTTTTCGGTGGTTTTATGCTCGCGGTTGTCGCGGCGACCGTTTCCCGCACCGGCACCGCAAACATATTTGTCGAATACTGTAGCAGTATGTGACTATAGCGCTGCCGCAAACTTAAAACCACCGCGAACACTCCTTTTTCGCCTTAGCGCGAAATAAAAACCACGCGAACTTAAATGCATTTACAGTACATGGAAATGTTAACATGGAGATCTTTCATCGCATCCCCTCTCTCCAGTCATGTAATTTCACAATACCGTTCTCTTATCATTAAAATGAGTGTTTTGACAGAAAGACGTTGAACAGCAAAATTCACAATCTCTCTCTCTCTCTCTCTCTCTCTCTCTCTCTCTCTCTCCCTATATATATTAAGGGGAGAGAGAGAGAAAGAGCTTTCTTGTGAATTGTGCTGTTCAACGTCCTAATTTCTGTCAAAACACTCCTTTCAACGATAAGAGAACAGTATCGTGAAATTACATGACTGTAGTTCAGATGGTAATCGCTAGATGTCTCTCTACTGTTCCTATCATGAGGTCTTGTACAACTACAAACCGTTAAAGCTAGATGTAGGGAAACGACGAAGTACAAAATATATGCATCATATATGGTTTACGGAACAGCAAGATATAAACATTTCCTAAAGTACATGTTTCTATAACTATTTGCACAGTGCAAAGACTATCCCTAGCCCTGCTGAAATACAATTGCATTTACCTAATATAGGATCATATGTGCTAATTTTGGGTGGGGAGAAGGTGCATAGTTTCGAGCGTTTGACCATCTTACTTGTAGCAATGATCCATTTCGTGGAGTAGCAGACATTTTTATAGCTTGGGCAGTCCACTGCAGTGGTGTTGTCCATACATGCCTGACTCTCCCCAAAGTTACCACTACACAGGACACACTTAATGCCAGATGTAACTGCAGAAAAAGAAAACAACATTACAATTTTAAGAAAAGTCTGATCCACTAAAATCATACTTATATGTTGTTGTACTTATAACACGTACAATTTATAGGTTATCAATATAATTTTGTGATTGAGTTCTCAGCTTTATGTACTTACCACATGTGATAATGATGATAACTTTCGTCAATCTATGTACTCGTACTCTAGCTTAGTGATGTGCCCTATTTTAGCATGCATACACACCACACACACGCGCGCACAGACACACACAGACACATGCACACACACACACACACACGCACACACACAGACACATGCACACACACACAGACACACACAGACACATACATACACATACACGCACAGACATACACGCACACACACATTCACACACAAACAAACAGACAAATTCCTTACCTTTAAGATAACTACATAAGACAGCAACACACAGTAAACATCTCGAGACCATCTCTGGTTACCCGATGTTATAGATGACCTAAGACATAAGAACGACACAAATATCATACCACATAACACACAACATTATATCTTTATTACATATTATACGCATATTTATATATATGAATATACACCACGCCCATCCCAAGATTATACCCATAAGTAAAGCAATCGTGATATATATCAAAGCTTCCACTTTTGTGGTGAACATGTCACTAAGATCAACTCAGAATTTTAAACAATCAATACAGAGACAACAAAATATCTTTAATTTTCTGTCTATAGGCAAACCTAAACAATCACTCTTTCCTATCTAGTCGATGTTTGAAGCATGGACGTTTAAAACATAACAATTCAAAGACAATGACTCACCCCGAAATTCCACCTCAGTTTCCGCAACTAGATAATACTAGCGTTTCGTGGCATCTTTAGACATTACTTGATAACATTCACTGATTCTGCGGTTGAACAACGTCAAGAAAACCAACGATTTAATCCTTCGATATAATTTTTTTCCTATAGTATATAGTCGATATTTGAAGCATGGACGTTTAAAACATAACGATTCAAAGACAATGACTCACCCCGAAATTCCACCTCAGTTTCCGCAACTAGATTATACTAGCATTTCGTGGCAACTTTAGACATTACTATATAACATTCACTGATTCTGCGGTTGAACAACGTCAAGAAAACCAAGGATTTAACCCTTCCGTATCGTCTCTGGTGAAGGAATCCGTGTGACAATAGCCGGATTCAGTCCTTTATATGTCATTCCACTAATATGTTTCTTACGTTCCCTTGGGTTTTTTCCATTGATGGCGGTGTCACACGGCATTTGGGTAGGAGATGGAAGCTTTCTTTTGGTTTCCTAGTTACTTTGGCTCTATTGTTCGGAGCCCTCAACCTAATGGGGTGATGAATACGTAATTAGGATCGCCTTTCGGGTCCTTTGAAGTGATGTGACGTGCAGTATCCAAGTCCAACGCTAGGTGGCGCAATAAATCCTTGATGGTAACGAATAGACCGGTCTTTCTATATACATTGTAACGTGCGTTTTGAGCGCGTTGTCTTCCCACTAAGTTTAAAGATCAGTATAATCTTAGGTTGTGGAATTGGTTTTAAAAAATGGCAAGAAAGAAAGGCTTTTCCTTTTGAACGGTTACAAATTCAACTCTCGCGAGATTTGAAAGGAAATGGATCGCGTGAGTTTGCCAAGTCATCATATATTTACGATGATGACTGTTCCATTATTGACTATAATGTCCCGGAATGTTCCAATCATCAATTTTTAATTGGGAAGGGGGAGGGGGTGTTAGACGTGATAGAAAGATAGATGCAGATCACTTGAAATACATGTATTGATTTATAGGAGTTGTCCAGAGACAATGCAAGCCTCTGCTAGTGACCACCTCTAGCAACATAAGGACCACCAGGCCATTGATATACAGTAAAACCTGTACCAGTGACCACCTCTACATAAGCACCACCAGGCCAATGATATACAGTCAAACCTGTACAAGTGACCACCTCTACATAAGCACCACCTGGGCATTGATATACAGTCAAACCTGTACAAGTGACCACCTCTACATAAGGACCACCTGGGCATTGATATACAGTCAAACCTGTACTAGTGACCACCTCTACATAAGGACCACCTGGACATTGATATACAATCAAACCTGTACTAGTGACCACCTCTACATAAGGACCACCTGGACATTGATATACAATCAAACCTGTACAAGTGACCACCTCTACATAAGGACCACCTGGGCATTGATATACAGTCAAACCTGTACTAGTGACCACCTCTACATAAGGACCACCTGGACATTGATATACAATCAAACCTGTACTAGTGACCACCTCTAGCTACATAAGGACCACCTGACCATTGATATACAGTTAAACCTGTACTAGTGACCACCTCTACATAAGGACCACATGGCCTTTGATATTTTATCACTAGACAAAAAAAAACTGTATTAAGCGACAAGTGACAGCCAGTGTACTGTAGCTTTTGTTCAAGTTAGCTTGAGTGGTCATCTTAGACAGGTCCGACTGTCCGTCTATAATATGCATGTAACAATTACATATAAGATTATTAAGAAGTATCTTATTATTTATTTATTCACACTCGTACAACATTTGCCAAATTCACCTTTATCCCTCTTTTTTACTTGGTTATTCTGGCTGTAATTGTTTCAATTTCTAAACCCCTCTAAATTCCTTCTGTGCATCAATTGTTTTGTCAACCATTTGTGGAAGTTGTCCTTGTCTATATCACAATTGTACGTGTCCATACACCGGGAAAATTCAGAAGCGGAACAAACATTATCGCAAGTCATGCCCAACCCAAGCTACATGCTCCAACTCGCCACGTATACATCACAAAGGAAATATTCAGCTGACTGCTTTTGTACACAAACCTTTACTCCCTGACTTCAGTTAACGTGCTCTAGGGCGAAATGTTTCGCTGCTTTTTCTTACATGGGAATGTCGTCAGGGTAGAAACTGCAATATGACAGCATTGGTTATTCTGTTAGTAGAGATCCCGATCGAAGTTTACGCCTGTAAATGTAAAGATATTTCCTTAAAGGACAGCCAGAATATTTTAACTTCGATTCATGTCACTTCAAGTCAATGGATTGGCTCGAAATTAAGGATATATAAATTTGGAGACCATCCTAGCATATTCCTAGTATCATATTCGCAATCTCTGTCGCAGGAAATCTCTAGATCTGATCACGATCTGTACCGGAAGAATTATCCAACATCACGATCTCTACCCCAACGTAAAGTGGCGACATATAAACTGTACATTAAACTTGTCATAGTTGATTAATACACAACACTCCTTTACTCTCAAAGCAGAGGAGGGGTTCGTGCAATTCCGGCTGGTTGGTGACGTGTTTTAGACGTTTTTGTCGGGCTTCCTACTTTGTCATTTTGTAAGACAAAAAAAGACGAAATAGAAAGCCCGACAAAAACGTCTAAAGCACGTCAAAAACCAGCCGGAACCCCTCCTCTGCTTGGAGAGTAACACTTATTCACAATATTCACATTGTACCCTGGTACACATGAAAGTCAAAGTTAGACAGAGTTACTGACCCGTATGCAATTTCGGTCTATTCCAGTGCGACAGACGTCGAACGATATTTCTTCTGCTCTGTTGGACTGCTTAGGACGTCACGTCTCGGGTACTGTGAACAGGTTCTAGTATGTTCCACTAGTATGTTCCCAAACCTAATAGCAGACGTGGCGTTTATCGCATACTTACTATTGTACGAGAACACTGGGCACAAAGCTGTACAAGCAAATGGTCTTGGAAACGATTGACGTTGTGATTTATATTTTGTGAGAAAAATATGTCCAAGTACATGTGCTGTGTTATTGTGAAGGTACAATTAGAGCTTTAGGGGTGAAGTTATCTTTTGAAAAATACCTTTCGCAAAGTCGTATTGGGCAGTAAGCACAAGCTACGTAATTAAGGAAATGGAACTATCGTCACAGAGTCGAGGTCTCCGGAGGGGCACCATTTCCCGACCTACGTGTATATAACACTGAAGTTGTGGGAGGATCTAAGCTTGATTAAGGTTTAAGGTCTAAGAGAAGATAGGTTTGATTCGGTCACACCAGGATGGACCCCAAGCTCTTGTAGTGGGTTCTTTAACTTGCTCGACGGGATATTTGTCTTAACCTCGAGCTCCACCCATAATAAGCGACTTTTTAATGTCCTTGTGTGCCCAGTTGAATATTGCGATAGTTGACGTTTTATCATAAAGTCAATAATATTAGATTCAGCTTTATCAAAAGCTTTATCAAAAGCTCTTTTTTTCTATTCTGTATTCACCTCAAATACACCATAAATCATATCCTCAGCATTATCCCTGCAACCACAAAGCGTGTAACTATTTGCTTTCGGACTTTGGACTGTTGTTCTTTCAAATCAGCCGAGTCTTCGGAAATCTCAAACTCCCATAAAGAACCAAGATAAGGACCGGTCTGATGACGTCACTTGTACCCCCCAAGGCCTGGACATGACGTCACTGGGTACTGCTGCTCAAACATAGACAGGCGAGAACACAAAGCAGGTCTGGTCTGGTTTCAGATTTTATTGACACAGAGAAAGCTGGCATGATGACATGTCTACCACATGGGTAGGTGACATACATTCCTCTGGTTCTCTTTTACCAACAATTAAGGTGCGGGGAGGGGGACAGTGCCTTGTGTCAGAAACCACTGCGCACTTACAGAATGGTTTTAGATGGCAAAGACTAATCTACACCAGGGCTATCTCCAGCTTTGAATTTATTTCCATCCCACTCGTTGTTTTCAAGCCCAATTTTTGTTGTTAAATCTGTCATTTTAAGCTTACCAAAATACATTTTCATCATCATCAAGTCAAGAATTTCAGATTTTTTGTTAAAATTTTTGTCCGTCTCAACAATAAAATTTTTGTCCTGGTGATAGCCCTGATCTACACAGTACAATTTCAAATAAACTACTCTCAAAGCAGAGGTTGGGGAAGAAGATAGTGACCTTCTTATCATATGCCTCATTTTCTTGGGGGAGAGAGCCGACATTTGACCCCCCCGAAGAAGGCCACAATTATCTCCAACAACTCTGCTAATGGACAATAAAATAAACGGCCTCCCCTCTCCGTTTGAATACAGTCACACACTCTATTCACTGACAAAACATTACACAAATGTAGCAAACATCGTTTTTTTCTGTGCTAATATAAATAACATGTTTCAATATATAAGTTACGTAGTGTGGCTCGTATAAAATACATACATTATCATTGTACAAAAAGAATGATACATTTGGTCCCAAAACGGGCTTACGTGGTTGTACTTTCCACTGGTTTTTCAATCAGACTTCTTTCTAGCAGTTTTCGTATATGAATATACGTTAAAACATTGCAAAATAACTTAAGATTTAATAAATAATGATAAATTAAAAAGGAATACCCAATAAACGCTTGAGCTCGGACATCTATGACAATCAGTCCATTACTTATGGTCACTTTTACAAATAGTCGCTTGGCTTTCTTATTGTACTTGCTATACATTGATTCTTTTTTTTTCTTGTGATATTGTAGCTTGAGTGCCATCCTACTTCAGTTCCAGACTCTACCTTGGTGAAGGTAGAGCCTGGAACTGAAACAAGCCTCGTCCCCAGTGTGTGTGACTCTCGATCCCAGGATACTATATTTGCTATGTTGGCTAAACTGCACTTGAAGTATAGCACCCCTCTTCCTAACACCACCTTTCATAGAAGTATTGTCATGATATGATAGCCATTTCCAACTGAAATTCAACTCATTTAACAAGTAGTAAGCGTTTTTGTAGCGCTCCGTCTTTTTTGTAATTCAAAATCAACCAACCACCAACAGTTTTGACTAGCCGATAACCAATGAGCAGAAGACACAGATCACGTGATACCTGGGATAAAAGACTATCTGGAACGTTTTCTCTACTTTACCAAAGTTGAGACATTAGCCCTTATTTAGAACATTTATGGCCGAGTATAGTGGCCAAACGTTTTTCTTTTTTTTCCTGAGATAGAACAGATCTCTTGCCCAGCAAGACTATCCTTCACACTTCACGATAAGTAAGAAGTATACATGTGAAACACTGGCTTTATCTCTAACGATTCTTCCAGCAACATTGTTTGGTAATAATGGTTCGGAAGCCGACCCATCGGCAGATTGTCGATTCTATAACCCCGTTCCAAGAGGGCCTTCATACCTCCCAGGATTCTGTGGTGCGCCTCACCACCCTTCCATATGGTAAAGTGGGCGTACATCCACGGCAGCTGAATGCGACTGGTGTCCGTGACGAGGGTGCCGTTGGCTCCGTTGCGTTCTGCTGCACTCAAGGTGAAGCACTGCTGGGCCAATAGCGTGCCGTCTAGGACATCGTAGGATGAACGGATCTCACCGAGTGGTCTGTACAAGCAAGAGCAGAATTCAAAATTAGTATTAGGATTTTTTTTGATCGTTCACATCATAATGAAAAATTGAATGATGAGCGAGCGAGCGAATGAATGAATGAAGGAAGGAAGGAAGAAGGAGAGGAAGTGAGAAGGGTAGGGTAACGGAGTGAGGGAGGAAAAGAGTATGAGAAGGAGATAGGGAGGAAGAAAGAAAGTAGAGTGATGGAGTGAGGAAGAGTGAATGGAGGGAGCGAATGAGGAATTCATGGAGAAGATAAAAGAAAGAGAGGGAGATCTGGAGATAGAAGAAAGATAGTGAGAGAGGGATTGAACGAGGGGGGATATGAAAGGGAGGGAGGGAGGGATTGAACGAGGGGGATATGAAAGGGATGGAGTGAAAGCGGGAGGGAGAAGAAGAGAAACATTGAAGAAACAAAACTGACGTAATGAAGTCCAACTTACTTCATGAAGCGTGTGTGAACGGGGAAGACCAGTGCATCCTCGTACAGGCCGAAGTAGTCGACTTTCTCTATGTTGGTGTATTTCACTTCTTCATACCCGTCCTTCCCTGTACTGGGCGTGAGGTTGAACGCTCCAACTCTGGAAAACACAACAAAGAACACATTTTACATTTCTGGTTCTGCATCTTACTACAGTACAGGGGATACAGTGTCAGTGGCAAGATGGTCTTGTGGTTAGGATTGTTTGTTTTTGTTTTTTACTTCGGTTTTTGACAGACAAGGACGACGTGGCACTGCACTCAAGTTTTTATAACTTATATTAACAGTACCACGTACAGATAACAACATACCCATCTTTATACACCTGGGCGAAGTGAGAAAAGCCGTGTTAAGTGCCTTTCCCAAGGGCACAACATCGGTGGCGTCAGGGGGATTCGAACTCGGGACCTCTTGGTTCTGGGCCGAACACCCTGCCGTTACGCCACACTGACGCCACAGGGAATTTGACTATTACCTTTCTTGGCTAGGATTCTTGAACTAGATTTTAAAAGGTTCTGGGTTCGAATCCCAAGCAGGCCCCGATGTTGTGTCCTTGGGAAAGGCATTTAACATCTATTTCCCCACTCGACTCAGGTGAAAATGAGTACCTAGCTTCAGTTAGGGACGTCCTCTTTGATGGGACATAAAGCTAAAGGTCCCGTGTTTGAGGAGAGCCACGCCACGACCAGGCTAAAGAACCCATCACACACATGAACGCGTAGGGATCCTTCCGGTGTGACCAGTGTGAGTGTTTCAAAACCTGTAGTCTATTCAGGTTGACATATTGGAAAGGTAATGGTCTCCTCCCGGCTGTAATGTGATAGGAGTCTGCATCGGAGGCTAGGTAATGGTCAACTGTTATGTTGATCCGGCCACCAAAGTGGTAAACCTCAACGAATAAAAGTTGTTCTAGAGTGTTCTATCGGCTCTTGAACTTTTGTCCCCAAAGGCTCGTTACGCGGCACGTTAGCAAAGTTATAAATAGGTAACGCAATATTTTCCTTTCACGGAGGTTGACTGTAACAGTGGTAACAGCATGCTTGACCACTAGTTTATGAAAGACCAAACGGTGTGAAAAAATGTTCCTACGGGTGTAAATTCCCAAAGATCACAGCGCTACTTACAGAAAACAAAGGGGCCCGGTCGTTTAGTATTTTCCGTCAAGGTGTAATACAATGCTCACTGTTTATATTGTGGTCAATGGGGTCCCTATGACAAGGCCCTCGCTTGTTCAGTAAGTGAAAACCAAAGCTAAAAATGCTTCGCATTGTGAGCAGGACTTTCAAAATAGGCAACCCAAAACGGTGTTTTCTTTTGGATGTGCCCTGAAAAAACAAGTTGTGGTTTGGTTGCGTCACTGCTGGTATAGTTCATCGCCCTTGCATTGACTAGCGTTCTTCTGGATTACACTTCAATGTTTTCCAACGGATGCTTAGCTTGTAAAAGTCGTTTATTTTGCTGTCAATCTTGTATTTGTAAGGCAAGGAGGCTTTAAACCAGAAATAAACTCTCCCAAAGCATCAGTATACAAGCTATTGTCGTGTACTTGATAGTGTGTGCTAGTGCTGGGAGAGGGTAAGAATTATGTTTGCTACTGCTACTAAACATCCACCTGAGAAAAAAGGATATGATACAGCAAATGTAAACTGTTTTAGATTTAAATTTTGATGTTCAACCAAAAAAAGAACAACAATTCAACAGTGTAATATGCATAATATTATTGGGTTATTTTGAAATTAACAAAGACGTAATGCACACTAATACAAAACGAGAAAACCACAAAGAATTATCAATACCTCGCTCGTGTATTGGGAAGGACGATTCAGTAGCTCTATTTGCATAAGCATTTTTCGCTCTCTCGGTTCAAAATCTAAACGAGCAGTAAAACCGAACTTTCAATCTCCAAGCAGATGTTGAAAGGAAAAATCGTAACCGACGTAACGTTTCTCAAGCTCGATCGGTTATATCTGGAAAAACCCAGTGCCCCGCGACCGTTGCTTTTTTTGCCAACGCCGAAAAACGCTACCACCTGTTAACTGTCCCTGAATCTAGGCCACGCGAATACCCCAAACCCAGGGCGATGTACAACACGTTTACTGGATCAAATTCCGTAGATCCGTTGGGCTGAGTTCGATCCTAGGGTCGGACATGTTGTAAGGGATCGCATTCGTCAATTCAGATGGTGACGTAAAGCCGGTGGCCCCGTGTATGAGGGAACTTCAGGCGCAAGCCTCAAGCGTCAAACCTCTGCACGTAAAAGAACTCAACACACTTTAATATCGAGAAGAGTAGGTATGACCCGGTGTGCTTGGCTAAAACATGAGCCGTAGCGAAGCCGCATTGCACTACCAAAGCACCATGCTTCACCTCAATTGATGATGACTGATTTATCTTTTCACCCCCTCTCTCTCCCACATTACACCGAGACCTTGCGCTTGCTCTTTGCCGTTCCCAACCCGCGCCACCGATAATAAGACCCGCCGCCTTCGGGTCGGGGTCGCCTCTTGGCCGCCGCCCAGGCCCTGTGACCCCCGCTATCTCCTCGCGGTATCAGTCTGTTTGCCATCAAACCACGCGGCCTTCTGACATTGAGAGAGACTACAAGGTTTTAACCAGAAACACGCATACTTCACTGTCGCTGTCAAATCCAAGGTTGTTCACCCCTGGTCTCACGCGGCGAGGGATTTCCTTCCCAGATATAGCTCCGCGGGATTCCCTCTCTTACAGTGTGTGTTTTGCACGAGATGTTTTTGAAGTTGCAACTGTGTTTTGTATGTCTTTGTTTATTCATTTGTTCACTCGTTCACAGATTCACTTTTTGGTCTCTCTCTTTCACTCTCTTTCACTCTCTCTGTTCCACCCACACACACACACACGCATGCACACATGCACTCACTCACGTGTACGTTTGCTCACTCACTCACTCACTCACTCACTCACACACACACAGAGACGCACGCACACACACACAAACACACACACACACACACACACACACACACACACACACACACACACACACACACACACTGACTTTGTTGCGTTGAATGAAGGACATGTTATAAAGTGTTGCATGTGTCCTTACGAAAAACATGTTCTTCTTCCTTTTCGGATAATTCCGGTCCAACAGGAAATTATATAACCCTTAGACTAAAGCTGTAACAATTAAGAAACACCACATGTGTGTTAGGTTGAACGTCCGGATGGACGAACCGACATGGGGTCTTGGCCTTGATCGTTGAAATTGCTTTCAATCGGTTAGAACACAGACACACAAAATTCAAAAACAGGCCAGCGCTTTCCTCGTTATCTCCATCTTCACAAGAAACGCAAAGTGGTTTTCCATTCACACAAACTTCTTTGAAAAAATTTGTTCTCTTGATGTTTCTCGGGTGAACTTGAAGCGCCCGAGATCAACCTTCAACTTAAAAGTTTAGTGGATCCGACTAGATCAACAGGTGGCTTCGATTTCACGAGCAAAGTCACGCCACATTTTGTTGATTGATTTAACTCATACGAAGTCTGACCCTAGCCAAGGGGATAATAGATCTAACAACATAAAACGAGTGAAGAAAACACGTAAAAATCCTTCTGACTCTTAAAACCAACGCGGAAAATATACAAATGTAATACTTTCAAGTTAAAAAGAGGTAAATGTGAGCATCTAAGTCTTTTGCTGGTAGGAATTGTACATGTAGGAATAGCTAAGATAGATCGCTTCCGTGACTGGTACAGAAATCGCGAATAATCTTTGAAAATACCAGCCTGCCCTTTTAAGTGGCGGAAGACTCTTCATGGCCAAAGTCCAACGTACAAGATTGTTACACTGTTGCTGATTGGTTGCAGGCCCTGAGAACGGTTGTTGACCGACAATAGCCTATCGGCGAAACCTGGAGACAATTTAGTTCCGTACGGTGCGCGGTAGCTTGGTAGTTATCTCAAAGTCTCGTCAAGAAAAATAACTATCACCTCCGGTAGGCTCACAAACAAGGCCGCCCGACTTGATAAGGGGCTTCTACAGGCCTTCTCAGAAGTTGTGCAAGGACGAAATATGATAGCCTCTCCCAGGTGGCCGATTACTAGGCTAATCGACAAACATTCCTAAGGGTTAACCTTGCATTCGCTTTGTACTATTATCTTAAGAATGTTGTCAGTGATTCAGATCAAAGAAATGGCACAACTACGCCTTATGTGTTACGCCGAAGGGCATACCGGTTATATAGATACAGATAGTATTTAAGTCACATGAACACGCGAAAGACAAGAATTTTGATTTAACATTATCTTATCTGGGAAAACAGAATTCAAATTAATAAACAGTAAGAGTTAGCCTTGTAGTCTGTTTGTATTATTATCTGAAGAATGTTGTCAAAAGGTGATTCAGATAAAGAAATGGTAAAACCTCGCCTCAAATTTGAGAAATCGCATGGAGATCATGCAGGAAAAAAAGAAGAACGTAAACTTTGCCATAAATTTTGATCTGGGAACAAAAAATTCAAATTCATCAACGTCACAGTTAGCCTTGTATTCTTTTTGTACTGTTATCTGAAGAACGTTGTCGAAAAGTGATTGAAGATCAATGAAATGGCAAAACTTCGCCTTTCGGTGATTAAGTCACACACACAAAAGATAAGAAAGTTAACTTATACATATTTTTTAATCTAGAAAATTTTAGTTCAAATCCCTAGCTGGTGGCCGAAACAAAATGCAGTGAATACGAGAAAAGGCAAGAAGAGTACTTAGAAAAATCTTCTGAAGCAGAACAAGGAATTCCAGCGAGATTCCGATGGGATGATTGATAGTGAGAAGGCTATTGCGTCAGTTTTTATCCGGGGGGCGTTCTTAGTCACTTTGAATGATTTCTTTAGACATAGTGACAGTGTAAGACCCATTTTTCTGACTAGATATCACATAATACGTCGCATTCCGGCACAGTGAGCGATTGTTTTGAGTCAGGCTTGTCCCCGGGCATTCTTGGTCATTTAGGTTAATTGTCCTGTCATTTGTCTGACAAAGCATCACCAAAAACATACTACGCTCAGACGAGGACATTTGTATGGTTCTTCTACTACTTCTACTACTGTAATAGGGAACGTTTTCTTTCTCAATATATGTGAAGGTATTTCGACGATGTTCAGTGAAGCGATTCTAGATTGCCCAGGCCATAGCGACAATGTAACAGTCATTCTGTCGAATATGTGTCATAATATGCTCGAGCTCAAACGAGGACAGTGATGTAATTGTGTTTCGTTTTTTTTGTGTGTGTGTGTGTGTGTGTGACAATCCAGGTGAAAGTTCGCCTGTAATACTACACTGGCCACCTATAAGGGGCGTGGCGGTGCTGCGATACTTCATCGGACAAAAGAAGGAGTATAGGGCTCTCTCCTTTAGTCACGTACGCCCACTAGCAACGGTGAAGAGACTACGATACAGTCAAACCTAGTCGGGCAACCACCGGGCGCTGCATGGCAACCGCCTCAAACCACGTTAAAACAGTCCCGTCCATTTTTACATAGTTAGTTCCACCCTGTCCTCAACAACCATTGAGAGGTCGCTGGATCCTAGCCTCTACCAGGCTCCTCGGATCGCTGGGAAAATAGTAGAAATTGGCCAAATAGCTATAGAGGGAATAGTATGCCAAGGGTAGTCAGCTATACAGATAAGGTCCATGGGTCGCATATTGACCTTCTCTGTATAGCTGACTACCATTGGCATACTATTCGCTCTATTTCAGTATTTGGCAAATTCCTACTATTTTCCCAGCGATCCGCGGAGCCTGGTAGAGGCTATCTTGATCCGTGTTTGACCGTGTAAAGTTGTAAACGTCTCAATGTGCGATGTGAAAATTTGCATTGAACATGTATTGTATCTTGTTCAGTTACCAGGGCTAACCCTCTGTAATAGCCCTGGCTGTATTTTGTTCTACAGCCAAATAGATAAATCAAATCAAAACTGTACATCTATATAATAGAAATGGGCTGGGTTATATATAGTGAACTATCGGGAGAATGCCGCCCAAAGTTTGTTCCGTAAGCCCCGTGACCGCGCGATACCGTAAATGCAGAAAAATTTGGCTGTGATTTTAATTCTCGGTAGGGAGAAAATGGAGTGGTTTTGAGTTCACGTTTGAAACAATAGTAGGGCTACAGTCACACAATGGAACGGCTTTTCGCGGTGGTTTACGAAAACCGCGAACAAAAAACCACCGCGAAAATTTCTGCATTTACAGTATGTCAGAGGGTGCCGGTCACCCGAAGCTCGCGCGTGCCGCCCTCTATGACTCATGCACCGCACAAGGAAAGTGATCGAATAACTCCACTTCCGTCGGAAATACTCGGAACACTTCAAGAAGACGTAAAACAAAACCTTCCGGAAGCTTCCCTTCTTTGTGTGGCGGAACAAAATGTTTATTTTATAAATATAAACTTTATTCATCAAACTCGTGACTCTTACTTTCCAAACTTTGTAACTATGGAGTTACAGGTGTTACGCACATATTGGTTTAAGCTTTCAAACACGTCCAGACAAGTAACAATCCTTTGGGATTATTTTGAGTGGGTGTTTGTTTTTTTGTTGCGAAACGAAACACAATACCTAAGAGTGTTGCGTTTGACAATCTAAACATTTCATACGATACAGTCAAACCAGTACAAGAAACCACCGTTACATACGAACCACCTGGTCATTGTGACCACTTTACATACCGTTCAAACAAGTGTTGAGAATCCTGTCTATAGAACACATTTCATTGGTCCCCTGAGTGATCGTCTTTGCGAGGTTTAATTGTACAGTCTATCTAAACCTTGGAATTTAATTCTTATGAAATAATTATCTGTCGGACAAAATGTTTTCTGGCATTATTATTGTTAAAAGTTCATGATTTGATTTACTTTGACTTGGTTTAGTGAAGGCATGGGGGTTTATTTCAGAATTTACTGAATACCAAGAAAAAGATCAAGTCAGGCACGTTATACAGGGAACAACTTCAAAAGGGGCGTGTGCTTTAAAGGAGTGGGCGAAATCTGAGTTTCTATAAACTGTACGGCACAGAATGTTCTACTTAATTCTCGAGGAAAGGAATTCTTCTTACCTGAACGGGTGAACCAAGTCAAGAAGCCGAACATCGGACAGAAAATCGTACACGTGTTCTTCTCCGACCTCGATGAAAATCTCTTCGGTGAACACGATCTCAGTCCTTCGGGAGAGAAGAGAGGTGAGCCCGACCAGGAGCGCTGCGGCGACCGCTAACTGAGCCGGGCTGAGCCCGTAGACTGACTTGCTCAACATGTTTGGTAAAGACACGACTAGAGAGAGTATAGGCGTTCAGGTGAACTCTTTGGCGTCTCGTCGTAAGTGAGCTGGCGGTGGAGTCGTCTGAAAAGTTCGAGGAAGTCTGAATGGGCTAGCCCGACCGGGGTTCCCCTATTTATGTCCCTCAACGTCACGCTTGTCACGTGACGTCTACGTCATAATGGTTACGTCATCTTCCAAACATATCAACAGAACCGGTCTGCACTTGCTCACGCAAACGCCCGATAGACGCTTCTGACGTTGGCGCGAGTTTACGAAAACAAAATGGCCGTACGTAGGTCTTTTGTTACTAGTATACCATAGTATATACTTTACGTATGGGGGTGTGTCAGTTCTTCCAAGTAATTGACTCGAAGTGAGAGCTATTCTCTTCCCAGTACTGGCAGTAGTAGGTTGCGGCGTGACTTTGCCATGACACCGAAACCACAGACTTTCAATGTCATATCAATTCGGGTCATGAGAGGTGTGTCAGACTGCACGTTCTACCCAGAATGCCCCGCGGCAAAAGGATGAAACTCAATTCAGGCCCGTGTTGCTGTTGTTCTACTCACCTGGTGTTATTGTTATGGATAGACCACTCGTCTGAAAAACATGTCAATCAAATGGTCAAAGTATACGCACATTGAACCAAAAGCCCTTATAGTTAATCTCCTATCTTTTCGCTTGGTTGGACCTAGGATAAATGTTTTGTGTTCGGTTGCCCGACTGGTCCTAGTAAACACCTGCCGACCCGGGTTCATTTTGAGGTGAGGGGGGCGACCGCTGGCAATTAAGGGACAGATTCATACAATGAATGAATGACTTAACGAATGGTTTAGTACGTCGTTGCAACACATAACAGATAATCTCTGTTCTTTTCACTTGAATAATGATCCGGATGAAACACAAGCTATCTGCACGCACACACTCACACAAGAGGACGGAAAGTACCATATTCGGCAAGAAAAAATACGAACGGTGATAAATCTAGGAAACGAGTTCAACAGAAGTGATTGAAACGTTGGATAAACTCAGGGGAGTTGAGAAAGTCATCCGCTTGCATGGAAAGAGAAGCCATCCGGACGTTCACTGATGTAAACAGTGACAAAACGTGACAAAGAATGGTGAAATATCCGGAGTGTAAAACACATGTAGCGGTATATCATGTCCAACCAACTTTAAGACCATGTGATTGTCTGGCCTGTAGAATAACATTGTCTATGTAGGGCAACAGTTCGCCTAGCCCAGCCGTTAAAAGGCGATGACATAGAGAACAGGAACCTCGTCTCATTAGAGGACTTTGTTGGAACACGTTTAGACCCCCCCCCCCCGAAATAATACATACATATAACTAATCAAAATACATAGTGCTGGGGAAAGTTGAGACCAATATGATCTATAAGATTCCTTCCCCATTTTCTTAAACACGATTATTTACAATAATATTAAGTGTAGAAACAAAAGAATGCCGTGACAACTATGAACTCAATAACTAATGACAGTAAAATATATTAACTAAAATATTATGTATGGAAAACAAAAACCTAACTGAAAACAGAAAAGTTACCAATTCTTGTCTTCGAAGAATGTAACCTTTCCTGAGGACACCTGAAAACGTGAGGAAGAAGAGATTCTGACATCTGCCACTTGTTAAGGTCGTTACCTTATTACGGCACGCAGGGCATCTAAGGTCCTTGTTTTCCTCCAGAGATCAACTCAACTTTTGTAAGATACACTCTACCAAGGACAGGTATGTTATAGGTCATTGTCACCAGCTGATCTTGAATATAAGGCATGAAACAACAAGCCCGAGAACAACTTAATTGTTGTAAGATGCACTCTATCAAGGTCATGTACTTAAAAGGTCACTGTCACCAGATGACCTTGAATATAAGACAAGACGCAACAATAAGAGACCAACTCAATTATTGTAAGATACAAACTATCAAGGGCATTTTTATCAACCTTAAATTTGTTTATTCCACGGAGAAGCTCAAACTTTTCATTTGTATATAAGAGGTCATCTCCCTCGCGGATGACCTTATATATAAGACAAGACACAACAGGAGACCAACGTAATTAGTATATGACTATCAAGGGCATGTCTGTTTTGTTTGAACCTCAAATTTGTTTATTCATGAGAAGCTCAAATCAGCCTGCAGGCCGCTTTTCATTTGTATATAAGAGGTCATTTCCAACAGATGACCTTGAATATAAGACAAGACACGACAAGAGACCAACTTAATTAGTATATGATACACACTATCAAGGGCATGTCTGTTTTGTTTTGTTTGAACCTTAAATTTGTTTACTCATGAGAAGCTCAAATCGGCCTGGGGCCGCTTTCCATTTGTATATAAGAGGTCATCTCCAACAGATAACCTTGAATATAAGACAAGACACAACAAGGTCGCTTGATTCGTTCCTTAAGAAGGGGTAAGGAAGACAGACATCAGACTTGGACTACTTCCATATCGCCTTGACCGTAGACTACTAATCATGCAGCGCACAATTATAAGTATGCAGGAAAACAAACGGTGTGGTATGGGTAGTCTCCTGCGCAGACTTTCTAGGAAGTCTCCGTTGCAGGCGCCGGCGTCCCCACTGCGATTTTTCAACTTATCGGGGCCAGGATCCAAAGCAGATACGGGGCCTCAAGCAGATACGGTCCCCAAGCAGATACGGTCCCCAAGCAGATACGGTCCCCAAGCAGATACGGTCCCCAAGCAGATACGGTCCCCAAGCAGATACGGTCCCCAAGCAGATACGGTCCCCAAGCAGATACGGTCCCCAAGCAGATACGGGGTCTCAAGCAGATACGGTCCCCAAGCAGATACGGCCCCCAGTCAAAGAACCTGGCCCCGATAAGTTGAAAATCGCCGCGGGGATGCCTGCAACGGAGGCTACTTTCTAGGTGCGTTTTCTTGTTGGGTGGGGGCAGTGTGCTACGAGCCGCAGGCCTACACATGACTATGCGTACAAAGCCTTTATTTTCTTTCGAATGCTTCTTTCAGCCACACGGGCCGCTTTTCAACAAGGTCGAAGTGGAGGGGGAGGGGTCACGGATAAAGAGTACAAAATAAACTTAATTTAAACTTTACGTAAACTATATCAACACAATCATAAATAATAAGTCAAAATTGATAATGAAATAAATGCTTGAAAACATCATTAGGTATATTATCAAGTCATTAGTCCATCATCAAATCCGTAGTCGTTTAGTCCGTATCAATGCCTGATTATGCATGTAGGATTTGTGCATATTGATGGACGGAGCCGCCCTAATGTGTGGCTGCGTGCGTCTCGTCCCATACTACTGGAGTAGGCCAGGCTTCTCAAGGATGCTTCTAAATGAGGCGTTGGGATGATGAGGCAGTCCGTTGTTTATGACTGGTTTATTGAATGAACTCTCTTTGCAGCCCAAGGGCTGAATTGCGAAATTCAGTACATCATTCTAACTAGGATGCAGAATAAAATACACAATTAAACCTCACTGTACATTAGAATCAATAACATTTACACCTAGTTGTTGTTAAAGCTTGCACATGAAAAAACAGTCGCAAACGATCAGAAAACAGCGTAAATCAGAAAAAAAGACCGCCAGTCACCGGAAGGTCTTACGACAGGCTATGGAGTATGGTGTGAAGCGATAGATAGTTGTCACTCTTTTGTTTCAGTTGACCGGGGAAAAATGTGTTTTTTTCTTCACAAGTAACATGCCAGCACGTGAGCCATCTTTTCTTTTCTTTTCTTGTTCTAAAGGTGAACGTCCTGCAGGCTAGAACCATACATTAGTATTGTCAAGTGAACTCATGTGTTACGTTGTCATTGCGCTAGCTTTAATTTACTTTCTTCTTCCTCAGTTTATCGTGACGAAATAAATATTTGTTCTTTCAGCTTGCCAGCACGTGCGACATTATTTGTTCTTTGCAAGGCGGCCGTCCTGCACGTACGTGTGAACCATATGCACACCACACGTAGGGTCTAGTCACCCCTGTTTTTCGTTGTTTTGGGTGTGTCTGTGTGTCTGTCTGTCTGTGTCTGTCTGTCTGTCTGTGTTTTTGTGTTTCCGGCTTTTGTAGTCAGCATAACTCAAGAACCTCTGAATAGATTACGATGATATTTGGTATGTGGGTATGAGTTGGGAAGACGAAGGTAAATATCAATTTTAGCCCCCTGGTCATGATGTCACCTTATTTCTTTTTTCAGTTTATCGTGACGAAATAAATATTTATTCTTTCAGCTTGTACTGTCAGCACGTGCGCCATTATTTCCTTGCAAGACGGTGAACGCCCTGCAGGATATGCACTTGTAAAGGTAAAGCGGCTGGCCCTCACACTGAGGACGAAGCATGACACTTGAGTAGTTTTGATAGCTAGTAGCGCAGTGCGGCTTAGCCAAGCACACTGGGTCACCCCTACTCTTTTAGATACGTGTGTTGGGTTCTTTTACGTGCAGAGCCGGTTCCATGGCGCTTGAAGCTTATGCATGAAGCTCCCTCATGCACAGGGCCGCCGGCTTTACGTCACCATCCGAAATGACGAGTGCAATCTCTTCCAACGTGTCCGAGCTGGGGTCAACCCTAGGATCGAACTCAGGCCCATAGATCCACAGAATTTGATTAATATGGTCTAACAGCGGGGTTGTGTTACTGCTGGCGCCATTTGGATATGTTTTTTTGTACGGTCTAGTAATTCTCGTTCCCTGTCATTGTACCATTTCCAGCCTGAGTTTATAGCGACAAAATAAATATTTTTCTGCATGTCAGCACGTGCGCTATCATTATTTTACGAGGTGAATGCCCTGTAGTTGAAATCATGCACTAGAATTGTATAAGAAACCTTGACCTAGGGATAGCCTTGTGCTGCGCCATATCATTATGACAATGACTATGATCTTTATTGCATATTTGTGACTAGCATAGGCTGAATGCATTGTGTTAGATAACTATTTATTAAGTAAAAGAGCAGAGAACTTATGCTATATTCCATCTTATAGTTACAAAGTCTTTTCCATCTTTTTAAAGTCATCGTAGTACACATATAAGATAACACATTCGTATATCACTGCAATGGTACTTCTGCTTCATCACTATGATCTATACTTAGCTTATATTGTGTTATAAAAGCATAAACGTGCAATAAAAGTCTTATATTTGTTAATATAGATAACCACGAGATACGGACAGTTCAAACTCTTAGGTGAACAAACTCTAGTTCAGTTGACGGTCGCAGGTAGACAGTCATGCCGCACTATCTGGCAAAACAATCCATGGAATCTCATTAACATACGATGACGTCAATGGCGGGAACCCGATCCCTAGCCAGCCCAAGCGAAGACGACTTCTCACTAAGTCTATTGTGTTCATCACGAGCACGGATTTACTTGGCTGGTCATGGATTCTAGCAACGCCGAGGATTAATTTTCTTTGTGTACTTCCATCAGGTGAGTCCTTTTAGAATGTGTTTTCCAAATATGGTGATATGCTTCTCCACAGAATATTAGGAGTGAGATTTGTGCTAGCGCCATTTTGTGTCAAGGTTTTATCTCAGTTGCAAGTAGAAGTTGAACTTCAAAACTTCAGAGTCTGAGAGTCCGGAAATCGTTCGTGCACCAACTTCAACCGCAAAAGAATGGCGTCGAGGTGTCTCGCGATCGCTTTGAAAGATAGTTTCCCTCTTTATTCGCTTCTCTTTGGCCACATTTCTTCTCAGTTTTCAGTGATCACTGTGTCCGATTACCGTCGCCTCTCAGCAAGCCGGTCTTTTCACCTCCTTGTTGTCTTCTGTCGCCCCGCCCGTCTGTCTTGGAGAGTACAAAGTTGCCTAGTTTTGCCCTAAACAAGGTCTTTAACCGCGTGTTAGAGTGTGACCTGACTGATATTTTATCGCGCATTGATCACATTACTAGAATGACTAGACGTATCTCCTATTTGTTCGACTGAGAACTGTAAACAGGTCCGATAGAGAGGACACATTCAAAGTGTGACTGGTACCGCCTAGCTTCTTTCCTTGCTTCCCTGGCTTTTGTTTTCGAAACAAATCTTCAAGTATTTAGAAAATTCCTTCCATAAGGATGACGTGTAAATGTGAGTGACCCTCTGAGGACACGTTTTTAAAGTCAGGGATACCGCGACCTTGTATGAAAGTTCAGGGTCACCTTGCCAACGTTAGTCCACGATTTGGTCAAACAAAGGAAACCCCAGCCCCCATCTGAATTATGCTGTCGTATACGTGTATCGGAGGAGTCCCTGAAACTTATGTGTAAATCGGGCATACAGCATAGTACAAGTGTGCTAGCGGCTAGCCTGCTTTCATCTGCACGTGAAGAAGCTAGTTGTAGGTCCGATTTACACAAAAGTTTTCGGAGTCGACTCGGGGCTGTGTGTGAGGAGCTTTGGGCTGCTCAAGTGGAGTTTTTCTCGCCTCTACCGGGCCCCGCGGATCGCAGGGAAAAATAGTAGAAATTGGTCAAATCAAGTCCTTGGTCAAATTGAGTGAATTGTATGCAATTAAAGGGAGTTAGCTACGGAGAGGGGGTCAAATCTGCAATCCTAACGGAGCCTGCAAATGAAACCCTGGCATTAATATTCTCCCTAAACTTAAAGCCGGCGTAGTTAGTCTGGTCAAGTAGAGACTAGAGTTTTCCTACTAGAAAACGCTACTCGGGTGACCTAGCGTTGACTCAAGAACGCGTGTGTAAACCATTGTTTCTACCAGACTATCATAAACCACGCTCGCTACTAGTCTCTACCGGACTATAAACTACGCCGGCTATAGGGATACATTTGCCAGGGTTTCACTTGCAGGCTCCTAGGATTGCAGATTGGACCCTCTCTCTGTTGCCCTTCATACAATTCACTCTGTTTGGCCTATTATTTTCTACTATTTCACCGCGGGGCCTGGTAGAGCCTTGGTAGAGGCTAGCTCGCTACGGAGGATAATTTGACAGGGGACTTTGGCCACCACCATGCTACCTAGTCTCCAACCAGACCTAATGGATTGCAAAGACCGTATCCAACTGGAAGAAGGAGCTTGTAATGCAATCCAAGGTCTGCAAAACGTACTTCCTCTGCCAGTTTGATAAGGTCTTTATGCAACTTATAGATCTGCTTGGAGATTACATGCTACCCTCACCGCAGACTGACTCTTCTGACCAAGCAGGTTTCAATTTAAGCTTCTTGTCCTAACCAAATATTCGCCTTTATTTGCCAGATTCTGTTAAACATATGGTGGAGGCACACACAGCCAGTGACGGGTGACGCCGCAGTGTCGAAAAATTTCCCAAAAAATGACCAAAAAAAACAGAGGAAAATGACGATAACTGTTTACTTAACTCAACAAGGACGTTGGCAATCACGAAAAGAATATATGAAAGAAACCCCAAAATACATAGATTTTGTGGGGAAATTATCCATAATAACCGCTTTATCGCACTTCAGACTGCTCTGGTTGTAAAGGTTAATAACCCATGCGGTGCTTAATGGTATTGCAGCTCATTAACATAATCTATGCGAAAAGCAGCTTTGACGCAATTTTGTATTGTTTATCCTATTGGAAAGACTAAATAGTTCTTTATTTGTATTTAACTAAGATTCAATTATCTTATACACACATAAACATGCTAGTTAGTTGACTTATGTCTATAATTTGTGATATTATATTTCAAGTGCGACGGATATAACCACAGTGACAAAAGTACGTTTGCGGATTTGGATTGCTACTCATCCCTTTAACTATATTAATTATGCAAATGATTATTTTTGGATGGCCTGTGATTCCGACCTGTTTCACGGGCCAAATTTTAAACAAAAGAAGTTCGCACAGACACAATCTCACACCTTCTACTGAGACTAAAGACTAAAGTCCCAGGGTCCGAATTCGGTGCTAGATAATCGGCGATGAACCGATTATGTTGCAGTAAGGAGTTTTTCCCACTCATCATTGAAAGTATGGGACTTTTTTTTGTTTCCCACTGCTTTCAAAGAAGAACTCAAACGCCGCATTAGAAACATAGATATAAAAATTTATTGTAGACTAGCAATATAGTATGATCTTGTATCACATGTATGTCTTATGTTTTTACTTTACATTTGTACTTTGATATTGTTGTCAACATGCAATTAGCCCAAGGGGCATGAATTTGCAATAAACTTATTATTATTATTATATAACTATATAAAACCTCCTTGGTTGCAGGTCATATGATATGCTCCACCCTGGCACCCCAGATGACGTTTTAGATCACTTAACAGTCTGTATTTCTAATTACTAGCATCCCGTAGGAGCGGATTGATTGATACAGACAGCGTAAAAATTATCCGGGTTGTGGTAATGAACTGGGCGGGCGGGCAACACCCCTAACACCGCAGAGATAACGGGGAGCTTCCGATGGTGCTGCAATAAGGCCTACCTGCATTGTGTTGGTGCAGCTCATCAACATAATTTATGTAAATAGCAGTTTTGACACTTGAATTCATATTTGTTAGGATAAAGAGACAGAACACATGCTTTGTATACATTTTTTTTTAAACAAAACTACTTTATAGACACATAAAAAATGTCGCTAGTTGATCTATGTATGTAATTGTATGATTACACATATTTCTGTTCTCTTATAAACCACAACGGAAATAATGTATTAGCGACATTGGATAGCTTGGCCGATGTTTCTTATGTTGATATAAATTATGCAAATAAATATTTTTGGATGGCCTGTGAATCCGACCTGTTTCACGGGCCAAATTATAAATCAAAGAAGTACCTACCACACATGTCCGCCTTTCTAGTGCCTGTCTACATTTATTTGTACGACGCATTAGGATGCGGAAGGGTGGTGCGTTGGGTTCATATACAACACCGCCCTACACCCCCTAGCCTTGAGGACTTTTTTTGCACCCCGAGGGCGATTGAGAAAACCAACAGGTACTTTCATGGTAAATCTTTTCCTAGTGTTTTCGGCATCCCCAAAATATTCCTTACATATCAATTTTCAGAGACTGACACATGCGGATCTTACTGGTACTGCAGCCTACTTCAGCTCATTAACATAATTTATGTATAGAATCGTTTTGTAAGCCTTGAAGTCATTTCCGGAAAGCGTTGGTGTAATTATTGTATTTTTCGTCATCAAATAATACAATGGCACTTATAAAAGGAGTAAATAAGACGTTTTGTACGCGTGACAGCAAATAAATAGTTTCCTTTAAAGCATAATCCCGCAAAATTAGTTTATTTTCTAGACGTACGTTAAACGTTTGCTTCCTCTACATTGCTGAGATGAATCGATTGAAGATTTGACAGGTTATTAATTATTACTAGAAAGGCATATTTGCTAAAGCAAATAAATTTTTGATTGCTCCACATCTTGGCCGGATGGGGGCATATATAAAGACAAAGAAGTTACAACTAGCACCCAGCACCAATTCCCACCTCGAAGCAGGACCTGTGGGGTGGCAGTCATTCATAGCCAGCTGTGGGTTGGTGAGACAAAGAAACAACATTACAGTAGAATCCGCTTAACTGCACCACCCGTTTGTCAGCGTTTTTGGTGCAATTATCCGGCTGGTACAATTATGCGAAATGCCCAATGTACAAGGTAGAAAGTCCGACAAAAAAACTTAAAAACACGTACAAAAACAGCCAGACCCACGCCTCTGCTTGGAGAGCAGGCTAGTTGGGCAGCCCTGGCTGTGCGTGCTGAACAGCCAAACCAGTAATTTAAATAAATATATAGACCTCACTGACTTTTATATATAATTTGGTATTTTATTGCCCCGTTTGGGGCAGACAAAAATTTACAAAAACGCAAAACCTTAACCTTAACTAGTATATAATGGAATGGTGGTGCGTTAGAGATGCGATTTTGATAACAACTTATCGTCAGTGGCAAGAGTTTAAAACATGCGTAATATGTATGAGCTGTGGCTTAACATGACTACAGTTGAGAAATTGCAAAAAAACTATGATATAGTGTTGTTTTATTGCCTCTTACTGCTTTTTATTTAGTACAACTATTGCTTTTAGGAACATTTGGATGTGTTGTATGGTAAAAAGTACAAACACTAAAGTCAGAATGATTTGTGCATAAATTATGTTAATGACTGCAGTACCAGCGTGAATCGCACGTCAATGGAGCAGTACATTTCGTCTTGAAGAAATCTTCCGTTATTAACTTCAAAACACATCCGTTTTGTGTATTAAGTTCAAGCTGCACAAGACCAGTGGACCCGAACTCTTATATTATCGATAAGTGTGGTGGGTTCTTTAACGTGGCCGAGGTGTGACTCTCCTCTTGCACAGGACCTTCGGCTTTATGTCCCATCCGACAGGACGTCCCTAACCGAAGATAGGTACTCATTTTCTCCTGAGTCGAGTGAGGACATAGGTGTAAAACGTATTTCCCTAGGACACAGCATTATGATCTACTATAGGGTTTAACCGGTGCAATTGCCTAGTGGGTAGAGTGTTCGCCTTGCACATGGTAGGCCGTGAGTTCGAACCCCGGCCGGGTCATACCAAAGACTCTAAAAATGGTACATACTGCTTTCTCTGCTTAGCACTCAGCATTTGGGAAACGAGTATGGAAGTTAAACACACATCACTACCAGCGGACTAGCCCCCTGTTATAGTGACTTGCACAAATGTGTGGCCCAGGGGCTATAAAAATGGAGATGGGCGCCACCCTCATGCGTCTAATCAAGACGTCTTGGATGCTTTATAGGGTCCGGTTTGTGTCAGGAGGACCATCTTATTTAGTCCGCACAAGGTCCATGCACTTCCGATATGTCTTGAAATAATCTTAACATTGAACTCGTGTGACCTTATTATTCCCATTCCAAAGTTCAAGTTCGGCATCCTTTGCCTTATCCAAGTTACTGAAGACTTGGGGAAAACAAGAAGGTCACGGTCAGAGACCTGACTAAATTAGTTCCATCCGAAGAGGGGAGGGGGGCACGACATGGTACCAGTGGACTTTGAACCCTGTTATCATCGATATGCTAATGATGAACTTGAACCAGAACATCTGTCTGTCTGTCTGTAAACTGCCGTGTGGCCTCAAGTAGCCTTCATGAACATAAGGTTAATAAGAGTTATCATAGTTTGATGATGTAACATGATACATGTAACTTATTAATTGCGCAACAATTGTACAAAGTACAAGTATGGCTGGTACATGACTACAGTTTTATATGTATGTAAGGGTTCAAATCTACCTAATACAAGAGTGTATAGTATAGGTTTAGAATGGGTTTTTACAATCATTGGAGGAATTCTTATCGTCTAGACATTTTTTAATGTATTTTCCTATGTATACCATAGATGGGTTGTCACATGTCAATATGTACTAAGTTTGAAATAAGTTCTGGTACTAGTATATAAGATAATAGCCTTGTATGCTGTGAATTGCGTATACTAAAATAACAAACCACCAATGTATACCTGTGAAAGCATGTACTACTTAAGATTAGGGTTGTTGAAGTTAGAATCTAATGGTACCAGGTTCTATAAATGCAGAAATGTGGCTAGACGGCAGGCTCTTTGGCTCAGAACCCAGCGGTCCCGGGTTCGACTCCCCTGACGCCACCGATGTTGTGCCCTTGGGAAAGACATTTAACACGACTTTCTTCAATCCACCCAGGTGTAGAAATGGATTTATTGTTCTCTATTATTGGCCTTGTTGAAATAAGTTATGAAAAACGTGAGTGCAGTGCCACGTCGTCCTTGTCTGTCCAAAAACGACGTAAAAGACTTTCGCAAGGTGGTAGCAGGCCAGGCCATGAGGGAAACAGGTGCTACGCCGCCCCGGGCGCCGCTGTTCCCTTTACTAGTCTCCAAGCAGACCTACGGGTTGGCAAAGACCGTATCCAACAGGCAGAAGGAGTTTTTATAGCCAACCCAAGTCTCATAGCCAACCCAAGGTCTGCCAGAAGGGTTGGCTATGAGACTTGGGTTGGCTATAAAAACTCCTTCTGCCTGTTGGATACGGTCTTTGCCAACCCGTAGGTCTGCTTGGAGACTACCCTTCACCGCTGACAGACAGTAGCGAACCCGGGGAATTTGCTGTGTCAGACTGTTGGTTTTGGACCATTAACTGATGTCACTGACCGGACAATGCGGTTTACAAAACCCCAAAGGTGCAACTAAGCGAAGTCGCAGACGGAGTTTGTACTTTTCGTACCCTCCCTATTTGCTGTCTGATAATGTGACAATTTGCAGCTGGTGATTATTATAACACATGTTGCAAAATAAGATGTCCTTGACCGACTGTTATATCTATGTAGGCCCAGGTCTTAAAGGAACGTTAAAACTTGCTATTTCTTTTACGATATAGTTCCTTTTTCTAAGACATTAAGTGAAAATACATGGATACAGTATTGTTACTGAAGAATTTCGTGTCATAAAGGTAACCTGTAACATGTACGTGTGGATCTTTTAAATGTCAAACATAGATGTCATGGCACATTTAGGGCCTGATCACATTCATCCTCTGAGCTTGCTTGAGAATTTCACAACACAGAAGTCGTTCGACGGCCTACGACCGCGCTGTTATTAATTTGATTAAAACTTGAATAAACTTTATCGCTCGACAGTTGTGCATGGTACAAATTACGGCAACAATAACTTAACAGAGCACTCAACACAATGATACTCGTCTATTCTAAAAAAATATATATATGACAACGGGAACAATATATGACGGAATAGCGAGCTGGCATAGTGTATGACAAGAGTTTCTATACACTCTTTTGTAAAGGGTTACCAATGTCTTGGACTATGGACGTTGATACTAGGTGACCGGTCATTGACATATGGCCGGTTCTTATTGACGCCACTCAGTGGTTTAGGCTGAGGTCCATTTAATTGTTTGTTGTGTTACTAGTAACATGTAAGCTTATATAACTTAGCAATGCAGTGTATAGTTAAAACTTGAATGAACTTTCTTGCTCAACAATTGTACCTGGTACAATGTATGGCAACAATAACATATCGCTTAACACAATAATACTCATCCTAAAAATCACGGAATGGCGGATTGACATAGTGTATGATAAACGTTTCTATCTGTTATAACACAGTCTCTCTTGTGTAAAGGGCTACAAATGCATTGGGGTTTGAACGTTGAAACAGTGCACTAGTGACCGGACATTCACATGTGGCCGGTTCTTATTGACACCACTCAGTGCTTCAGGCCGAGGTCCATTTAATTGTTTGTTGTGTCAACATGTAAGTGCGTCATCGCCACATTGTTTGTCAACATATTGTTGTTTTTCGTATCAAAGTTCATCAGGACAGAATCAGATCAGTACAAAGGACAGTTGAAGTAGAGGGTATGTTATCACAACACACAGGCAGCGTGACAGTCCGAACGGTCGTTAACCTAACCCCCATTAACATTAATCCGCCAGGTTACATAAATCTGCCTCTTTGAAAAACAGTGGGTTTGAGAGATCTCTAGTGTAGCACCACCAGGTATGCACAGTCTGAGATACAGTCTAAATGCAGCGGTGGCTTTATGTTCACGGTTTTCGCGGCGACAGTTTCAACGCAAACTTATAACCGCCGCGAACATTTTTGTCCAATACTGTAGCAGTGTGTAACTAAAGCGCTGCCGCGAACTTAAAACCACCGCAAACATTTTTGTCCAATATTGTAGCAGTGTGTAACTATAGCGCTGCCGCGAACTTAAAACCACCGCAAACATTTTTGTCCAATACTGTAGCAGTGTGTAACTATAGCGCTGCCGCGAACTTAAAACCACCGCAAACATTTTTGTCCAATACTGTAGCAGTGTGTAACTATAGCGCTGCCGCGAACTTAAAACCGCCGCGAACATTTTTGTCCAATACTGTAGTAGTGTGTAACTATAGCGCTGCCGCGAACTTAAAACCACCGCAAACATTTTTGTCCAATACTGTAGCAGTGTGACTATAGCGCTGCCGCGAACTTAAAACCACCGCAAACACCTCATTTTCGTTTTAGCGCGAAATAAAAACCACGCGAAATTAAATGCATTTACATTATATAGGAGTACATTAGACTGGGGAACGTTGGGGTAAATATCTGTTTGGACGTATCTTTTCAAGGTGGCGGAATTATGTACCCTGGTGGACATTTGGTCTGTTAGATAAGATTTCCTGAAGAAGGGAATAGGGGAAGGTGAAAGCTGGAGTTAGTTTTGGACAAAAAGGGCCATGGTGGTTTTGAAGTGAAACATTTTTAAAGAAAAAAGTTTAGAAATATCTATAATAAGCAGAGAAAGTGATTAAAATCACTTTCTCTAAACTTTTTTCTTTAGTTCTAATATTTCCTCATTCTTTTAATGTCGACTTTTATCGATTTTTTACGACTAAATTTTGTTATACCATTTAGAAGAGAAAGTGTCTTGCTTATATATGTACTTGCAATTGTAAACAACAGTGTCAATGCACGGTCTGATTTCAATTTAAATGTTGTAATGTTGGATAGGGGACAACTTAGAAATTGTAAGGCTTTCGGGTAGTGCAAAATGAATTACATCTGCTCCGCTACTTTTCGTCAAGGCCACTTTTCCAGGTCCTTGCCAAAGTGTCTGTTATTAACTGGTAGACATTTAAACGTGTATTGTATTATGTGCCAAAAACAACACCAGCCCAGTCCAAAGTCAACCAAAACGACACACGTGTAGAAAAGAAATTAGGCGTAGCTCGAAGAGTTAACATGTTAGCGGGGAGGGGGGCGGCTAACCATACCGCACAGGTGTAAGACATTACAGTCGAACAACACAGTCAAGGTCAAATTCCAACAGGGACCGCCCCCCTCCCCAATGTCTTTAGAGGGCATTGCACTTGTTTGATCCTTCATACAAACACACGTTAACGCGTGTCACTGTTTACACCAATGCCATCCACGTGTATATATCGCCCACGATTATACACATTACATAACATAGCTGTCGGCTAAAGGTCAAGATTACAAAGAATAACTGGGGGTAAAGTCAAGGTGAAAGGAGGTCAAATCGTGCGCCCGTTTATCCCAATTTTTACTGTCTTTTTCCTCGTATAACGATCTAACTACCGCTAAACGGAGAATGAACTATGCATATATCTATTTAACTTTATCTCCATTGATATGCTGCGCCGGGTTTTAGAGTACTGCACTGCAGCATGCTATGCACGATTAAGATTATATAGGAGCGCATTATACTGGGGGACGTTGGGTTGGGGACCTGTTTGGATATATCTTTTCAGGGTGGCGGAATTATGTTAGTAGATGTTACAACAATAATATGGTAATGTACTTTGCTTCCATTGCTAACGCCAGTTTACAGTTTACATATAGTACATAATGAGAGAAACTGGGACCAGTGTTGTTGCACTTGAATAATCTTACTTAACATATTATTTTGCAAACGTAGTGGATTTTCTTACAGTCCTATGACAGCGAGGCAATGAAATTTGCATTTAGACTTTAAATGATGACAAAATGCTGAAGCAAGTGTTATTGCACTTGAATAACACTACTACGCTAACATGTTGCAAACGTGACGTTTTTCAGTCATATGGTGGTGATTTGATGGACTTTGCTACATTCAGGAACCCTTAGACTCCGAAAAATTGAAACAAAGTTGTAACCAAAACTATTGCACTTGAATAACCTTACTTAATATTCTAAAACGTGTTGTTGTTTTTCTTCTTTCAGTCGCATGGTGGCGATTCTATGGACTTTGGCACGCAACCCACCGATACCGCCGTCGACTCCAGATGAACCCCCTGTGCCTTCAATGTCATGGTCAATCTTGAGTTTCCGTCTGATTCTAGTTTACACAAAATTACGACATACTGACTAAGTAAACCTATGTAATAAGAAACTGGACTGTATCGTGTATTTATCTGATACGTTCTTTGCATAGGCTTACATTATTTTTGTAAGGTTATATTATGGCTACTAGGCACTGATCACGATTTTCTCATATTTGCCAGGTGAAACTAATGAGTACGCACCTTTGGTAAGGGACGTCCTCTTGGATCGGACGTCAAGCCAGAGGCTTCGTGTTCGAAAACACTTCGAGCATGTTGAAGAGCCCAGCACACTTATCGTTAGAAAAATGGGTTGTTCCGATGTGAGTCAGCAAAACTTCCCGTTCTGGACTTATAATGCACACACGGACTTAGATTGTTGGGCAAAGGGATAGCTACGTGTATCCTTATTTTCATTTGACTTGACTTCATTTGGATTCAAATCGGGCTTGATATTTCTGCTGGCTATTCTTCCTGTGGTTCTTTACACGTAATCCTTAGCTGTAGACTGCCAAAATCTTGCAAATAAAAGCAATGATAACGTGACTATCGTACTCACACATTTCGCTGGAGGGCGCTGCTGAGGCGAGCAAACATGACACATGTGAATCAAGGCAGTTACAAGAAGCACGATGATTGGAGGACAAGAAATGACGTCATTGTTTTTTGTAAAAAAGGCTTGACCACTAGCATAGACGACTGTAATAAGATTCACTTGATTTTGTATCACTAAGAGTCTTTTTTTTAACAATCTAGGCACTAGGCGTATAGCGATAGGGTGGTAAGATAATATATACATTGTGTTTTGAAGTCCTCTAAGCTATCAAAGGCTGTTGTGAGAAGACAACACAAGACATATGTATCATCAATAAATTAGTGACTGTTTAGTTTTTATGCAGTTGAATATGTCTATGGCTGTATCTATACTGAAATGTTTACCAGTGTATTAGATATATTGTGATTTTGTTTTGTTTTTACATGAATAAAGACCTTCAGTACACGAATCACATTTTGAGGGAATAGCTCCATTTTTTGTCATATTTGGATGTCACGAATGTTGGGCTTATTTCAGCTTACAAGTGGTCAAATAATCTGCTACTTGCTGAGAAAGTGTAATAGCGCATGCGCACAGCAGAATGTAGGTCAAGGTTGAGTTCGCTTATTAGTCTCAGATTCCAGACTTCCAACAGAGGACATGTCGAGGACACCTTTACCGAACTAAAAGTCAGCAAACTTTCTTAAGCCGGTCTATAAAATGTCACTAGTACTTATTCATTGGATGAATTATACATACATACATACATACATACATAAATACATACATACATGGTCATACTCTCAGCGAGTTGAAGCGTATACAAAGTTCTGCTTCCAGTATTCTCGGATATACATCATGAATTATATAAAAAAAGTTATACATTATGTACTCCAAAGTAGTATTGATTCGTTATGACAGTTCATTCTAGTTACGCAGAAGAAGAGAAGGATGTCGCTCAAAACGTCAGGAAGTAAATTTCCGAATTTTATCCATGGCCAGTAGTAGAGTTTGAATTGTCTTCATATTTGTGCTCCAAAATTTGATAGTGCTTACTTTGAAGGAACATTAACCCTGATTTTGAATAAAAGACGGCCCTAATTTTGATGTATCTAGGTCATGGACACCAGACGAAGTAGACCAAGGTTAAACCGATTTATTTTCCAACTGAAACGTTTTTCCGCCGGTTTTTCGCCAATCTTTAAAAAGCGACATGGTTGCTGTTGTTTTAATGCGCATGCACAGAGTCAAAACGCGGTCGCTATGTGTCAAGGGGGGGGCTGTGAGAGTGTCAAGGTAAGTGCCTCTGTTATGAGTTCTACTGACTTGTATGCATCGTCTTTATCTAGATATACTGTAAATGCAGAAATGTTCGCGGTGGTTTTATGTTCACAGTTTTCGCGGCTACCGTTTCACCGCGAACATAAAACCACCGCGAACATTTTTATCCAATACTGCAGCAGTATGTGACTATAGCCCTGCCACGAAATTAAAACCACCGCGATTAGTCCATTTTCCCCCTTAGCGCGAATTAAAAATCACACGAACTTAAATGCATTTACAGTAAGCTTTCTGTTGACTTGAAGGTAGCTGTCAGGGAAGGGGGGATGGGGGATGGGGGCGCCTGAGTGCGTATGTGAGTGTGTGGAGAGGGGGTGAAGTTGGAAAGAGGGAGAAAGAAAGAAAATGTGCTGTTTCATGCTACGCGCAATCAAAACATTTTTGGCATAATACCACAGGGCCATTAATCATACATAAGCGTGTGTAATAATGACAAATTTCTAAATTTTCATTTGAAAAAAAAAAACTATTGCAAGCTTCTATTGTTGAACCAGCATTGAATCTACACTAGTTTGAGAAACATCAACGTTCCTAGTTTACAAAATGTAGTAACGAGCCAGAATGAATTCTATTGTCCACCTCATAGCTTCGAATCTTTTGTATTGCCGTTTATGGCGTGAACAATGACGTCATACCCTTATAGGTCAAAGCTGACATCAGCCCGAGAGTCCCAATTATGACATAAGGGCGCTTTTCTTGTGTGAAGGCAATAATATCGGTACGCGGGGACTCACTGGGGAATTATCGCTGTCACAGTTATATAAAGGCCTTTTGAAAATACTATTTGCAACGTTAAAGTACGGGAGGTAAAAGTAGACTCTGTGCGTGTGCGTGTGTGTGTGTGTGTGTGTGTGTGTGTGTGTGTGTGTGTGTGTGTGTGTGTGTGTGTGTGTGTGCGTGTCTGTGTGAGTCTTGAAACAAGTGATGGTACCCCTGACTTTTGTCGATCAACTTTATCTGCACTTTTTTACGTGGGTAAGACCCATTGTATGACTCGTAGTATTTATACTAACACATAAGGTTTCCCAGACATGACTTATCTATATTGACCGATGAAAACGTTTGCTCTAATTGATGACATTGTCTGAAGAGCGGACGTTACATCCTATGTATGACGCACCTTTCATATTTTCAAGCAGAAAAAACAGGATCTTCATTCATGTCATTTCACCTTCATCAACGACCTCCCGGATGTTCGATTGAGTCTTGATATTTGAGGAATTTTTATGACGCAGCCATGCGTAAGGACGCATGTCTTTCTACGTACTACTATATATAGGGTGCGTATTGCTTTTGCGTGCATCGCATAGTATTGAACCATTTAATAAAGAAATTAAGTTTTTATCTGTGTCTATAGAGCTAATATAACCACCCTTCAGCGTAACACACCAGCTTCTGTATCTGTATATCTACATATCAGGTATAACCACCATTCAGCGTAACTTACATCCGTTTCTGCATTTGTATCTGCATATCAGTTATAACCACACTTCTGAGTAACAGACTAGCTTTTTTATGCGATGAATATTAGATAAACACCTTGGCACTGTGCAGTGATTTCCCGGTGTTTAACATGGGTGTGTTATATATATTCTCCTAAGGCCCTGTCACATGTGTTCGTATATTCCAGTGCGTATGAGTTGCTCATGAACATTTTGTTTTGTTTATGTAAAGTTTGCAGGGAAGAAGTTGTGTTCTACTTTGAGCCACCGTTGTGCGGCCTAGTTATCGAACCAAAGAAATGACTTCTTCGGCTGCAAACTTAAGCTAAAACAAAAACTTGTTACGCAACTCAGTAAGGACTTGCATATACACACAAGTGTGACATGGCGTACAGTCTGCAATAAACATTTTGACTTAAGTAGGTCAAGACAAACAGTGAGGAACGTCTAATTAAAAATCAAGGTTAAATTGCAAATTAGTGGGGGAAAATCTAGGTCAATACTTTTGTAAAAAAAAGTAGCTAGTACTTCGAATCTCAATAACAGTATTTTAAGGTAACTATACAACTATAGATACAACTTTGTTTTCAACTAAAGAAAAGCATATCAACACTTCTTGGTGTTAAGATTTTGTATTTTTAGACTTGTACATATGTTGAGTGCTTCAACGTAATAGAATATGTGGCTACGAATTGTCGGCTGTAGAGTAACGTACATCAAGTCCGTCTGAGTTCCGTATTGACACTTGTTTGACTTAGGTAAAGTTTCCGGGCAAGAAGTGCAGCCATATTCATCAATGTGCAGCCTGGTCATCGAACCGAACGAAAAAAAACGACTTCTTCGGCTGCAAACTTTACCTGAGCCAAATAAATGTCAATACGGAACTCATACGGACTTGATCTACGAACAAGTGTTAGAGTCCCCTTACACAATCCAGCAAATCATGTAGTCTATTTTCAGCACACTGAGCTTAATTTGCATATCAAGAAAACAGCTGGGAAATATAACCTTTCTTTTAGAGATCATCGTCGTATCACGTTTTTGACCCACAGTTTGGACACTCAAACCGTGAGCCCCTGGCTCTGTCCTTGACCAACATATTTCCTGATTACTTGGACGGACATCGAGGACTTTATTCATCATCAATCAGTCGTTTTCCTCGTGGGAAGATTTCAACCACAGACCAGACAAGCATCAAGGACTCAAGATGTGGTGGAGTGCAATATGCAATACCACCAAAAAAGAAAAGTCTCAATATCTGTGTAATACATATAAGCAGTCCATGTAGCAAAAGAGACTAACTGAATCCATCCCTTGACACGGTTATTCAAGGAGAAGGCCAAGGAAGTGTAAACTGACCAGTAGCTAGCTCACACTTAAGACACACACTGGACACGCTATCTGTTAACAAGAAGGTCCAGCTGTAGACCGACCGCATGGAACCCATCCTTCACTGACACGGACAGGGTTGCTTCAGGAGAAGGTCAGAGAAGTTTTAACTGACCAAGTAACTGGGTCACTCCACGACATGGCCTAAAACAACAAACTTACGGTCAGCTAAGCAGGGATAGTAAGGATTAAACACTCAAGCACAGTTGAGCAACAGATAACGTTACATGTTTTACCGATGAATTCTTAAAGGTTGAGAAAATGATTAAGGAGAGCAACATCGTTGGAAAAAAGGATCTTGGTGGTAAATTTGCAAATCTTAGCTTGCTCATTGGCACACCAAACCCATGCGTGTGTGTGTGTGTGTGTGTGTGTGTGTGTGTGTGTGTGTGTGTGTGTGTTGGCACACTTAAGACGGATTGGTCAAAGAGGCTCGGTGGTCGTCACTCCATCGTCAAGTTAGAGATGTTGTGTGCTCAGTGAATCATTATCGTCGTCGTCGTCACCATCATCATCACCAGTCCTCCTCATTACGAGATGCAGCAAGAAAAGTTTATTCTCCAGAACTGCTTGTCCTTCATTGTCGAGAGAAGGTTCGTGTCCTTCTAAACTAGATTCTGTTTCTATGAGTTTCTTTCGTGCAGTGATTTGACGTCTTAGATAAGCTACCATAAGAAAGTTGGACTTCTTAGAAGGGGGTCCGAAGTCCTCAGTACTTGCTTGGCAGACAGCTGATTGGCAGGTCCTTAGGTCCCATCCGGACCGTTTGGTCCAAAGTCCATGATGCCTTCACGAAGCAGTCCATCCTGCTTGCACGTGATTATCCGGTGCTTGCACGTGGCATTGTATTTGCTTGCACGTGGCAATGTATTTGCTTGCACGTGGCAATGTATTTGCTTGCACCTGGCAATGTATTTGCTTGCACGTGGCAATGTATTTGCTTGCACCTGGCAATGTATTTGCTTGCACGTGACTACGTGACTATGGCCTGGTTTACACACACGAACTACGAACGAAGGTTTCTGTCGCTCAACGATTGCCGCCTCAGTGGAGAGGATTTTTCGTATCACTGTAAGTACAGTTCTGCTTTATGTGAAAAGAATATAAATGTGCAATAAATATCTTTCGTTCATTCATAACTGTCCCGATGAAAAGCGGGACCACAATTGCAAAGGCTGCTTGGGCACAAACCCATCCCTGCTCCAACAAGTAGGTCTAAAGACCTTGACACTTGACTGATCTGGGATTGATATCTTCCGGCAAGGAAGCAAAGTCGACTGACACTTGGTGATTAATCTTTGGGGTGACCAAAGTCCTCAATATCCGTCCAAGAAACTAATCTGAGGAAACGATCACTGCAAGTCGAGCTAAATTTAGCCAGGTTTAGACATGAGACTGTCGAGAAACTGGGTCTCAAAATCGTGATACGTTGATGATGTGCAAAGAAAAGTTATAGCTTTCAGCTGTGTAGTTTTCTTGGCGTAGCAAATATAGACTCAGTGTGCTCAAAATGGACTACGGTTCACTGTCAGTTCTATCATTCATTCATTTTGCATGATGCGTTATGTATCTAGACATCTAACCTTCATCTGCACTGACTACTCTTTATTCCGACAGCATGGCGTCATCAACGATCCTTTAGTTTCAGTTGTTCTTCACCTTACCAACCCGTCAAGGCTACCTATCCATGTGCCTCTACCAGGCTCCATAGGGTGCTGTAAAAATAGTAGACATTTGCCAAATAGACAGATATAACATGACAAAGGAGTTAGCTGGCTGAAAACGTAGTTTCCGTGGGTTCCAATCTGTATTTTCATCCAGCTAACTTCTCTGGCATGTTATATCTGTCTATTTGGCAAATGTCTACTATTTTTACAGTACCCTATGGAGCCTGGCAGAGGCTAGCCTGAACACACGGATAGGTAGCCTTGACGGGTTGGTATTTGTATGTTTAGACAATTTCTACTATTTTTCCAGCAACCTATATGGAGCCTGGAAGAGGCTATATCCAGACCAGTTTCTTGTTAGTCCTTCACAGACAACACGGCCCATAGTCGCATCCTCAGCAATCTTCAGACCATGTCCTTTAGACATGTCAGCAAGTTCGGCTAATTTTACCGACCTTGCTCTAGTTAAGCCATGTCTTCATGTCTGTCAACCTGAGGCTAGACGTCTCTCTCCAAGTGCCAATGTCCTAGTCTCTACCAGACTGACTACGCCGGCTATAGGGAGGACATTTGCCAGGAGAGTTTGGCCACCATAGGGTTTCATTTGCAGGCGCAGTCCTAGCCGTGGACTGACTCTCCTGGGCAATTATTGATATTTTTGCCGAATTCTACGACCCGTGCCCCCAAAGGAAGGCCTGTTAACCTTACCATGGACTGACTCTCCTGACTAATCAGTGATGTTTTTTGCCGAATTCTATGATCTGTACCCCCGTAGGAAGGCCCGGTGGAGGCTATCAATGTCCGGTAAAACAGGCAACGCAAACGGGTACAATCCACTTGACGCCAACCTGTAACCCAGTCAATGTACAAACTGGTGGGTTAACGCTAATCCTCAAGTCATGGTCATCCAAACACGGTCACGTAAACAGCTTATCCAGTCCGGTTTCTTCAGGAGAAGGTCAAATATCTGGCCGGTAACTGGGGCACGATGGACTCTGTCTGCCAGTCAGGAAAGCCTCAAGCTAAGGCTACACCAAGTAATTTTTATGGATGACGTCCGCGCGCGCATTGATTTTGGGCTGTTCCCAGAAAAGAAAACAAGAAATTCAGCTGCCTGTAACTATGACCAAAGAGTTACTTTTTAATATACTATGTTTCTGCAGGCCTGCGAAATCAATGGGATATGGAAAGAAACAGGACAGGACAACAACTGCTGTTCAACTTCAACTGATTTATTCAAATTATTGCTGTTTTCATGATGAATAAAATAATTGTTAGTTGTTACACTGTGCTCTCTCATTCCATTTGTGTCCTAACATGTGTCATCGACTATTATATTTCAAATCTAGGCATCTTGTTTTTTTTCAGCCCTTCTTGTTTTTTTTTCCGCGCTCTCGCATTAGATTTAGGGTCTCCAAAGGACGTCATCCATAAAAATTACTTGGTGTAGCCTAACCTGGAATCCAGATTGCTGCCAGGGCCCGCCCAGCGCTCTTTGGTACCACATGCATGAGCAGTATACTTAATAAAGACGCTTTAACTCTGAGTGCACTCAGAACTTTAGTCTACGGAATGACATTCAGTCAGTCACAGTGCTAGCATTTTCATCTACTTCTCAAATATTCTAAAGAATTGGGTTTGAATCTGTCAATGATAATATGGCTTTGCCACGTACCTACTGTTGAACAATATATCGTTGTAATATTGCTAGTTTTGTGTACCCGATTAAATCATTTCTACTGTTGGGACGTAGCCATACTAGTATACTGTTCCTTGGCGTTCCTGGGGGAGGGGGGGGGGTCTTAAGTGAAATGTCCTCTGTGGTATGTTGGGTTTGCCTTGGTGCCGAAAAGTTGTCCTGTATAGTCCCTGGAGGTAGTCTGGATTCCAGGTTGAAATTGAGGCTTTCCTGACTGACAGACACCGTGACTTGAGCGTCCAAGATATCGGTCAGACGAATTTCATTTGACCTTCTGAAAACCACTAAACAAGCTGTTTATGTAACCGTGGCTTGAAAATGGGTCAACACAAATATGTCCCAACTGCAATGACACATCGACGGGTGGCGTTTGGTTAAATCAGCATCCATCGATTTCGCCAAGCTTCAACAAAGTTGGGTAAATCCCTTTCTCCCGTGTGTTGTAAATTGATGTACTGTAATATGGTACATGGCGTCTGTTTGTTTTGTATAATAGGTAAACCGCCTTTAGTCGTAACACATCAGTTGTGTACAGTAAGTACACATTGCAAAAGACCGGGCTGTCTCGGAGGTTTGATCCACCAAAACCGGGAAGGACCCCTACTCTTTTCGATAATTGTAGTGGGATCTTATTTAATGCGTTCGAGGTGTGGCTCTCCTCAAACACAGGACCTCCGTCCCACTCGAGAGAACGTCCCTAACCGAAGATAGATACTCGTTTTCACCTGAGTGGAGTGAGGAACTAGGTGTTCATTTCCAAGGAATTCGAACCCAGAATATTTTTTTAGTTAGGGCTGTGGTTAGGGTTGTGGTTAGGGTTGTGGTTAGGGTTGTGGTTAGGGATGTGTTTTGGGTTGTGGTTAGGGTTGTGGTTAGGGTTGTGGTCAGGGTTGTGGTTAGGTGTGGTTAGGGTTGTGGTTAGGGTTGTGGTTAGGGTTGTGGTTAGGGTTGTGGTTCGGGTTGTGGTTAGGGTTGTGGTTAGGGTTGTGGTTAGGGTTGTGGATAGGGTTGTGGTTAGGGTTGTGGTTAGGGTTGTGGTTAGGGTTGTGGTTAGGGTTGTGGTTAGGGTTGTGGTTAGGGTTGTGGATAGGGTTGTGGTTCGGGTTGTGGTTAGGGTTGTGGTTAGGGTTGTGGTTAGGGTTGTGGTTAGGGTTGTGGATAGGGTTGTTGACCTAGAATCTCAACAGTCCTTACCACAACCCTAACTTTCCACCTTAAACCACACTTCCACCATCCCTTGCGTTGGCATTGACCTAGATTTTCGTCAGGTTCATTATCTAACCCGGCTATTTTCAAACGTTCTTGATCCACTTTGAGGCAACACACACCCATAGTCAAGGTTAGGACTTAATACGTTCCACATGTCTTGGCACGCTTGCAACTGTTGGGAGAAGTTAGCCAGACCGCCAAATACACGGTAATACAAAGACTTTGCCAACATTGTAATAAACAGAAGATGAGCGACATTTCATATTAGACCTATACAACAACAACCTTTATTGACACAACAAAAGTCTACAACTATGCATGCAAACAAACAAGTGGATACACAAGGATAACCTACGTATAAGTATACGGATAATTCGACATGTCGTGTTTGACGTATCACTAAGTTCAAAGAATTCTTTGATATATTTCCTATCACTTACACTACTAGTTTTAAGGTCTAAACATTCTTTGATATACTTACCTATTTGCACAAAGTAAGGGTTGCCGCTTATGTCGTTGAATGTTTTTATACATGTTATGTAAATGTACCACCAAGCAGGCAGGTGCGACATTTGGCTACGACCTTTCAATTCAGCACCTTTGGAGATTTTGTATCTGGGTCACTATACATAACGTAAACGTAACAAACCTAATTGGTTTGATGTATAACTCTATATAAATGTCAATTTTCTTTCACATCTTCCCACACAAGGGATTAGTTCTTTGTGTGATCGGGTTTCATCCATTGTTTGTCTTTTCCATCTTTATGCTGGTGGTGTTGACGTCACCCCTTAGAACGCCTTAAAGAGAGCCTTTATACGCAACTTGTACCGGCCGACTTTTTGAACTTCCATAGCTTCACAGAAGCGGGCTTGCTACCACTATAAAACAAGGTAAGAATGGCAAAAATAGTTACTCATACAACTGGATAAAATTTTGAAACAGGCAAACGTTTCAGAGTCAGACAGCATCAGACAACGACTGCTGGATGTCTAACCGTCATCAAAGTATCAAGGTAAGAATGGGTTCCAACACTGAAATACATTTACATTTAAAATATCATCTACATAGTATTGTATCTATGTGTTGCATTTAGGTGTGTAGTGCACTGGTATGCCTTAAATCTGCATGGTGAACACCTAGATTTTACGCGGCATAACGCCCACGTTTCTCAACTAATGAGAGAACTTTTTGGACAGTATCTCATAGGACCTTTTGCTTTGAGGTGACGCCATCTTGGACTATCCGACAAAAGATATAAAACTATTACTTCACTAGAAAGGCTACATTATGCATAAGAAGACGCAACTAGCTAGTGTAATTAGTCCCAGCTAGGTTGCCATACTTCAAGCTTTCATCCTCCAAAACACATTTCATGGTACGTTGACGTTATAGTATTTATACTTATTCAATCGGCCTTCTTCTATATATTCAATATTTCTTGATAGTCAATCTCTCTCTCTAACAACATCAAAATACTATAGTTACATATATTCTACAGCATGTGCTTCATTCAAAACAAGAACAAAACAAAATGTTGAGTTTACGCATTAGGCAAAATGCCACACCAGGTACTAAGCTTGCCTAAAGCATTACAGATTACTTTACATTTCGACAGCACCATTGAAAATCCTACTTTTCTTGCAGTTGACGACGCCTATTGGTTGCTATCAATTCGTAAGATTTCCTAATACATACATACACACGATTGGTTGCAAACCTTTCATAAAAGACTCAACTTCACTATTTGAAAGAACAGGAAAAGCTAGATGTAGATGAATGTTTCTTTCAAGTCTTACACGATTGAAATTACGCTCTTAAGGAATACCATTAAAGCCAAGTAATGGATAGTTTTATCCTTGGCTTGTAACATCTTGCACTTAAGGCTCTTTAAGCTGTTTGCATCTGCTATCATTGACGTCAATCGCCCTTTACGCAAAACCCCTGCGGTCGCCATCATCCCTTAACACAGTGCTGAACAATTGGCATTCAAAAGCCTCAGATGATAGAAATGAAAAACTGTACGAAGATTCTTTAACTGCGATTTCAGAGCACTGTTGGTGACGCAAACGGGAAGGTGCGGGGAATCTTTGATGTTGGAACTCAGCACCGGTTTGACGTCATCGTTTTGGGTCCTCCGGGCTTTGGTCGCTTTACTCATTATCATCGTGATTTTCCATTATTGCTGTAAAGGCCGACTGCAACTTTAAAGTACATGTTTTTCCTTTAGTATTAATTGCCTATCATAAATACAATTGATTGCCGTGGGATGTTATCGTGTATCTTCGTACTTTATTTTGCCTTCTGGGACTACCGAAAACTTGTGAAAGGTTTTAAATCATGAGTATTAAGAAATAAAAAAAGGAGACTACAAACCTGTAGAGATGACACGAGACGTAAAGCCCTCCCGTACGTCAAACCTGCTTAAGAAGACCATTCATGGTCAGATTTATAAACTAAGCTTTATAGTTTCAATACGGTCACAACTGTACAAGCAGACCACTCCGTGGGCTGATAAAACATGGTCTATGTAGACAGGTGGTCACTATAGACAGGATTCTTATTTTTTGTGTCAATGGGGAAAATCATCTAAGGGACCACCAAAAAGTGGTCACATTGGCCAGGTAGTCCTAAAGTAGAAGTGGTCACTTGTGCAGGTTTGAATGGGAATAGCCAGCTGGTATATTGTGACCAGATTAAGACAAGGCCCTATCCTTACATCTGCTTGGAGCTGAGCTGAGATGACCATAGCTGTTTGTACATGTATTCCTGATGATGACAGACATGAACCTAACCTTAAAAAAAGACAAAAACAACAGAGTTGTTGTTTTAGGTCATCAGTATGATTCTGCTTGTACTTGCACGTAGCGTGTACACATGTATGTTAAGCCTTTTCGTTATTCTAGAATTTGTCCAAGTGGTGTATCTGCAATTTTGATATTTATTGCCCACAAGATTGTGTTAACTTATAATATTGTTCTTCTTCTTTACTGCTTAGCCCCCTTTGGAGTGGGTTACTTGCAGTAATGTTAGTAACGGGTGCAAACAAAGGGTAGGAGGGGGAGGGACAAGGACCGTCGGTGCAAAGAGCAATTTAGTGATGTTACTAGTGATACACATATTTTCATGTACATGTACATATGTACGGAGGGCAGCTCAATGCAGCGAAGAACGTCCTAGCAGGGCTTTGAACTGGGACTCCGCCTCCGCAACAAGTTCAGGTTCATGCCACTCTTATTATCTAGGATACAAGTAGCATCTGTTGCTGGCTCCCCCCGGCTGTTTTCTTTAGATACCGTTTTCGTATTACATTTTTTTTTCTTATTACGGGCCGAGAGGGAACGGTTTCTAAAGAAAACGGATGCTACTTGTATCCTAGACTTGCTGTAAACCTGTAAGCAGTATCTTGTGTTCGAGCAAGACATATAAGGCTACAATTACAGCACGATAGATCAACGACTGTTCCAAGATGATACCCTCAATGTCTTGTCGTGAACTGATCGTGCGACACAAGATATGACATGAAACAAGTCGTACACGTGGCCCAACTAGGTCACAACGTGGACGACCAGTTTTCTGGCCATCTTGTAGACGACGACAGTTTGTATGTTTTGTTTAAACACGCCCTGTCCATTTTCCCGCCAAAAATAGCACGAAAAGTCGTCCCATTTCAACACCTCCAGTCCCAGAACGCGGCCACACGCATCAGGTCGCAACCAAACGCGACACATGTTTCTCTTCAGAGGACACAGGGGTGTTTTCCTAAGTTAAAAATAGATAAAACATTTGGAGTTAATCAAGGGATATCCTAAAATAGATTTGTGCTAAATATAGAACTTCTGTGCTAAAAATAAAGTATCGATCTGTACTAAATATAGAAGTCTTGTGCTAAAAATAAAGTAAAGTTTTAACTAATGAGAAACCATAGTATTTACTTTGGGTGTGGTGGGGGAAAGGATTGGGTCACTGGTGACATATGGCTAAAAAAAATGCCTTTTTTTGTTTCATAAGCGTTTCGTCGATATTGTACGTAGTTATTTCAATTGATTGATTTTATAAAGTGCTAAAACTATTTTGAATATTGAAACCATTAAGTTTCATATTTTCGGTGAATAAGATTCGTCATATTCAGCGAACAAAGCACATCCTTTGTTCATAATCCTATGAATGATTTTGAGAATTGATTACTAGAAATGTAAGATGAACAACAGTAAAGTTAACGTTTTATATTGTTAAGGGCCGTCGTTCGATCCTTGTACGATTGCAAACTGAGGTCAGTCTTGGGATAGTCGTACAAATGTCGTGCAACTTTCAGCTGTCCTGTTACTAACTGTCTTTGATACTCCGTGAATAGTTTCACCAGGTTGGTAAATCACTGAATAAAAAGACTCTTTTTTTCACAACCAAGAGATTAATTCCACCGACGTTTCGGTGACCATCTGTCACCTTCTTCATTCTTCCTTCTTCGTCGCCTTCTTCTTGCCTTGAAGAATGGTCACCAAAACGTCGGTGGAATGAATTTCTTGGTTGTGAAAAAAAGCGCCTTTTTAATTTTATTCAGTGTCTTAGATCCTTGTCGGTTGTTGGTTCTGTCACAGCCTTCTTGAAACTTTTACAACATCCAAATCGTGCCACGACCTACAATGAATGTGATCGAGCTGTAACATCGCAAAAATCATTTATGTCTAACTCCAAGCGTTCTTTAAGGCAATCTAATGAGAATAACAACCCATACTGTATACTTTGAATAATCAGCAATTTAAGAGCGCTACTTCGTCATAAAACGAAAACACAGAAGGCAACACACGTACCATCGATTTAGCTTGTTATGCTGTCCATGTTAGAATTCCATTGTAATGTCTTGTCCTTGTCAGCAGGGCTAGCCATTTGTAATGGCAACAGACAAGTTAGGCAGCCTTAGCTGTGTGTGCTGAACATCCAACCCAATACATAAATAAAACGTATCATCTTTAGATGAAATATACACGCATGACTAGCCGCAGTGTACCTAAAAACCTAGCTGTATGAGTCTTTATTTATGCGTAACGTCACTCCCATGCTCTTAAGGTAACACTGCCGTGTTTTGGCCGTTTAACTGCGGTCACGTCGTCCACATATCCAATTCCATTATGAAAGAAAATACTTTGAGCGCCCGCATCTTCTAGTGCGTCACAACCGCTTTTAGATATCAAAGTATGAGGCTTCTTGCTACTGTACTACGATTTTCAATGGTATTTTCTGTGATTTTCGGATTACAAAAGTCTTCCGGAGAGATTTGAACGGTTTACGTTGTTTTTGTTCCCGGCAGATCTATACCATCAGACGACCTCGATGTGTGCGCATTGATACCATATACTGTTGTAGACAGCGCCTGTTAAAGAGAACCAAGCCATATTTCAAGCGCTCGCAGTTCCATGTCACCAACACGTGTTACATAACCGTTGAAAAGGAGATCGAGTCATGGTCACGACTACGTCGTGCCTGTACCAAAAGGAAAGAACACCGTCGTTTGAAGTCCCACACAACTTCCTAATATGCCCATACGGGACAAGGCAGCGCTGATTGTATAGCGGTTATGGAAGGACGCTTGTTCTATGAATGGTGGACTACGCACGAGGGGGCGTGGGCTCGATGTACTGTTTACGCGTCTATCGCGTCATGTGACGTCATGGCAGCTGGTCACGTGACAAGGAAACCCCTAGAAAAGGAGGGGACCTCCCCGTCGATCGTCCAACCACTCTCTGCAACTCTCACCACGAGATCGCTGCACAGAAAACTTCTCCGCCGACTCACCAGCGCAAGAGTCTCTCTCTCCGATCTTCTCGAACCAGAAGCGATGGCGAGTTCCAAGATGAGCAAGCTCAACTCCAAGATCACCGTCTTCAGCGCCGTCTTGGCGCTCTGCTCCTACTTCTTCCTCAGAAGAACCTCCGTCGAGTTCAGAGAAGAAATCTTCATCCAGGCTTCGGAGAGCGAGGTGTTCGAGTTCTTGTCTGACGTCCGATTGTTGGACTTTGTGCACCCGTACAGGTGGGTACCTCATGCTTGTTCTAATGCCCTTTGTTATACAATAGGTGGCATTCTGTTGAAAATGGTACAGCTTGACTCCTACGGTTGTTTGGTGTACAGGCATTTGTGAATGGCTGCGAAGAGTCTAGAATTGTTCATATGTAATATTGAAGTAAGAGGGATTTTTTGGCGCAGACACACGCACACAGACATCATTCCGAGTTTTGTATTATTTTCTATATGATTAACATTTACGGGCAATAATTGAGAGAAAGGAGCTAACGGTTAGTGTACTAGACGGTCAGAACTCCCCGTGAACTCTCAAATGATCTCAAATCTGTTCTGAAGTCTAAAATTTCAAAGAGCGTGCTAGATCAACCGTATCATTCCCACGTACAACAAATATAATGTATAGTTGCAGCATACATTTGTACACGGACACAAAAGTGCATCATTCCGCGTTTTTTTCTTCGGTCGTTGTGAATGGAAGGAACATCTGTAGCACTATACCGTGGCTATGATTGCGACATCTCTAACATCCATCACGTAATGTGTCCCCGAAGACGTGTCGTTTTGCTGTGTTCAAAGTCCGCCGGGCCATTGTTAAGGGCCGCCGGGCGTCTGAGGATATACTGCATATCGTGAGGGCGGTTTCAGGTTGCCTCTACCAGGCCTTCCTACGGGGGTACGGATCGTAAAATTCGGCAAAAAAAGGAATAATTAGCCAGTAGAGTCATCCGTGGGAAGGTTAACATTTCTCCCTCAACTGCGCCTGCAAATGCAAACCTTTGATGACCAAAATTCCCTGGCAAACAATTTCTCTATCGCTGGCGTAGTTTGTCTGGTAATGACTAGGCTTCAGGGCCCAGTCGGATGTGTCCTACGGAAGGTTTAAACCAGCAAATTCATGTGATTCTTGCGACAATTGTGGACGGGTCGTTCAAAGTTCAAACGTCTAGCGACAGAAAAAGTCATCGATCCTCGTCCGTCGTTTTTTATAGCCTCGCCTGACAATTCTAGGCCAATGAAATACGGCACGAACACGAGGCTATCACGTCCGCACCACGACGTCTGAACACGAGGCTATCACGCGCGGACCATGCCCCTTAGCACGCCTGTATACTCACCCGAGACAGCCCGCATCCAGCCTACCCCAAATCAAACAGAGAAAATCAATCAATCAATCAATCGCTCGCAAGCATCAGTGTCTGATGCATGGCGGCTGTAGGCATGCATAGGGTTCGCCAGGCTGGTCTGCTTTTGGCATAGACCCTCCAGTCGGTTCTGTATTTTCAGTCTAGAAAATACAGAAGGCAAATTGAAGAACTTTGATCGGATTGTGTCCACTGATATGTCGTGATATCAGCTGAGAAGTTCTATTTGCTTTACTCGTTTATACACCCTAAAGCAAAGCTGTATGTTATACAGTGTAGGTAGACTTTGTAGCCTGGAGTCCAGCCTCGTTAAGGGGCGTTAGTCCGCTTCCAACGCGCCTGAATGGCTGGTAATATCATTATAATCAGTGGCCAAAAAAACTTGGCGCGCTGCAATCTATCATAATACAGACACCAGTTTCTTTCCAAGAAAGATACACTTAAAGAACCGCTCTTTCCCTCCCGTTGGACTTTGATACGGCCAGATGGGTATCTTCAACGGTGACAACTTGGGGATAATCACGAGAAAATTGACGGCCTGAGACTTTTATACCGCCAAATGGATAGAAACAAGGCCACTGTTGAAAACGTACTAGTAGTTAGTGCTTTTCAGATGGAACACTGAAAATGGTTCAAACGCCCGCAGGACATTGAGAATATTGTAAGGTTTTCCATCTTAGCCTGTTTCGAAGGTCATGTTTTTCAGCCGGTCGGAAATGGCTGTCACAATTTCGCCCAGGGACGTGTCACAGAACATACCTGCGTATTTGTTTTTGTACCAGAAAGATATCCGGCACTTTCTTTCAGAAATCGTTCGGAAGTCCGGAAATCTTATATTTCCTTCTTTCGCTTCCGGTGAGAAAAGGAAATCCGGTGAAGCACTGAGCGGAAGAAAACAAAAATTCAATCCATCACTTAAAACGATTTCCACTGGTCGACTTTCCTACTCTCCAAGCAGAGGTTGGTGGAGAAGTTTGTGACCTTTTTGATGGCCGACAGAAAACGGAAGATAAAAAAGGTCACAATCTTTTCCACCAACCCCTGCTTGGATAGTGTGGTTTTTCCTACCATTTCACTTTAATACTTAACGTGTGTGCTTTGACTACTCCAACGTCGCGACGAAATCCTTGCAAGTGATTATCCCGTATTTACTCTGCCTATGCCCCACGGGCATTCTCCAAGCAGATGTAGTGACTCGCTCAGCGTTTTGTGCGTGCTTTTTATCATACGTCTTTTCAGTGGCCTTAGGAGGAAATTGGGAAGAGAAATATGGAAACCGATAGAAAGGTGTATGAAATGTCCGAAAACACGAGACAAACACTGAACCTAACCCTGCAACTTCGGAAAGGTAAATGCGGTGTTTTAATTTTCTTCTTTTACTGTTTTTGTCTTGGTAGACGGTCTACAGCGTCCCCCTTACAATTGTAGGATTCGATGTTATTTTTTGTACCTTGTCCCCTTTTTTGTAACAGCCGATGTACACATACTTTCAATGCTACGTGCGATAGCATGATTTCTCAGATATCCACCAAGGAAATAATCTAGGCCAGATAACTTGATATGTCAGAAAATGTAAACACGTTGAAACCGACTTGACGGCTTGTTTATACCACTGAGCTATTTTTAGCACGAAAGAGACAACGGAGATGCTCTAGTCTATTCTTAGAAACCGGGAACACGTTCTGTTTGTTTTCCCACATGTTTTCATACTTGCACCGCAGATGGAGAAATTAAGAAAAAACAGATTGTACGGTTTGATAATCATGAGGAAAATCACTTGGTATAGACTTTTGATACAAAAGCAGCGAACGGTAGAGCGAATACGGGCCGCATTTTGGTTGTTATTTCAAATCATTCGCTGGATTCTAGTCGTTCAAGTTGCATAAACTTCAACGTAACAAACTTTGTCGTTAAGAACACCACTATCTATATAATACACTGAACCGCAAAAAATCAACTCTATTCGCCTTAAAATGTACAGAGTTATATAAAAAGTCCCGCTTCAAAACGAACCACCGAAACATGTCATTAAGTGACGCCGTACTTTGCTGACATCTTTTCTCTAATGCTCCGCAAATCCCCACCGCAAAGAGCAACCAACCGATTCACCTGAGCTTTTAAGAGTTTGACGTCACCAAACACTCACAGCAGGACGGAAGTCTTTGAGTTTAAGGCGTCGGTAGGGAAAAGGTCTGGTAGCATTAGATGGAAAGGGCGGTGGGAAATCTGTGGGTTTAGGTTGATAGTGAAATCGCGGGGCCGGATAAAAAAAAAATGGCATGAAAAGGCCGAAATCAGGAACCCACGTCAACTTCTTTTCGTGAAATTGAATTCAAGTCTTGGATTAAAAGTATGGATTGGTTTTACACTGTTATACTTGCAACCTTGCTGGTTATTTGGGCTACAGCGCTGCTATCAAGGCTAACAGAAATGCCTTACAAGTTTCAGACGAATAAACCTCAGTGATCAGCACATTTCTCGCCGTGTCTACGTGCCAAAGAAAAGTGCAAGTTTGCCAAGAACGCCAGCCTTAGCTGTAGAAACTGTTTATTAGACACATTACGACTGAGACCCAGACAACCTGACCTAGTTTCTTTAAACTTTTGTCTTCGTTCCAAGTCTGGATTAGATAACATCTTAAATTTGAACGCTAGCGTTGCTACTTAGGGGAGGCACAAATTGCGGTCGTGATCTTGACATATCTGGCAAAACTCCCGCTCGCAACTCCAGACGACAGAAGATTGGACTATAGTTCAAACCGAAGGCATTCAAACTTTACCGAACTCTTTACAAATAGGTAGCTGTAGTTCTTGTTGAGTGATTTTGATTTCAATGTTGAAAGTAGGCGGCGTGCCTAATGTACTTTTGGGCCTTCGTAGTAAATACTAAAAGCGATCAAACGCACATCCACACACGCACGCGATTTCTTTGCTCGCTCATTTTATATATACATATAGCTTCTCAACCTCCTGTCTAATTCTAATCATTCAGTCCCCCATATTCATGGCATGTAAATCCTGTTACGTCATTCAAATCAAGTTTGAAACGCATCCTAACGAAGTATTGTTGTTACCGTTACTGGGTACCATGGTAACGTTAGCTTAACGCTTCTGCGGGGGCGTCACTCCGGCTAATGATTTTAGCGCGATGGAATACTCGGGAACATTTTAACGACTTTCGTGCTAAATGTCTAGCTTTAGGGTAGCTAAAAGATAACCTTGAATTGACAGCCTGCAAACCATCGCAATCTTTCCTCGCAATTCCTGCTGGAAAATTAGCAGAATGTTCCATTAAAATTAAATTCTGACTAAGTCTCTTACGCAGTTCTTCACTTGCAATTGTCTAAGAATCGACCCCAATCAAATGTATTACAGGCTATGTAGATGTTCGATGTTATATACAGTGTAAACAATAGCAAAACCCACACCTTGATACAGACACACAAAAATATCACATTGTAACATTGGTTAAATCTAGTAGTAGTAGTAGTCCACGGTTTTCTGCTGCTGCAGTAGTAGAAACATCCTGCAACCGCAATCAGTCTTCCTTCAATCTTTTCCACTTAGTCCGGTTCGTCGCGAGACTGATTGATGCTCAAAATCTATCCAGTTGGTTGAGGAACTGTTAACGTTCACCTGCGTATCTTATTACCTGGATGTCTTACCCTTGTCGATGCTAAATCTATACATATGCTTTACTTTTATGTCTTTATCGTTTGTAGAAGGAACGATCCTGTACTTTTGTTCATGTCTTCTCATGTACAAAGCGAGCTATCTGATCATGTCCTATCCAAGAAGATTCTAGAAAAACATGAAACACTTTGGGCACACCTAGAGCTCACAACATCGAACGGTTTACCCCCTAACCGCTCCTCCGTGTGTGACAAATACTGACCAGTCCCCGTTGTTTGTTGTTCCACAGAGTGGGCGCGTTTAACATCACGGCAGTGACAGACGACTCGGGCCTGGAAGGAGTGAACTATGACAACGTGGAGAGGATCGACTTCTTCGGGCTCTACACCGAGACGCTCTACTTCCCAGTGCACACGAGATTCCTCAAGTACGTCTTAAATTACTTCTTCATGCTTCGGTTGACTTTCTTGGGTTTGTTTAATATTACAAGGTAGCGAAGAGATCTATAAGGAATGCTTGCATTTTGTTCCTCCTAGCGGCTAGCTTGCAAACTACAGTAGCTTGTTTGTTTCTTCTCACGTCATGAAAAGAAGATGCTTTCCGAACCGTATCATTTGTTTTCTCTTCCATTTTTCTCTTATTTTTGTGTGTGGCAAGTTTTAAAGAATTGTTGCTGTGCCTTAAAAGTTCCAAAAAATTTTGTCTTCACACTTTAAAAGTTCTAAAAATGTTGATTTTACAGTTTAAAATTCGATAAGAAATGTTGAGTTTACACTTTGAAAGTTCTAATAACATGTTCTTTTTACACTTTCTACAGAAACGCAGGCGAAGTCCGCTCGTCCTATGACGTCATGAACGGCACCATCGTGGCCAACCAGTCCTTCACACTGCACCCGGCCAGACGTAACGGGGTGAACGGCACGCTGGTGGTGGACGTCAGCAGGGTCAGCCTCCCCTGGGCCTACTCACACTTCACCGCCTGGAAGGGGGGAGAGGCGCACCGCATGATCCTAGGAGGCATGCGCAGGTGTGTACTTGATTTGACTTATTACCTTCGCTGAGAAGATTATGCAGAGGGTAGCGTTTGTATGTATGTTTGTAACGACCAGCGTAACTCGAGGAGGCTAGAATGGATTGTCTTGATATTTGGTAGGTGGGTAGGTCTTGATGAGACTTGGAAATGATTAGATTTTGGGTCCCCTAGCGGCTTGTTACGGTACTGCAGCGGAACTTCCTGTTTTGATATCTCGTGTTCTGGACATGCTATGGTCCTGATTTTTGAGTGGTAGATAGCTCTTTGGACAGTGAGTAAGTGGTCAAGGTTTGGGCCACCTAGCGGCTTTTTTATGTATTTATTTGGCTGTGAAGAAGTACAGCCAGGGCTACCCAACTAGCCGAAGGCTATTACAAAGGGTTAGCCCTTGTATTACTAACTGAACAAAATCGAAAATTCAAAGGAAACTTTCACAAAACACATTGAGACGTTTACGACAAAAATGCAAAGCACAAGACTAAAATACAAAGAAAATAATTAACAAAACTAGCACAAAACTAAAGCGCATAAAAAACGCCATTGCACTGGACTAAGCTATATTTAACATCGTTAACAAAGACAAAACTTGGGTTCATATCACGTAGGTTACATAGATTATACAATTAGTCATCTGAATCATCTGATATTTATATATACATTTTATTTGTAACTGCCCTCATTCTGAGGATAAAAGAAACACGTTTTTTTAACCATCAAAACAATAGTCCCGAGCTTTTACCATTTATAAAACCTCCCAAAACACATTTCATTTTATTCCATGTTGATGTTGTTTTGTATTGTGGAAATTAACCAGTCTTCTTTTATCCGCAACAGATTCCTAGAACGAGAAGACAGTGACGTCATCACCCTCTTGAAGCAGTACGCCGACTTGAGAATACAGTTCAACGAGCTGAGACTCCTGTCCAATGACATCACGTCTTTCTGCGTGCTCCCCATGATCTGTTCAAACTCGTGATACCATTGGTCCATTTAAAAAAGATTTAACCAATCAGAGTATTTTTCTTGGCCAATCGCTGGCAAGCATAGACATGACGCCATGTAAATGTAGATAGCTAGATATATATATTGTCGGCACGGTGCTCTCTCAGTGACCGGAAGATGTCATACGCACAAAAGTTACAGGTGTCAAGAAAAATCTTTAAGACATACAGAAAAAAAACATATTGCTAGCTATATTTAGCGCAGAAAAGACAATGTGTTCAAGTTATTATCCCAGACATCGCACAATTATTGTAAATAACAGAGTTAGAATAGATCCGTATGAAAAGAGAAGTATATCTTTGTTATGAAAGAATCATCTTATGGAAAAGCTCTGGATAAAAGAAAGTATATTATTGTAAATATGTTCATGGGCTATTCTTCAGAATAAATGTGATATTGTGTTGAAATTGCAGAGTTGTGTGCTTTAATGAAAACAGCAATAGTGTTTACGTCGACTGTAGCTACAGGGGGAAAAGTATCAAGAAGGCAAACAGAGATGGCAGACTTCACCCCGTACCCATGCTGCTCTCCTTCGGTCTCACATACAGAACTATTAACACAGGGGATACATGTTATAGCTTATAGGTGCATTATAATACTGTTTATACGGACACTAACACTTACAGAAGACAGACACATAGATAGACACACAGGCGGACAAGCCAACTTGACGTGAAGAACAACATTGCTTGAAGAACAAACTTTAGAATACTGTGCATACGGACGCAAACTCTTACAGAAGACGGGCACACAGATAGACACACAGACAGACAGACCAACTTGGCTTGAAGAACAATACCTTCAGGCAATGTCCTTTAGAAGAATAACATGATCTACTGTTTTAAAGAAAATATTAAAGAAAAACATATAGCATAAAAGGTATGCACACATCTAACAGCAAACAAAATCGCAAGAAAGTTAAACGAAACAAGATATACAATGTATATCATATTGCCCGATCAGAAATCACAGCAGTAAAAAACAAACAGACTCTGTTGACTACTTTCAACAGCACACCAAATGTTGAGCGTAGATAGTCATTTAAAATGAATGAATGAATGAATAGATGAATACATAAATAGATAAAAAGGTATTTGTCACAAACGTCCAATATCCAATTTGTTGCCCTTTAAGAGAAAACCCTCGTTCCGCACACAAAAAAACAAGGAGTTCTTGCTTTTCAAATCAAAGTACTTCAAAGGTCAAATTTTTCTTGAAGCTAGGGTTTTACAGACGTAGTCATTGTCGTCAACGATCAAAGAAATGGACCCTAATTGCTGACCCTAATAGCGTAAAAGGTCACGTGGAGTGTACATCAATGAAATCATCCTAATCAAGTTAATATATATACATCGATTCAAACGTAAGGTTCAACTTCGTGACGAATAAAAATAGTGGTTCTTTTGTAGTGAAAACTATGACGTGGGTCACAGACGTAGAAAATGCAATTATATCATTCAGCACATTACCCCTTCCGTTTTATGTCGTTAATGAATGCGTCTGTTGACGACTTAACGATAATTTGCAGCGTGTAGTTTCAATCATCTGATAACTCCAAATCCAATCAAATACAAAGATAGATTTTTGCGTAGGTAGATGAACTACAATTTAACATTTGACGCATCCAATTAGCATCAAATAATTATGTCCTTGATTGTGAGTCGCTTATTAAGAGTATTACTGGTGGTATCAAAAGAAAGACTTTGCTTAGCTTCACACTTTATTCAACCAGGGAAAACGCATTACGCCAGTTTGGCGATTTCCAATGTGCTTTGGAGCTCATAACGACTTTGAAAAGCGCAATTATAAGCTAACAGAAAGTCAACAGAATGTCATGTGGTACAGAAAAATCAAATCAGATTAAATCAACATTCTTTTCACATATAGATAATGTTGCAGTTGTCTTCAGTTGCAAACATGAAGAAAAGAAACGACAAATTGCATATCAATGAATTCGAAAACACGGTGTCGAAAGGGATAAGACATTTGTCGCTTTGTGAACCTTGTCAATTGGGGTGAAGAACACGTGGACACAAATCACGTTTCTGTACTAGTTTGCTTTTCTAGAACACTGAAAAATATACTCTAATTGAAACTCAAGCTAGTGTATCTATCTTTCTCTTATTGATATTCAAACATACAATCGTTCCATTTAAACACTGTGATTATTGGAATTTGTATGGAAACTTGCTCTGGGTCTCATAAGAACACGTGAACACATGGTCACGTTTCTGTACCAGTTTGTTTTAAATTTCTAGGAGACTGAAAGAAATTTTATTTCTGAAACCAAAGCGAGTTTATTTATCTTTTATTTGATATTCAAACATACTACATCTTTCAGTTTGAACAGTGTGAATATCGGTATTTGCATGGAAACTTGTGACCTCATTATTTTTGTTTGAACTTTGTTTATTCAAGACAGGCTCAGATTCACCTGCAGGGCACTTTTCATTGACGTCATATGATGGAGGACAATCACATCTATGGATCACCAAGAACCCCCAGTCCTAGCCTCTAGCGGGCTCCAGAGGCGGCTGGAAAGAGTAGAAATTTACCAAATAGACAGATAACATACCAGAGGAGTTATGCATAAAGGGTTTCACAAAAACGCAAGAACGGGTTAAAATTAGTGTATGCCGGTATGGTTCGTGTCGGTACGTGGTTGCTAAAATCTAGTAGAAATTGGCCTGAAAATTGCTTCAGGAGACTAACTAACTAACCAACCAACCAACCAACCAACCAACAAACAAAACAACCAATCAATCGACCACTCAAACGTCTGGAGTTCGAGACTAGGTCAAATCTATCATGATGAGCATTCGGTTTTTCTAAAAGTTACAAAACGACATGCACAGCAAATAGAACACAAGCGATACAAACAAAATTAA